>NC_090021.1:149805744-150153869 GCF_037176765.1 Anolis sagrei
ATTTCCGAAACAATAACGAATCGATTCGTTAATGGCGGACGCGACCGCGAAATACGCTAAAAAACCTCCAAAACCTTCTGAAGCTTCCCTCTCCCTCTGTTGTTGACTGTTGGTGTGATATTATAATTTATTTTCACTAATTAAACCATAAAACTGGCCCAGACATGCGGAAATAATAACGAAACGACCTCAAAACAATAACAAAACGAATACAATATCGAAATACGAAGCATTTACAAAACGTTTTTGAAAATTCGTTTTTTTTAATGATTGCTCCAGAATGGTTCGTTATCGTTTTGTAATTGAAAAAATTAACGAATTATTAACGAATTACGAATTAACGAAACGAAACCGCCCAGGCCTATTCAGTAGGCTTGGGCCCAGATCAGTTTGACCGAAAGTTCCTTAAAAAGGAACTAGGTCTAAGTGGCTGGAATGTGTTGATTTGCTTCAAGAATGGGAAAAATACATTCATAAATAAAAAAAATAATTGGCATCCAATTGATGTCTCTTTAAGAACTTCCTTTCTAATACCAATTATTACATTCAGTCAGACTCTAAAAACATGAGCAAGACTATCCAACAGAAATTTGGAGTAGATATACTATCAAAATTCACCCCATCCAAACTGCTGTTTCAGTTTTGTGACAGTTGTGATAGTCTGGTAGAACAGAAAGAAAACATACCCGGCTGCAAATAATTTCTTGCTGGTTTTAATAATATACATACCCTTGATCCTGGAAATCCTGTTATTCCTTCTTCTCCCTTTTCTGCTGTATATGCATGGGAACCCTATGTGCAATTAACAGAACCAAAAACTTAGTATCTAATTTAGATTAACAATTACATTTAGCATAACAGTACATAACAAGGCGATTATCTCTAAAACAATATAGACCAGGGGTCCTTAAACTTTTTAAACAGAGGGCCAGGTCACAATCCCTCAAACTGTTGGAGGGCTGGATTATAATTTGAAAAAACATGAATGAATTCCTATGCACACTGCACATATCTTATTTGTAGTGCAAAAGACACTAAAAAACAATACAATAATTAAAATGAAGAACACTTGTAACAAATATAAACTTATTAGTATTTCAATGAGAAATGTGGGCCTGCTTTTGGCTGATGAAATAGGGTTGTTGTTATTGTTGTTGTTGTTGTTGTGTGCTTTCAAGTCATTTCAGACTTAGGTTGACGCTGAGCAAGGGCCGGGTAAATGACCTTGGAGGGCCACATCTGGCCCCCGGGCCTTAATTTGAGGACCCCTGCTATAGAGAGTATTTCCACAAAACAATAATGACTAGATATGTGAAGTATATGTTTATCCTATTTAGGAGTAAACCTCAATAATAGAAGTAAACTGGAAAGGAAGAAAAATGCCACAGAGCATTTGGGACAAAGCAGCATCTGGGCAAAGACAGGTCCTGCCCTTCTTTTTTGTATAATCGACTTTTGTAAACGAAGTACACCTTCTCTTTTATATGACTAGGGTGCAAGCTTCAGCTAAAATTATACAAGGCTGCTTTTCTCAGACACTTTGGCTTTGGGAAATTAAATGCAAATAAAAGTTGTTAATCTGAAAATCACGGTTTCAGTATCTTTAACAAAACTATCTATCTTAGATAAGAAATAATTTTATTTTGTGTTATCAATTAGGAAAAGTTACTTGAAACAAGCTATGGATGTTTTCACAGTCAAAGGTAGCTGTCTAGCTCTGTTAACTACTATTTTTATCATTACTTGGATTAAAATGATATTCTGCCATTTAACACAGTATCATATCATTCAGCAAAGTCTGACACATTTGATTACAGTTGAAAGTACCTCATATGGAAGATCGTAACAGTTGTGCTCTGCATTTACTGAGGCCCGTTCTACAGTGCCCTATATCCCAGATTATTTGCTTTAGACTGAATTATATGAGTCTCCACTGCCAGATAATCTGGGATAAGCAGATAATCTGGAATTAGATCCTGGGATATAGGGGCAGTGTGGAAGGGGCCTGAGAAACGCAGGTCTATCATATACTACTATGGATGTCAAGAAGCAGCACTAAATATTTCAATTATTGTTCTATACATTAAATGGAAAGTCGTACTTTCAGATCTAGATATTATGTGATAAGATTCAAATAGGTACCAAAATAGATGTTGAGTAATGGGCCTCTTGACAAATGCTTGACTTTTAGCTGCTGCATCAGATTTGCAGGATTTATTACTATTCTTATGGTTATAAAAATAAGGAAGGAAGCCACAAGGGTATAATAGATAGCTGAGCTGAGGACTGTCAGGTGAGAAATGTGCCCGGGATTTCTGGTATAATATAAATGTTTTGCCTCCTTCCCACATCAATTTTTTTTACTGTCCACTACTGCCACCAAGTTTGGAAAACATTTATATTACTTTTGTATATATGTTAAGAAAACAGAAAGGTGTCAGTCACATGATGAAAAATACTGGAAAAATCTCCCCAAAACAATAAGTGTCTGGTCTGCTAGAAACTGTAACCTTAATTTCCAATCAATGCAAAATCCCCAATAGCAAAAAATATACAGATATTAACCACAAGAGTGCTTGTGTTTGATTTCTGTGGACTTACCGGGATTCCAGGCTGCCCTCTTATTCCTTTTATTCCTTTCGCACCCTAAAATATATATAAAGCAGAGCAGTTAGTGCTTAAATTTTAGGATTAAAGAAAAACCAACTTAAGTTTTTCTTTAATATGTTGCATTCACACTGCTGGACATGTATAATTTAGATGTAAGGTGCTAGCACTGGTGTATCTTTAGACACATCCTTGCAGACCCTAGGGACATATCGGAATTGTGTCCCTAGCAGTCACAGTTTGTTGATATTTTTCTATCGTTTGGAAAGGGAAAATGCGATCAGAATTGAAAGGAGAAAAATATTTCTAAATTTACCTAAGTCCTAAATTTCCCAAATCCTTAGCCACTTGACCAATGCCAAAACTGGGTACTATGGCATGAAAACAGACTCTTTTTTTTGGCATAGAAATGAAATTTTGATGCCTGCAGGAAAAAAGTTCCTGTTCGTTTAAAATGCATATCCATCCCAGCTACAGCTTTATTGCTCCCTTCAGCATGGGAAAACCTGCACTATCATGCTGGCTCCCTAGAGAAAAAATTAACTAAATGATTTTACCATTCCATTTTCAATGTGCAAGTAATGGAAACAAATATTTACTATGACAAAGAGCATGCAGAAATAATGTTTGGCCTTGTTTCTTATTCTTGTGTACTGAATGCTCTGTAGGATGCTCAGTGATATTTCTCATTACCTTGTATTCATTTGAGATTACATCTGTGGATGTCACCAGCTCTCGCGTTGATGGTGGCCCAGGAGGACCAGGGGGCCCAGGATCTCCCTGCCAGACAAACAAAGGGGTAAAGTTCAATGAGTAAAACACAGGCTAAAGCCATATCCATACATTGGGGTCAAACTCTTACGAGTCAAGGGGATACTTTTACATTATATCCACTTTCAAGTCTGAGAACCTGACATGTTCTTACTTCAACATACACGATGGGAAGGTCCAAGAAGGACTGGTATTGCAGTAAGGCAGTGTTTCTTAACCTTCCTAATGCCGCAACCCCTTAATACAGTTCTTCATATTATGTTGACCCCCAACTCATGTTGTAGTGACCCCCAAATTATTTTAATTCCTACTTCATGACTATAATTTTGCTACTGTTATGAATTGTAATGTAAATATCTGATATGTAGGATGTATTTTCATTTACTGGACCAAAACTGACACAAATACCACATACGGCCAAATTTGAATACTGGTGGGGTTGGGGGTGATTGATTTTGTCATTGGGAATGTTGGAGTTGCTGGGATTTATAGTTCACCTAAAATGAAAGAGCCTTCTGAACTCCACCAATGATGGAATTGAATCAAACTTGGCACACATAATTCCCATGACCAAGAGAAAATATTGGGAGGGTTTAGGGGGCATTGACATTGAGTTTGGGAGTTGTAGTTCACTTACATCCAGAGAACACTGTGGATTCAAACAATGCTGCATCTGGATCAAACTTGGCATGGATACTCAATATGCCCAAATGTGAACACTGATAGAGTTTGGAGAAAATAGACCTTGATATTTGGGAGTTGTAGTTGTTGGGATTTATAGTTCATCCACAATGAAATAGCATTCTGAACTGCACCAACGATAGAATTGGACCAAACTTCCCACACAGAACCCCCATGACCAACAATAAATACTATGCTTTCTGATGGTCTTTGGCGACCCCTCTGACACCTCCTCACGACCCCCACAGGGGTCCTGACCCCCAGGTTGAGAAACACTGCAGTAAGGGAAGATGTTTAATTATCTACCACCTTAAATGTATCCAACCTTTCCTTGGCTTGAGAAGATAAGCAGGGTCAGGCCTGGTTTATACTAGATGGCGTTAGGAGTTTCTGAGACATTTGACTAGCCACAGTTTTTCTCCTGATTTATGCAAGGGAAGATCAATTCAATATGTATTTTTCACACACTGTTTCAAATGGCAATTGGTTACATTTCTCTTACCTTGTCCCCTGTATCTCCATAAAAACCAACACCTTTGTTGCCCTGAAAAGATAATTGATCAACATTTAGCATACATTTTCTGACAGAATGTAACAGTCTAGACATTGCTTACTTTTATCTAATACCACAACAGTAAATATACTACAACTGTATTTACTTGAAAAGAAATCTCATCTTTTTGGCTAAATGACCTTGCCATAATGGGGGTACACATTAGATTCACTTTATACAGTAATGTTAGTGCTGAGCCAAAGGAAAAGGGAAAGGTGATTCAGGAGCTGCACCTGGAGCTCCTCTTTGAGAGATATCATTGCTCATTAAATAGGTTTACGTCATAGAGATTAAACCCAAAAATAAGAGAAAGACTTACTTGAGTTCCTGGAGGACCTGGTGGTCCTGGGGGCCCCTAAAGGAGAGAAAAAAACCAGAAGCCATGAACTCTTGAGAGTGCTCCATATAATTATACCTACAATGTCAATTATTTTATACATAGCATATACAATATACATGGAATATGTCATTTGAAATTATTTAGAGAGTCTTACTCTCCTTTAGTTTTTCATATCTGTTTTCATTTTTTCTAAAAGTAATCAGCACTTCTTATGTAAAAAGAGTTGTAACTTGTAACCATGTAGAGTTCCATGTGCACAGACTTTTGGATATTATGATATTCTATGCTTTGGGCCCCAAACTGGAAGAAAGGCAGGATATAAACAAAAAAACAAACAAATAAAAAAATTATAAATAAATACATGTAATGCAATAATTTCCCAAAGCAGATAGAGAATAGAAACAAGTCATTAAAACTGGTATTACAACCTCATTATGATACTTACAGGTGGACCTGGGCTTCCAACTGGACCAAATGGACCTACAGAACCACGGGGACCCTGGGAGCCCTAGATATTGAGAAAAAATATTTTCAAAAAGAAAAAAATCATAATAATTAAAATTATTATTATTATTATTATTATTATTTAATTGCAATCTCCAGTTTACTTACTGGGAAGCCCATCATGCCTCGGTCACCAGGGTCTCCCTAAAGAAAGAAGGAGAAAGGCTCCACTAAATTTAAACCATAAGTACAGTTTTAATATAAGAAACAGTTACTAATAGGTAACATTAAAAGGAATGTATTTATTGGGATACGTTCATTCTTTTAAAGATTTTATGGTTTGTGAGAACTGAAAGTAAAAACAAAATTTAAAGATCATATTAAATCAGAAGACTGGTTTCTTGCTATGAATATTCCTTCTGGTCTGGTGATAAGTTGGCAGTCAAAAGAATCCCCATTTGACTATGTAAACCTACTTTGGGCAAGTCGCAATCTCAGCCTCAGAGGAAAGCAAAGGCAAACCCCCTGTGGATAAATCTTGCAAAGAAAGCGGGATGGCAGGTTCACCATTGGATCACCTTAAGTTGGAAACAACTCTAAGGCACACAATGATAATAACATCTGCACAGAAAGGCAAGGACTGAATGGTTAGCACTGTTCTTTGGTGCATCTCCCAGGTTCACCCATAATTACAAAAAGTCAGAAAAATCTCAAGGTTGCTCACTACCCAAAAAGATGCGGACAAGAACAAAGAAAGAAGGAGATAACAGTGCCAGTAGTGCTTCCCTTCCTCAGGAGGAGAAAGATAGCCCTGGACCAGGTGAGATGAGACAGACTGTTAATTTGCACACACTCTTGCTTTGCCCACTCTGCCAAGCCACAGTTTAAATGCTACTTTCACACTAGGTTAGAATAAGTGTTCACAATAAAACACCAATTGTTTGTTCCCTGTCTTCTGTAAATCTTAGCATCCAAAAGGACAGAACAAATCTGTTTTTAGTGGATGCCAAAAGATTAAGAAGCTGAATTTTATGTGTTTAGGACTAACTGCTACCCTTGCACAAAACTTCTGCTCCATACAAATGGAGTGGCTCACATAGTTGCTTTACAGCCCTCACCTAGCTCAGCTTTAATGTCAAATTATCCTAAGATGACCCTTGCTCTAGTGGAGTGTGCTCTAATCTGAGCTCCTTTGGGGATTTCGTGTATATCTTAGGTCAGGGAAATATATAACCAGAGCTTTGCCAGTCTGCGGTACTTTCCTGCAAATGGGTCTAGGGAAAAAAAACAGAAGAAGAAAGCCTCTAAGTATGTGATATCCAACGTGTCCTTGAAAAAAAAGTCTAGTGGATAACTTTTATGTCTCTTGGATGGGTGGGTAGGGTGTGGACTAGGGAAATCCTGCATCCTGCGGATAAGGGTACTTTGAGGATAAAGGAAATGTTCAATAAGGATGTGGCTGATGTTTGCTTCCACTATATGTTTGGTTTGAAGCAGGCATTTTCTTGCTTGGGGTGGGGGGGGGGGGGGGAAGAGGACGTGGAAGACCTCCTTACTCACAGTCAAGTGTTTATGTCTGCACTATTTGATGACGACTTTCCAGATGGAATATGTTGTTGGCTCATAAGATAAAAACTGCGTGTCAACCACTACCTACATATGGGTAGCCAAAGGAGCCTCGGGTGGTTAGGTGTGCTATTGAGTGCTGCAAGAAGAGATAAGATCTGAGCAACAGAAACCATGTCTCTCCCTGAGCCAGTTGGAAGAGTCTGGAGATCCTTGGACTTCAAGGACAGAAGGAAACTATTGGGATCCCTGTAGCATGTTCCAACCAGTTTGTCCAGATGGTTTTGGTCATCAGTGGATTTGGAAAAACAAAATAAAGAGGAGCAGCTGAATCACTTTTTGACCTCTTTTATTTGTGGGGCATAACTTTTCTCCCTGTTCTTTCCACTAAGATGTCTTCATTAAATGATTCACCAAACAGATGGGCTCACTAGAAGCAGCAAAATGCTGAGATACTCACACGGCAATGTCTTTGCGTGAGAGTGGTATTCAGAGGGGTGAGAAGCAATCGGCCTGTTTCCCCTTTTATCTAGTGTTGTGTCTAAGTAGTCATGAAAATAATCTACACATGAATTTGAAGAGCAGGAACCGAGGCTGAAAATATGTAAACGTATGCCTATTAAAATATTCTTATTTATTTTGAGGGTTTAGATAGGGGTGATAAGGGATGAACGTTGTGAAGTTTACTGAGCTATGACTAAAAAAATTCTAAGACTCGTCAGTTAGTGAATTGAGCACATGCTCCACTATGATTTTAGCTTACAGAATAGGTTTTGCAATCTGTAGTAAGCATTGAATGACCGGTCCCTCTACTGGCTAGATGAGATATTGCCAGGATTAGAAAAATGCCTGTTTTCTGGCACAATACAGTGGACATAACTTGGAGGGAGTCCTTCACTCTGCAGATGTTTGTGAGACATAGCATTAGTCCTTGGGATTTACTCAGTGCTGGAATACT
Organism: Anolis sagrei; assembly: GCF_037176765.1. Taxonomy (NCBI): domain Eukaryota; kingdom Metazoa; phylum Chordata; class Lepidosauria; order Squamata; family Anolidae; genus Anolis; species Anolis sagrei. The sequence goes on from NC_090021.1 coordinate 149,813,665, forward strand.
GCGTGATTCTGATGGTTGGCACAACAAAGGAGCCACAGAGGATTTGTGAGGTTGGCAAGGAGCATGGTGGGTGTCTTCATGAAGAGTACTGGGCCCCCATAGAGTTTGGCAAGGTCACTTTGACCCCTGGCTGCAGCTTCCTCCAAGTCACTGGAACCAGAACAATGAAAGCAGATCCACAGTAATCAGCTTCCTGAAGCCTGAGGGCCCATCCACAACAATAACGTTGCTCGAATTTCCTTTAAATTTCCTTGTTTTGTTCTTCTCAGTTTTTGAAGACTTTGTCACAAGCCATGTGAAGAAGCAGGAATAAATAAAATGGAAAAGAAGGAGGTCTAAACCAGGAAGAACTCAAAGGTCAGACTTCTCCTTTTAAAGAAACAGAAAATGTGAAATGAAGAAGACGACACAAGATCAGAAATAAGGAGATAAAGGAAGTTGAGCAGAAGATAAGGAGTTAGCTCAGGTCCCATCTACACATGATGTAAAATCCAGAATGATGCATATTATAAGGTGAGAGGGTGGCAGTTAGAAAACACCCCCCCCCCCATGCATCTGCAATGCACATCCACATGTAAAAAAACAAAACAAAACAAAAACAAGAGGAAGTCTGAAATCAGGAATAGATTGCATTGTGGCTGATCAGTACATGAATGCTGCAGAGCAGAAATTTGGGAGGATAGCACTCATGTAAACAGCTCCACCTCTGGAAAATTCAAATAAAGGAACAGGATAAAGTGATCTCAGAAAGTAAACAAACACCTTTTCCATCTCCCCCTGAGAAGACATTACTTTCTTCTTTTTTGTTTTTGAGTTGAAAGATGAGCTCCATTGCTAAAGCTCAACCAATGGGCTGCTACAGTTCAGTGCATTTCTCCAAACGGGATAAGAAAAAAAAGTCATGCTAGTGGATCAATTTGGCACAAGGGGAGCAGTGGTTCCCCAGGTGTGTATAAAGACTCTCTGGAGTGGAACCAGGTTTCTTAATCCACATTCTGATCCAGATTATGTGGCTTTGTAGAAGCAGCCTCAGAGAGAGAGAGGGAGAAACAGAGGGTGGTAAGAGCATGAGAGAGCACTAGCCTTCCCCCAGGCAAGAAATAAAGGAAACAGAGCAGGAGTTCAGGGCCCATCCAACAGTTGTGTATATGCTTTAATTTCCAACAGATAGGGAAAAACAAAAGCAGTCCCTTGATACAGTTAAGTATTCATTTCAAACATTTTTTGTAAACATAGTTTGTGTCTGTGATTTCTGAATGCACAGATGGTATGAAAGTGGCATGGGAAAAGCCCCTGAAAAATACTTATCCTTGAAGAAAAAGAAGCACATTTCTAAATGAAAGATAAAATCTACACTGATGGACAGTTTATTTGGCTGCGGTGGAGATATATTATCTAAAAAATAAGATGGTCTCTTTTTTCAACACAGTCAGAGTCAGCCTGCAATTAATAATATGATGAAAGAATCAGAATCTTTTACTGTGGAAAATTAACATTAAGATTCCTGCTTGACAATCTTCTCACACAGAATCCTAGAGTTGGAGGAGACAACAAGGGCCATCCAGTCCAACCCCCTGCCATGTAGGAACACACAATCAAAGCACCCCAGAACATTTAAGGCACACTAAATCTTTGCAGAATAATACAGAAATACTTCATTTTTCCATCAGAACTCCCCACCACCCGCCTCGCCATTAATCTCAATTTATAATCACTTTAGTTCATAACTGCTGCACAGATTTACCTGGAATTGTCTAGCTAATTCCGGAGTCAGTACAAAAGGCTCTCCCTTTTGACCTTTGGGTCCTTGGATTCCCTGTGTGGTTAAAGACAAAACAGACAAAACCTTAACTCTTATTTCATACAAACTTTTGCAGCACAAGGATTTTATGAAGCTATTTCAGAAAACTGGTCTGCATAGACATTTAAGAACCACTAAATCTTTTTCCTTCCATGGAAGAAATATACTTTTCAACATGAGCCACAAGCATGGCCACAAGTCTTCCAAACCATGACACAAAGAAAAAGTGGATACTACCATTTTTCAAAAATACTTGTTTAATAAAAAAGGATCAAAACCTATCAACTATGATTAGCTTGTCATGATTTGTGGAAGTATTTCCACTCTTGACTTTCAGGCAGAGGGCAGGAGGGGAAAAGGCCCTGCTTTCATCAAACTTCTGGGAGCTTTCTTTTAGGTTTCCAACATGTAGAAAAAAAGCACTGATAGTATCTGTAGGTACTCCAAGGCAACCAGACTAGACCTTTACTTCTCTGTTTGCATAGTTGTAGGTATGTGTGCTAGGTTTTTGCTTATCTAGATCTCATGACCTTGGAGCTAGGATGGAGGAAGACGATACACACACACACAATACTTTTTAGCACAGCGGGTTAAACCAATAGCTGTAGAAAATCTTGCCAACCGAAACGTTGGAAGTTCAAGCCTGAATTGGGGTGAGCTCCTACCATCAGCCCAGCTTCTGACCATCTAGCAGATCAAAAACAGTACTGTGAGTAAACAGGTACCGGTTTTAGCAGGGAGGAAATAAAAGACACCCATAAGAACATGCTGGCAATTTGATCGGGAGGACGTCTACAGACAACAAAGCTCCTCCACATGGAAAATGGAGCAACAGCACTGTGGATGGACTTAAGCACAGCCTCCAGATGCCAGAGATGGAAAAGATGGGAAAGCCTATATCTCTATATATGTATTGTCTGTCCTTGTTAATTGTATAATGGCATTGAATGTTTGCCATATATGTGTTCTGTAATCTGCCCTGAGTCTCCTCAGGGAGATAGAGTGGAATATAAATAAAGTATATTATTATTATTATTATTATTATTATTATTATTATTTGATTATGGCAGCAGATGCTATAGAACAGTGGTTCTCAACCTGGGGTCCCCAGATGTTTTTGGCCTTCAACTCCCAGAAATCCTAACAGCTGGTAAACTGGCTGGGATTTTTGGGAGTTGTAGGCCGAAACACCTGGGGATCCACAGGTTGAGAACCACTGCTTATAGAACAAAGGGCATGGCAGATGTGCAAGGAAGGTTTCTTTTTGCTCCATATAAATAAAGTCTGCGCATGGTCAAAAATTGGGACTGTGCAAGGTGTGAGGGAGGGATTCATGTTAGTTGAATATTCATGTACCAGAAGATTGACGGTGAGTCAGAGGTATAATGCAAAACAGGACTTCTGGTCAATTATCCCAAAGCTTTGGAGGGACAGACAGTTCTTGCAGGACTTCCGTGTAGGAGTCTAAATGGCAAATTAACACAAATGCTGCACCAAGCTTCCTTCCATATGAGAAAATCTATTTTTCTCCCTGAGAACCCAATCGTGATCCACAAAAGAGGAATAGTAGGATTACATGGACGAAATATTTTATTCCATTTGTCTAGTCGATGTTGGCAACTTACAAAGAAACCTGGCAAACCTCCAGGTCCCTGGCTTCCCTGCTGACCCGGATCCCCTGTGGTCCCATTGCAGCCATCATGGCCTGGTTTCCCTCTTGATCCTGCTTGACCCGGATGGCCCTGTGGAAAAAAATATAAATAAATACAAGCATGTTCATCTGACCATCTGTTTCTGGTTTCTTCTTCCTAGTCTCCATTTAGCCCTTGAACATTCTCATCCCAAGCAAGAACATCATGAGAAAATAAAAAGAGAAAAGGAATTCTTAATTCTATTACTGTACCACAAACTGGATACCCCAGAGAAAATGGGGTAAAGACACAGTAGAAAGGGCAACCTGCACATATTTGCAGTTAACAGTGTGGCGGAGGAAAACAACAAGAGGAAATTTGTGATAGCTTTGGGCTTTTTTTGTTCAAAGAACTACTAAATGTGACACTGCATGCATCCTTTTAAGGCATGAATATAGGCATATACTATTGGCATGTAACCAAAGATCAACAGCCTGGTAGATACTGTGCTTCTCTGCTAGCATTACATGCACTGTGGCAGATGACTCTGGATATACAGCATGTTATATGTGTGCTACATCACATATCTACATTCATTTTGCCTGCCTGGTATTTCACTTAAAATTGAAGCCTGAAAGTTTTACTAGTCATAAACTACCATTTTATTGGGGTGGCATAATGATTGCCAATTATTTTGGTGTGGGAGAACATTTTAAGCATTACAAATACCTTCCAACATCGCCAAAATGGTTTTGTCATCTATACAAAATGAATATCACAAAAATACATCACTGCATAGTACCCTAAAACACTGGAAGAGGAACATATTTAGCAAATCCACCTGAGCAAGTCCAAATATAAGAGAAGGCCACTGTTGTGTGCATGAATATCCTACACAGCAGGCAATTTGGTGTGGTATGTCTCTGCTCTCTAAAACTGGAAATAAATTCTTAAACAAATTGGGGAAGCAATAGCAACACAGGCCAGACACTGTCCCATAATCATAGTGTTGTAGTTCAGCATGATGGTAACGTTACTATTACTGGTAGAAGGGAGAAGAGGTCTGCGCAGGAGTTGGAGGAGGAACAACAGTGAAAATGGATTAGGGAGATAATAATGGCTCCAAGTGATTCTGAGACATTTGAGGGCTTCTCCGATTGTGAAATGGGGGATGGGGAGGAGAGCAGGGGAGTAAAAAGGGCTACTCGCAATCCAGAGTCCGACGAAAAGCTTCAAAGGAAGCGTATTCGGGAAATACTTAGCACTTCTACAGAGGACGAGGACTTCATGGGGTTTGAAAGGAGTGATGAGTCTGGGAGTGATGTGGGAGAGGAGGATGAGCTGGATTGGACCCGTGTTCAGGAGATTAGGGACATTTGTAACCAACCCACCTCCAGTGATGAATTTGAGGGGTTCACAGGGGATTGGCAACCGGGGAACACTTGGCAAGACCTAAGTCTTGACAGACGCTGGCAGAGGTGGAGGGATGGGCGCTCGGGTTCAGCTGTGGGGATGGAGGCAGCTGAGAGCGATGAGGAATGGGTGGGGAGCTCATCATCCTCTAATGAGGAGCTGTAGGATAAAAGTGGGTTTTGATTGTATGGCTCTTTGCAGAAGGCAAAGTGTCTCTTTTGGGATGTGAATCTTTGTTACTGCCAACTCTTGAGCTTGGGTTCTTGGACTACAGATTCCTGTGTTCCTGTGTTTACCTTTCACCATGGCTTGACTCTGGACCGGTTTGACCAACGCTTTTGTCTTTTGGACTTAACCATTGCTAACTTCGTGTTTCGACCTGGCAACGTTTTGAGACTTCGTTTTTTGCTTCTTGTTATTGTGCTTGTGAACTGTGTATATTTTGAAGCAGATTGCTGAACTTTTGAGTTAACCCGGATTAAACAGCTATATAATCCAGGTTATAATTTTTGTTACTGATATCGTTGCGTTTTTGATGCCAACTTTTTTCCTGAACTCTCTGCACTGAATTTAAGTGCTTTAAAGACTTCTTTTTGTTCAATAAAGTTGTGTTTGAACCTTTTTACTCTGTGTTGGGCTTACTACAGCTTCTGGGTCTTGACACATAGAGCTCTCTTAGCAATACTCCTGCTGCCATTTCGACAGCTAAGTTATTTTAGTAAAGGGACGCTAATGATTTATGTTTTTAATGTTTTTATATGGTTTTGATATTATATGCTAAATGTTTTTAATTGTATTTTATATCTGTGGGGGCATTGAATTGTTGCTGACTGTGAACTGCCTTGAGTCGCCTTCGGACTGAGAAAGGCGGTATACAAATATGGTAAATAAATAAATAAGTGAAAAATAGAAGCCCTCATATCCGACTTCTATTGGATTTATACTTCTGTGATCTCTACTGATGTTATATTTTATTTACTGAAGAATAAATGGAAACAAATGAAATGTAAAGAGGAGGATATAAGCTATTATCTTATAGCTGTTTACAGACACATAGGGAGTGGCACTTTTGATATAGTTTCACTCACCTACAGTTCCATTTCTTTGTAGGAAATGATATCTAAATGGCAAAGAGTATATGCTCCCCCCTTTCTGATTTAATTCATTTTCGTGTCTCAGTTGTTACAGCAGCTGCTTCACATTACAAACCAGCAGGCATGAAGGAAGTGCCTTGTAAATATAGCTACATCTTTTATATCTTTAGATATATTCTTCCCACAGAAGATCTTCCCAGTGGGGACTACATGAGCAAAAAACACAGTCCTCATAGTAAATGATGATCTAATGATTACATCTATTTAATGAAGTACAGAATGAAATAACGACTTTGAAAGTCAGCATGGTATAAGGGTTTGAGCACTGATCTACAACCAGGGTTCAAATTCGGGTTCAGTCATGGAAACCCTCTTGGTGTTTCCATGATCGAACCCTCTTGACACTCTCTCAGCCTCACAGCGAGGCAAAGGCAAACCCCCTCTGAACAAATCTTGCCAAGAAAACCCTGCAATAAGTTTGCCTCAGAGTCACCATCAGTCACAAATGACATTAAGGAACACAGCAACAAGCATAGTGACCTGGTTCTTCCATATACCTAAATTCCTAATGTTCAAAACTACACCACAGTGTAGTTTTGAACACCACAGTGTAGTTTTGAACAGAAAACCATGGAAAAACTGCCTTTAGTTTATTATGTGTGGTCTGCATTGATATTTATTTCATGGCATAACTGGAACCAACTGAACATGTTTTTCAGGGCATATATGCCACGTGTATGTCTAAGTTGCACAGTTATAAGTCTGTGGAGCTCCTTCCCAATAGAGCAGTGGTTCTCAACCTGTGGGTCCCCTGATGTTTTGGCTTTCAACTCTCATAAATCCTAACAGCTGGTAAACTAGCTGGGATTTCTGTGAGTTGTAGGCCAAAACACCTGGGGACACACAGGTTGAGAACCACTGGATTAGAGATTCATCAGACTGCCTTTTTGTTTGCCTGCAGCAGCAAGCAGCCAACAGGACTGGATATGTATAGTGACTGAAATGATCAGTAGTTGTATATGTTTAGACATTTTAAAGACATTTTATTGTTTTCACTTTTTATCTTTTAAAGGTTTGTTTTGTATTCTAAAGTGTTTTTAACTTACATCACTATAGACCTTTTGTATACTTTAAGGGGGTATTTCTTCTTGTTTACATGATACTGATGACAATATTGGCACTATCAGCCAAAAGTAAGGGTATAAGAGAAGGTTAATTTTTCACAGCCTAAATTATTTATAGGAAGGAGTTTATACACGAAGTTCTGATTTCAGTATATGAAATTAGAAGGCTACTTACAGGAACACCATCTGCACCAGAAAACCCAGTGACCCCTCTTTGTCCCTAGGATGAGAAAGAAATATGATAAAAATGACAATCCATTTAAGTTTATTTTTTACTGCTAAGTATGGACCTACTGGACTATTTCTTTTTTGTAATTACCACTTCTCCTTTGGGTCCAGTTATTCCTGGATGGCCTCTTTCACCTTTGTCTCCTTTGTGACCTGGGAGACCTGGGATACCTTCCACACCAGGTGGCCCCGGATGTCCCAGCTGTCCAAGCAATCCTGGCTGGCCCTGAGAATGACAACAAAGACAAAACCTTAGGACCTACTCCTACAGTAGCAACATTTTATTTCAACAGTTTAAAAAGGAGAAATCTGAATGAAGAAGGAAACCTGTCATTTTTGTTACAGGGCTCCAGTGAGCAGCAAACACACACAAAACTAATAAACAAGGAATATAACAAAACCTTTAATATCTTCACACTAACACTATCATATTCACTTAAACGCTCAGCCATAGTTTTGTGATAGTTTGTCTAGCCATCTAAAAATGTTATTATTATTTCACAGCATATAAGTACAATGATTATGTGAATTTTCTAGATCCAGAGGGCTCTGTGGAACACTTTTAGAGTTGACATCTGAAGTTAGTGCCTAAGAGCTTTGAGAGATCACAGCTTTTGCACAACCTACTTCCAGAAATACTGCACTGAAGGTTCTCTGAAGTCTTAGAATTATAGAATCATAGAATCCTAGAGTTGGAAGAGACCTCATGGGTCATCCAGTCCAACCCCCTGCCAAGAAGCAGGAATATTGCATTCAAATCACCCCTGACAGATGGCCATCCAGCCTCTGTTCACATGACTTATGATCTGCCCACATGTTGTTTGGGACCCAAGGATTTTTGCCACACTCACCAGAGTGGGAAGAATTCAGTTCATCCTGAAGCAATGCACATACATGCACATGTGGATATGTGGGGCTGCATGATACCATAAAGAACAAGTTTCCTATATCTTTCATGCAAAAAGACATCATGACATCTATGGAAGCAAAATTACAGGAGCTTTGGGCTCTATTTTTACCTGCAACTGTAAACTTAATACATCTTTAAAAGATGAAATGGGCTATCCTCAGAACTACTCTACTTATTAAGGCCTTAAGGCTTGAGGGTGCAGTCAGGATCACTGCCTGGGTTTAGGAAGCAACACATTCAAAGGGAGAAGGTTAGAGCAGATTTGATGTGAGCAGAACTTCAACAGAAAGTTTCCCTGTGTATGCTAATGCCAAAGAGTTCTTGGTGCTGCACTGGAGCTTCTCTGGAGCCCTTTAAACCAGAGTTTGCCATTGAATGTAGACTCAGTCTCTTTTGCTCAGTATCATTCACTACAAGAGAAGTGCTGTGTTAATAAAATGGGAGAACTTCCTCAAAGAACCTTTTAAAGGAAAGTGGGATATACACATAAGTAGAAATACACTGTATCAAGCAAGAAAAGGAAATTGCGAATGGCATTATTATTATTATTTATTTATTTATTTCTTACCCATCCCTCCTTGTGGCTCGAGGCGGGTTACAGAATAATTAAAACACATAGACATTGGAAAAATACTACAAATGCAAATATTAAAATGTATTTCTATACAAGCTAAATATTAAAGTATATTTCTATAAAATACATATTAAAATAAACAAAACAGAGATTAAACACAAGACACACATTTAAAATTCATGGCAACTATTCAAAGACTATATGAACTCAGGGAGAGAAAGAGAGAGATAGAGATGATAATAATAATACGAATGTACTTGGTAAACCCATGGAAGATACTACCAATAAAAAGCAAAGAAAAGGAGAAACACATTAAAGATGAAAATAAAAGAAACTGAACATGAAGAGGAAGATTGGAAGACACCAACTTTTCCCTTCACTTCCCCCTCCCCTTCTTTTTTCCTTCCTCCCTCTTTCCATCCCCAGCATTCCTGAAAATCTCAGCTATACCCCTAGAGTAGTACCCCTGTGACTTATCCTCTCTGGTTTACCTATCCTTACTTCCAATTCCTCATATATATATATATATATATATATATATATATATATATATATATATATATACTAGCTTGGGGACCCGGCGCTGCCCGGGTTATTAGAGAAAGTGGGTAATGGTGGTTCTGTATGCCTAGTTTGGTCTTTATTGGTCATTGGATGATGGTTGCATTGTTTTCAGGAAGTGAGTGAAGGTACTTGAAGTCCCATCATCCATGGTCCATCCCTGGCCAAACCACACCAGGGCGTAAAGTGGGTCATGAGAGGTCTGTGTGCCAAGTTTGGTACTGATCAGTCATTGGATGAGGTCAACAGCAGTCCCTGAAAGTGTGTGAAGGTACTGCAAGTCCCATCATCCATAGTCTGTTCTTCCCCCAAACCTCACCAGAATGTTGGCCAAGGGGACAATCTGTGCCAAGTTTGGTCTTTCTTGGTATTTGGATAAGTGTCACTGTGGTTTCAGGAAGTGAGTGAAGGTACTGCAAGTCCCATCATCCATGATCCTCCTCCAAACTGCATCGGGAGGTAGAGTGGGTCATGGGGGCTCTGTGTGCCGAGTGTGGTCTTTATCGGTAATTGGATGAGGGTTGCAATGGTCTCAGGAATTGAGCAAAGGTACTGCAAGTCCCATAATCCATGGTCCATCCCTGGCCAAACCCCACCAGGATGTAAAGTGGGTCATGAGAGGTCTATGTGCTAAGTTTGGTTTTGATCAGTCATTGGATGAGGTTCACAGCGGTATCAGAAAGTGAGTGATAGGACTGCAAGTCCCATCATCCATAGTCCATATTCCTCCAAAGTGCAGTAGGATGTGGAGTGGGTCATGGGGGTTCTGTGTGCCAAGTTTGGTCTTTATTGGTAATTGGATTAATGTTGCTGTGGTCTCAGGAAATGCGTGAAGGTACTGCAAATCCCATCATCCATTATCTATCCTCCTGCAAACAGCACCAGGATGTAGAGTGGGTCTTGTAGGCTCTGTGTGCCAAGTTTGGTCCTGATCAGTCATCAGATGAGGTTCACAGAGCTCTCAGAAAGTGTGTGATGGTACTGCTAGTCCCATCATCCATTGTCCATCTTCCTTCAAACGGCAGTAGGATGTAGAGTGGGTCATGAGGGCTCTGTGTGCCAAGTTTGGTCTTTCTTGGTATTTGGCTAAGTGTCGCTGCGATTTCAGGAAGTGAGTGAAGGTACTGCAAGTCCCATCATCCATCGTCCATCCCCCTCCAAACAGCATCGGGATGTAGACTGCATAATGGAGACTCAGTGTGCCAAGTTTGGTCTTTATTGGTAATTGGATGAGGGTTGCAGTGGTCTCAAGAATTGAGCAAAGGTACTGCAAGTCCCATAATCCATGGTTCATCCCCGGCCTCAGTGGTCTCAGGAAGTGAGTGAAGTGATTGCAAGTCCCATTATCCATCTCCAAATTCTTCCAAACCGCACCAGGATGTAGAGTGGGTCATGAGGGCTCTCTGTGTGAATTGTGGTCCTCATCCATCATTGTCGGCAATTGTAATGGTCTCAGGAAGGGAGTGCAGGTATTGCAAGTCCCATCGTCCATGGTGCATCTTCCTCCAAACCGCACCAGGATGTAGAGTGCGTCTTGGAGACTCAGTGTGCCAAGTTTGGTCTTTATTGGTAATTGGATGATGGTCCCAGTGGTCTCAGGAATGGAGCGAAGGTACTGCAAGTCCCATAATCCATAGTCCATCCCCGGTCAAAGCACACCAGGGCGTAAAGTGGGTCATGAGAGGCCTACATTGGAAGAAGAGGGAAGGTGGCTGCCTCTTTTGGGGCCTAGCTGGGAGAAGGCAACCTAGAAGGCCTGCAAGGATTTGGCAGAAGGGTCAGAGGAGGCTGGAGTGAGGAGGCTTTGGGGGCCAGAAATGTTGAGAAGCATAAAAAGGCACCATTAAATATATAATTATTGTTTTTCTCTGCTTTCATTGGAACAATGTCGTGCCTTACCTTGTAGAAGGACAATGCTTTTTCAAATCACCCAGTCAGAAGCTGTCTTATTTGACACAATGTAGAAGAGGGAAGGTGGCTGCCTCTTTTGAGGCGTAGCTGGGGGAAGGCAACCTAGAAGGCCTGCATGGACTCAGCAGAAGGCCTATCAGAAGCCATATGCAAATTTCCTTCTTTCATGTCCCTGCTTCTGTCATTGACTCTCTTCACCACCAGGGGCTCCAGTTGAGGCTAGCCAATCAGAAACCACATGCAAATTTCCTTTCCCCTCTCAGCCACTTGAGGACGTTGGAACTTTCAGGCTGGCCAATCAGAGACCATATGCAAATAGCATCACAGTGGCAGCCAATCGGAAAGCTGCCACAAACTCCTACCTACGTCCTACTTCCTCCCTACGTCCGCCGCAAACACTCTCTTTTATTATATATATAGATATAGATAGATATAGATATAGATATAGATATAGATATAGATATAGATATATATATATATATATATATATATATATATATATATATATATAATCATGCTTAAAGACTGGCTGGGTAAGCCTGCCAGAAAAGATGGGTCTTTACATGGCTGTCGGGGCTCTAACAGCAGGTTGTTCCACAGTCCTGGGGTGGCCAATGAAAAGATCCTCTGGGTGGTAGTGGCCAGTTGGGTTCTGGCTGGTTGGAACAGGTGCTTCTCAGAAGACCAAAGTGTGTGGGGCGGATTGTACAGGAGAAGGTGGTCCTTTAGGTAACCTGACCCAAACCATGTAGGGTTTTAAAAGTCAAAACCAACACCATGACTCCATCTTAATTCTTCTTAAATTAAAAATCAGGTTAAGCCACATCAGAATGCTAAGGGTGGTATGAAAGAGACTGTTGGACAGAATTATGCTGGGCTAACATATGTGTTAACCTAGTACAATTCTGTCCAACAGTCTCTTTCATTGGTGTTAGCCTAGCATACTAGTGTAACAATACCTGTAATTCATAGCAAGATCTTTTGATCACTGTTTTTTTTTTTTTAAAAAAATAATCTAGGCTGATCCTATAAAAAACATCTGCCTGAGGTTATTTCACATGGTAAGTCTAGATATGGGGAAAACAAGATTACAAAACAAGCAAACAAATAAACAAACCTCCCTTTATCTCTTTTTAAATCAGTTTTGGATAGTCTTTTAATTTTAAATAACAGGCCTGTAGGTGGCACTCACTGTCTACATTCTTGGTAGTAGTGGTGGCACACAAATGCACTTTTAAGGAATACTTTCACTAAATTCATTACAGCCTGAATTCCGGGACTATTAGTAGGTAAGTAGGTCAAATGGGGAAGGGAGGTAGCAGGAGGCTGTATTCTAGTCTGCTCTGAAGTCTGCCAGCTGAAGGAGGTTTCCCCCCTAAAATGGTCAGAAGCAAACTGCTTCTTGTTGCCTTATATGAAGGAAAGCAAGCATGCCTTGCATGCCTTCTGTATCTGCAAGTGATGAGACACTGCAGAGAATCTGTTTACTACAATGGCAGTGAGAGGAATTTGATTGAGTTGACAACAGGGCAGCTATTTTTTAATCTTAGATAGATGTTGTATGTTTTACAAAATTAAGCCAGAAAAATTAATCCAGTGGCTGAATATGTCCTTTTTAAAATGTTCAAACAGCAACTGTTTTCACAATGTTTAGGCTTGTTGCAATTCTTATGGAGTAGGAGGTACTGTAGATCCTGCTCAAATTTAACAACTCAAAATACTAATTTTCACCAGTTGTATTTTTAAAAGACTCAGCAAGAAACACTTAAGATAAACTCTTTAAAATAATTGATAATTGAGAGTACCCACTGCATGGACTATAGGTTGGGAATAATCCACCTAGAACGGCTCAGAAGTTATAAGGAGGACAACATATTTTGGTTGGTTCCAAACAGAAGTTCTCCTTATTAAGATCCCATTGGACCATGTCTCTTCAAGACACTAGAAACTGTCAATGGCTCACAAAGAATTAGATTATCTCATCTGAAGCCAGTTTTAAAATGCTACCCTTTCCCATATAGCCTTAAGTTCTTATCTCAGCTAATCCAATAGACTTCACTGATAGAGTAATTGAGGCAGAACCTTCATTCAACAGAAGACCTGGTGTCCTGCTCTTTTTAACGAATACTTATAAACAGGGGCTTCCCTTAACTCTGGTCTCTCTTCTGTCTGTGGACCAAGGAAAGAGTATCTTGGCATGTTTTGTTGTCCAGCACAGACTTGAGTCCAAGGCAGGTAAGCAAAGGTGAATGTATGGAAAGGGTATTAAAGTGCCTGGCAGCCATATATGGACATAAAAATATCCTGCTATTCCTCATAGGAATCTAATTTGAGGAAAGAGGAACTGCAATGGTCTGAAAGAAGGTGTGACTAAAAAGGAACCATCTGAAAGGATTGGAGGAAAAAGTGGTGGTGGCCAGTTGCTGTCACTTGAGGAGACAAATATTTTAGGACCACAAAGCAGCAAAAGAAGCAGGATAGCACTAGGAGACATGAAGACTCTCTGCTAACTAGCTTGGCCTGGCACGTGTTCCTGTAGCAGCTGCAGGATTTTGGTTTGCAAACTGTGGGAATTCTGTAAAGTGGAAGACACATAAATGGTCTCATTCTTTTCTCCTAAAACATTCCTGCACAAGCCTGAGAGGGAAGTGATTTTAACTCCAGAGTACACATCTTCCAAACCTTAGTTGTCTCATTCCAGGATATCTTTTACAAGGTTTTGGGTATCTGACTCAGATAACTTCCTCTCTTGCCACCACCAGTTTGTTTGTAATTAGTTGCCCCCTTCAACACTTGTATATCCTGGATGGTTAAATTGGCCAACAAGGATTTTCACCAGAGCCAGGAAAACATCAGTAAAGGTTACTTTTCAGAGCCTAAACTAGCAGACAAAATGTGATCAGCAGCTGAAGCAGATACTGCCCCTCCTACTTGGCCATGCATGCTGTGTGGCCTTGCTTACAGCTCACATGATCTGTTGGGAGGTACTGAGATCTCATGACTATGCCCTGTGGGTCCTGCTGATGGCTTCACTCCCAATCCCTGGAGAGAATTCCCTCCTCCCACTCCTCTTAGTACAACAAGAAGGGATATGAGTTGTAATGCTGGTACTCCACTCCTTGCCTTGTTGAAAATGACATAATGGACCCCAAAGCATGTCCCCCCTCCTTTTCCACACATATTGCACCTTTTTGCTGATGGGTAGCCAGACCTTAAATCAGGGCAGGATGTCTGGCCCAATCTTCTGCCCCTTTGGGAGCTATGTGAATGGATAAATATATCAAATACCTCTGTCCCTATAGCAAACAAAACTGCAGGCAGCTGGAAGTCCATGACTTGTATGGCTTTTTTTTAAAAAAAATGGAAAGTACAAGAAGTTCCTTCAAGTGTAATGTCTGGTGGCTTCTAGGACAGACAATTCACAAAGAAGACCTAAGAAAAAGAAGAGCCCAGAGTGTTATTGAAACGACATCAGCACCCCAATGATTTGTAGTCTACTAAGGACACCAACGCCAAAAGAGATGAAATGTTTTCCTTTTATGCTTTCCGCAGGATCTCCACAACCCCACGAAGACCAGTAGTAACCAACCCCCTCCAAAAGCCTATTTTCCATTTTTATATATTTTTATTAAAAGGTCCACACTTGCACTGATTTGTATCAGTGCATGTACAAAAGTCTGCAACATCAATCCCACAAAAGGCAACAAACTTTCAACTCTTCCTAATAAAATGAACCCTTCTTATTGATACACTATTTGTTGTTCATTCATTCAGTCATTTCTGACTCTTCGTGACCTCATGGACCAGCCCACACCAGAGCTCCCTGTTGGCCGTCACCACCCCCAGCTCCTTCAAGGTCAAGCCAGTCACTTCAAGGATGCCATCCATCCATCTTGCCCTTGTTCGGCCCCTCTTCCCTTTTCCTTCCATTTTCCCCAGCATCATTGTCTTCTCTAAGCTTTCATTTCTTCTCATGATGTGGCCAAAGTACTTCATCTTGGCCTCTACTATCCTTCCCTCCAATGAGTAGTCAGGCTTTATTTCCGGAAGTATGGACTGGTTTGATCTTCTCGCGGTCCAAGGCACTCTCACAATTTTCCTCTAACAAAACAGTTAAAAAGCATCTATCCTCCTTCTCTCAGCCTTCCCTATGGTCCAGCTCTCACATCCGTAGGTGACTATGGGGAATATCATTGCTTTAACTATGCGGATCTTCGTTGCCAATGTGATGTCTTTACTCTTCACTATTTTATTGAGATTGGACATTGCTCTCCTCCCAAGAAGTAAGCATCTCCTGATTTCCTGGCTGTAGTCTGCTGTAGCCTGACACACTATATTCCTGTCTATAACCCGTCTTTGAGATCTTCTCTCCCCTATTCTATCCCTCCCTATATCCTTGCTTATAAAAATATATTAATTGAATATGATTTCTACTTAAGGCCAGCCACAGAGGTCAACATCCCTTGCTGACCCCACTGAAGAATTACCTGTAACATCTGGGATGGGCAAGAACCTGTACAAAGGTGACAGTCAGGATCCATCATGTCCATGTACAGAGGTGGTTTCCTCTGTAAGATCTGATAATTGCCAGCTGATACTCACTCCGCTGATTACTTCAATTGAACTAACCACAGGAACAGAAACTCAAATATATACACACAATGAAATCCCTTTATTTAACAACCGAAGCTTGATTGAGGAAGATCATCACCTTTTGTTCCAAGGATGCTTGCCCTTGTCTTTCTTAGAAAACTTCATCTCCCAATATTGAAACAATCACACCAGTTAGAGATTCATTTACATTTCCCAATACAGACACTGATTTTCCGGAGATTGCCTCCTCCCAGGTGAGCCACTCCTAAACAGCTGTTTGGTCCACCCTGGGCCAATCCTCTCTGTCTCTTCCCCTCCACCAGGGAATCCCTGCCTGGAGGCGACAACATCATCAAAACAGCCAATCGTGATACAGATCCAAACTGGACCCTCGTTTGTTCAATCAGGGAAGAGAGTGGGCATAGAGGGAAAGTTTGAATAGCTTTGAAGTGTATAAAATTTCCTGTAAGATGGTTATGTGTGTATTTTTGGCACTAGCCTTGCACGTATCCCTTCTGGCCAGATTGCGGATAAACCTCTGTTGCTGCTTTCAACCTTGGTGTGGATGCTGTTCAATTAGGAAAATCAGGTATAGCATTAACGCTTGCTATGCAGGACCCTCTTTAACTGTGATTCTTAGTCTGACAACCTCAAGAGGAGTCATCCTGGGCTACACTTTGCCTACCCCTGACTGAAGGTTTTCGCACATACAAACCCAATGTGTCCTCTCATCCCCTAGAACTAATTGCTCTGAGCTTTTTCTCCCTGTTTGTAGACTTGAAGAAATAGCATCTCCCCGATGTTGTTGTTGGCACCTTGAGACCTAGCAATTCTATAGACTACATGGAGGTGAATGGAGCATGGGACTTTCCTTTCCAATGGAGAAGGCAACTAAAGTACTTTTGGATTACGATGTTAACTGTAAAGCTCCTGGCAAGACTGCTGTTGGCATCTCTCAGGATATTCTCAAGGACGATCCAATAGGATAAGGCAAACGGGATGTAGCACCCTCTACTTAACAGTGGCTTTGGGGTTTATATGTTCAAGGCTCAGCTCTATGTGCTCAGTTCCCCACTACCAACATGACAAGTTCTGGTGTTGGTCCAGCTGGCTTCCTACCAGGATCTCTCAGCAGCTGGTCTTCAGACGGCAGTCAGAAGAAAATTAGTTTTGCCTCCTTTTACTAGTGTCTATATAAGATGGGGGGCTGGCTAGCGCTGCTGCCACCCCGCATTTCCCTAGCTTTTCTCTTAACCCCCCCCCCCCCCCCCCACTAAAATCTGAGGATCACTTTTAACCATTACATCAGCTGGCAGATTATTTCTCGCATCCACCCAGGGCTTTCTCTTCACATTCCAAGATTATGGGGTGGCCATTCGTATGGCATCCCTTATCTCACACATCATGACCGCTTGACCGTGGGAGACTGAGCAGAAAGCACCCTTGGGGGTGGAGAAAGGACACATTCTTTTGTAGCTCAGGCTGCTCCCTGAATGCTTAAACTCTTTCCCAGTTGATACTTCAGCCATGTGTCTCAGCTCCACCTTCTATTTCAGTCTTTGGTGCACTCTGGCCCAAGGCATCTGGTTGGGTTATTTTTATGGAGTAGGAGGGGAAGCCACTCACCCCTAACCCTCAGCCACACAAGAAAAGCAAGCTGTGTTGAATTGGAATGCAGGCAGAAATCATTTTCTGTCTTAATTCATGATACAGAAGGAAGTAATTCTTAGACTCTCTACTGGGAGAGAGACTTTTCACAGGGAGCCTCTTGGATATATAGACAAGAAAGAAAATGGGTACTGTGGAGGTAATGGATGTACCACTTCCAAGAGGTTCTAATATGAACCTAATAATATATTCCCATCTACATCCATCATCCGGGCGTCCCCTGGGCAACGTCCTTGCAGACGGCCAATTCTCTCACACCAGAAGCGACTTGCAGTTTCTCAAGTTGCTCCTGACATGACCAAAAAAATCTACATCCAAATTTGTACATGCCACTGGGATGCATTTCTTGCCAACTGCCATAGCCTAATTGTGAAGGTGTCACAGTTGCTTTCTCATAGCAGTTTGTTCCCTATACCTTAGTGTCTGTTTCTTCTGCTTTCCATCCAGAGGGTAGGTGAGAGCCAGGATGTATCTGAAATGTTGTGGCTCAGCTCATACAGATTCATAGACCAAGTGAAGGAAAGGCAATTAGCTTGGAGATAACTCAGACAAGCACTTGGAAAGCATCCTTGATTCTGGGAGTCCATTTGGCAGAAGCTTAGGTCAAGGCCAGTCCATTTTTGGCAAACCAAGCAATGTTCGTCAGCAACCAGGATCAAGGAATCCAGGAAGACCAGTAAGCAGTCTAAGGGCTATAGTCACAAAAATAATGAAACAAGAATGCAGAGCACAGAGCAGGAAAGTTCCTGGAACTGAAAGCATCCAGACTCAGTTCTTATATGTGCTGCAACCAGCTGCTCCTAATCTGAAATCTCTGTCATGATATCTGGCAGGGAACCTCACTGACCACCTCAGTTTTCCACTTATCAACTCTGAGGACTGCTACACTACTTCCTCTGATAGATCAGGTCCTAGTGGATCCTGGCTTTTTGCCCCGGAGGCTGCCCTTTAATAGGGCAGGGCTCCCTTCAGCTTCTGAGTCTGAGTCCTGACCCATGACATGAAGAGATAAGGCACTGATCTTAAGGGGCAGTGGGCAGGAGATTGGAAAGATCCCTCACGAATAGGTTTCCATAGCTTCATCTTCTGCCATGGTTGCATCAGCTAACCACAAGGCAAGTCTTACTGAGGATGGTGTTCAATCCTCATGGTTATTTGAAATGAACTAAGAATATATATTACTAAGTGACTCTACTGGAACCTGGCAACATAAACAAGCATGAGGGTGTGATGGAAATGTAGTTCTGAAGTGTTTCTAAACTTGTCACTTTCATAATAGAACTTCCTTAGTGTGTCTCTCTCAAAAAAATCGGCTCTGCCTTCTGTGCTTTCCTTGGCTGGTTTTTTAAAATCAGAGAACCTTGCTGCTGCTTAAAACTGAGACTGACAACATGCTTCCTTACTTTGTACTTCCTGTGTTTGGCAGCCACTTGGAACTGTGACTCCTGTGTACCTGTTATGGGCCTACGCCACTTGAGGACATGGTGGGCTACCTGAAAGTGAGGAAGCCACATGCAGCAGGTGGTGCTTTCTGTTCTACATTGGTTAAGAATGGCATTGGCTCTGCCCAGTTTGCTATTCATCCCTTTCGCTATTCCCTTGGCTTGTTTCCCTGTTGCAATAAGTCTCATTCAAGAGCTTTCGCAAATTAGAATGAAGTCTTCCATCCCTCCTTATGTGATTTGGTACAACATGGTAGAAAGATCTCCATCCGCTCACATATGATCCTACCAAAAAATTAAAATCGGCACTAAGAATTAAGAAAGCATTCTGAAAATTGTTTGCATTCTCAGGCCCCTTCCACACAGCTGTATAAAATCCAGATTGACCTGGATTATATGGCAGTGTGGACTCTGAGAACCTGGTTCAAAGCAGATATTGTGGATTATCTTTATATTCTGGGTTATATGGCTGTGTGGAAGGGCCCTCAGTGGTGACTCTTTAAAAAACAGAACTTCCATCCACATGATTTGCAATCAGTCCTTGAACTCTGCTTTTCCAAACCAATTTTCAGTGATGTTTTGCACCTAACTATTTAACTTTGTAATGACTTTCTGCTGCTTTCAAATATCTGGAATAACATTTTTGGGTAACTAACAAATATATGTCATCTTATTTTTTACTCTTATGTATGTTTCTTCATGAGTTTATGGCCCATTAAAGTGTCTTAGTAACAATGTTAGTAAATGAGTCAAATCTGGTGACAATTGTCAAAGAATATACAATTATTTTCTACAATTGTTCTAAAAAGATGCAGCATAACAATTTAGATTCTGTTCAATCTCTTTTCTCCTTTTCCTGATCCCCTCAGCACATTTTAAAATAAAACCGAAAGAATGTCATTCATTTGCATTATTCTAAACTGTCAAGGCAGGAAGTATCTCACAAAGTTTAGTCTAATGACCATGTAATTTACTGTTCATTTAAATTACGCTGCCCAGACAAATGACATTTAGTCCCAGAAAATGGAATAAATTCCAGACAAGTGATTCAACTCTTACACTGCTTTTTGAAAAATTACAAATAAGGACATAATTACCATCAAATTCTCATAAAAGTCCTTTCCATAAAAGTCTTTCCACCAAGTTCTTGAAAACCACATACTTGTTTGTCGACAGTAAAGTAAACACCCACACAAACAATTGTAGAGGATCTCTTTTCCCATGGTTCACCCGAGTTTGTCAGCTATTTCCTCAAGGCCTAGATTGTTTTATATTTACGCTCAATGATGTTACCACTTCAAACATTCAAGGGGCTTATTATCTAATTTCACATCAAAAAATATATAATGTCTGACCATCTGTAAAGAACACATAACAAAGATTGACTATTAGGGTATAGCATTCTGCTTGCAATGTTAGTGCTAGATCTAGAAACCCTCTCTGCCAGGTGGAGCGCTGTGAATGTATGGAAGCCTTCCTTCCAGGGAATAAGCAAGAACCTTACAAGGAGTTAGTTGACTCTTTCCCATGTAGGATATAGAACTACCATTCACAGAAGTTTCTTCTGAGTTAACTTGTCCCATTGCTCCTCCTTGAAAGAAAAAAATCTTCTCTTATAATCAGGACTACCTGCTTTTTGACTTCTCATATAATTCAAACTGTGTCTGGTTCATTCACTGATATCTTTACCAGCTAGATCTATGGAGATAGATAGATAGATAGATAGATAGATAGATATGCTATGTTTGTTTTTAGTGACATCATAACTCCAAAACCGCTGGACAAATTGATGCCAAATTTGCCCACAACACACCTACTAATCCAAGGAGTGACCATCACTCAGAACCCCCCCCCCAAAAACCCACAGCAACAGGGACTTAAAACCCCCAAAAACCTAGACTACACTACAGAGCATGTGCGCAAACGGCTTGCCTGGCCCCACCCTCCTCCTGCAGGAGGGAAAACAAACCTAACAGCTGTCCCACCTCTCTCAAGAAGAGACTGCAGAGGAGACCATCTGTAGGGAGGGCTTTGATGGTGTCTTCCTTTACAGCAGTGGTTCTCAACCTGGGGTCCCCAGATGTTTTTGGCCTACAACTCCCAGAAATCCCAGCCAGTATACCAACTGTTAGGATTTCTGGGAGTTGAAGGCCAAAAACATCTGGGGACCCCAGGTTGAGAACTACTGCTTTACAGCAGAAGATAAAAACTAATACTGTGCCTTAACTCTTATCTAAAAACCAACCATATCCTTCAAAAGGCCTCTTGAATACCTGGTTGGCAAATGGCAGCCAGGGGCTACTCCAGGGGAGCCTGAGGTGGTGCTAGTTTTTTCTCTTTTTACTTATCCATGGGCCATATCAACATCCATAATGTTGGCCACAAAACCTGTGCTTAACTTATGCATTAGGGTGACTTATAAACAAGTATATATGGTAATATACTGTAGCCATCCTGCCATCGTTGGCTACACCTACTATAACATATGCACAATTACATTAAAAAAAGATTCAGTATGTAACACCACGATTCAAAATGACAGGATGTTTCAAAAAGATGGACCTGATTTGAAATTGCTATATCTTTGCAACCATGAACAACCCATAAATGAAACCTTGCAAGGATGGGCTACAGGGATTCACAGGGTTCCTGCTAGATGCCTCCCAGTGGCCAATCAGCCCCTCCCTCAGTAATTCACAAGAGGCAACCCGGAAACATAAGGTCTAATGAGGTGGTGATCCTGCAGCATGAGGCCTCCATTTGCGTGGTTGTTTTTTTTAATTTGTTTCAAACTCAAAATGGTCAGTGCAATTTGATAATGTGATTACTCATTAAACTATTTGTGACTTCTTCTGTAATTGTAACATGTTGTCATTATGAAATGTACTGCTTTGAAACTGAGTTCACTATTTTAAAACACCCTATACTATATAAAAAAAAACAACCTGTTGCTTCAGTCACATAAACTACCTGTAGACTGATCCAGTTCCTTCCTGGTAATCTATACATTTATTGATTTTTGCATGTAAGATCAACTTGTTTTGATTTCCTGTATTAAAAGTTGAAATGTATCAAATATTACAAAGCTGTTAGACATCTGTCAGCCAAGCCACAATTCTTCTTTAGGTGCTCCATGGGAATGTTTATATAAAGCACTTTGGGTTTACTTCAATTTAATAAGAACCCGGGGGGGGGGGGTGGTTACATTTTGAGTAAATAAATATGTTTGTTGTTTGGTTTATTCAAGTTCTTAGGGAAAGGACAACAACTTGGCATATTTTGAAGGCTGTAATGAAAAAGCTGCAAATGAGGGGCCAGCCCATGTATTTTAAAGTACTTTTCAGCTTGTGTGGGTGTGCACTCAAGACTGGGAATGTTCAGGAAGTTCAACACAGATGTTTTCTTTCAGTAGGCGTTAAAGACCCCAGTAACTACATCTGCTCTTTTTGTTGTTGTTCTTTGGAGACTTTTGAGAACAGAATTTTTTTTTTGCCCAAAGTATTGATCAGTGAAATTTGCTAAGTAATGTCACTGGTGTAATCTTAAATAACACCCTTAAAATGAGTGAACATTATAGTTATTTTTAAAAGGCAAAACAACTTTCAGGAATGTAATAGCCACTATTTCAATAGACTGTGTAAGATACAGGAAAACACTGCGTATTTCCTTTCACAGAAATTTCCTGAACTTCTACCATTTTAGACATAAGGGCTGCCATTCACCGAAAGGCATATACTTGGAATATTATTGTGATGTGCAAATAAACTATTGATATATCTTTACTATGAAAAAACAGTTTGGGAATTAAGTGTATATATGAACATAATTCAACTGTATGTCAGTAGGTACAATTAAAGTGTTGCTTTTGCAAATATACTTGCTTCAAGATTGTGTTCCAAACTGTTTCTATATAATAGAAACAGATCAGGAGTTTCTTTGCACAACACAATAATTCAGGATTCGGAAGTGTTGCTGTTCGGTCACTTCTGCCAACTCTGGTGGCCAGCAGAAAGTGTGTAAAGATAGTTTTTCTTCACTTGGGTGACATTTTGAATCAACATCACTGAGCAGAGACCATGCCAACTAGAGCTGGTAGGACCTGTAGTCCAAAATATCAAGTTTGCAGATGACACCAAATTGGGAGGGATAGCCAATACTTTAGAAGATGGAAGCAGAATTCAAAACAATCTTAACAGATTAGAGAGATGATTGGCCAAAACTAACAAAATGAAATTCAACAGGGACAAATGGAAGATACTCCACTTAGGCAGAAAAAAAAGAAATGCAAAGATACAGAATGGGGGACGCATGGCTCGGCAACAGTATGTGTGAAAAAGATCTTGGAGTCCTCATGGACAACAAGTTAAACATGAACCAACAATGTCATGTGACAGCTAAAAAAGCCAATAGATTTTGGCCTGCACAAATAGGAATAGAGTGTCTAGATCCAGGGAAGTGATGCTACCCCTCTATTCTGTCTTGGTCAGACCACACCTGTGTCCAATTTTGGGCACCACAATTAAAGGGAGATGTTGACAAACTGGAATGTGTCCAGAGGAGGGCGACTAAAATGATCAAGGGTCTGGAGAACAAGTCCTATGAGGAGCATTTAAAAGCTGGGCATGTTTAGCCTGCAGAAGAGAAGGCTGAGAGGAGACATGATAGTCATGTATAAATATGTGAGGGGAAGTCACAGGGAGGAAGAAGCAAGCTTGTTTTCTGTTGCCCTGGAGACTAGGATGCGGAGCAATGACTTCAAACTACAGGAAAGGAGATTCCACATGAACATGAGGAAGAACTTCCTAAATGTAAGAGCTGTTCAGCAGTGGAACTCTCTGCCCCAGAGTGTGGTGGAGGCCCCTTCTTTGGAGGTTTTTAAACAAAGGCCACCTGTCAGGGGTGATTTGAATGTGGATTTCCTGCTTCTTGGCAGGGGGTTGAACTGGATGACCCACGAGGTCTCTTCCAACTCTATAATTCTGTGATTCTATGATTTGGAATCACCAATGCCAAGATAGGAAAATCTGATAGAAAATTGGATTCCATTATTCCAAAAGGTGGAAACAATATAGGATATACACACATACTTAGGTGTGCATATGTACACAAATAGAGAGACACTCACACAATCCAGGCACCAACATCCAACTCCAGCTATAGGTGCTGGATTCAGAGCATTTTCCCCCTTCTGCACATGAGAAATAATCTCTGTGTTCTGAAGCTCACTTTCACATTCCGATCACTATATCGTGATTGGGAGATTCTTCCAAAATAATACAAAGTCAAATTTCCAGAACCAGAAAAACTAGATAACTGATTGGCTCCAATTCAGAACTATTTAACCGAATAAAGTGTCCAGGTGTTTTTTTTACTTTAAATCTGGCTAATTCATTTAATGTTCAGATCTCATTTAACATAGCCATTTGGATCTTTCTTCTAAACATTCTTAGGCTTTTGCTATAAGTATGAGAACAGAAATGTAGTTCTTCCAATGCAACCTATACTTAAAAATGCTCTTAACCTATTCTTAAATTCTTGAACAGCCAGACATAACGAATTGTTAGATAAGGAGGCATTATTGTACATTTTGTGGCTTTATGCTATGCACATCAAGGGGAAACACATTGCTTAATTTTAATTGATACTGGGGTGTGAGGTTGTATGTTTCCCCTTTTATTGAGCTAATTTGACTGTGCTTCAATTACTACATTAATATAACATAACTGAGATTCACAAAACTGTTTGGGGTCTAATACAAGAATCATTGCAAGAAATATTGTCCTTGTTCAGAAAACAAGCAATGGAGACAAATTCCTCGGGGAATTGTTGCTCGCAGACACATTTCAACCTGAAGTGCCATTGTTAAAAAATGAGGAACTTAAGGTCACAGACATCTTTCTAGGAGAGTATTGGCAAGGATTTGCTTTATGTCCTCTTTTTTTGCATTTCATTTCTTTCTGACCCAACTTCTCGCAAATATGTATACAACTTGCCAATTTAAATTTGAGATGGGACCTGATCTATGAAAATTTATGATACAATAAATGTGTTTGTCTTAAAGGTGCCACAGAGTTCATTCTGGTTCTTTCTGTTTATGAATAAATGGAATCTCATTTTTCACACTGTCAGATGGTTGTTAGAAGTATTTAGAAATATGCATTTGCACATTAATTCATACAAATCCCAAGAAAAATATTATAAATCCAGATGGCTAGATTTTGTCTGATCTCTAGATAATTCTCACTGTGATTTCTACCCAGATTAAAAGTAGACGCAATGCAAGCATGGAAATAATTCCAGAGTTTGAGGATTCTCACAGTCCCATTGGGATTACTCGGTTCCGGAAGAATTTTAATGAAGCGTTATATGAAGGTGATTGTGTCACTGAATGACGGTGGACGCAAATGCCAAAGGAACTCCATTATTTCCTCTTAGCATCAAATAAAATATTGTTTTGCTGTTGCAAGCAGCAGCTGGTTGAGAGAAATTCAGCTTGTCTTGGTTGTGCATGTAAGACTCTCCAAATACATACCAGGTGATTTTTCTTTTGAAACTCCATTTTTATCATGTTCTATGTGCATATTAGACATAAAATGCTTATTTTTATGGACTACTAATCAAGGAAATGCTTTGATAATGTCTTTAGAGAGAATGGGTCTAATGCAGGCAAGAAGTTACTATATTTATTCTTATTGAATATGTATATGCCATAAATCTGACACTATGAATGTATTTTCATTTAGCACATTTTAGAGTGACTGGGAATGAATGGACAGATGTTGGAAATGAGACCTCTTGAGAAGAAGCAAAGGCCATATGCCAACATTCCTCCAAACTGGGAGCACTGCCGATGCAGATGGACCAAAGTGGCCTCCATAGTAACTGGAGTCACTTTAAAGAAAAACAACTGTCCTCTTCCAAAGAGGGATGAGAGAAAAACTGACCATTCATGGAGCAAGGACGCTTGCCCAGGCCTTCTGCCAGCATCTTGTGCAGCTGTACTAGTATTTTGGAACTTGTCCTGCTACTGCAGCTAGAAAGATGGATGTCTGGGAAGGAAGATGAAGCATGGAAAAGGGATAATTTTGCTGAAATTTGAAGTTTGAAGGAATTTCTAAGCACCCAAGGATTGTCGGAGCTGGCACTTCCTTGGTGGACTCCCTACTTTGAAAAACACATAACTGTTCTGTCTACCAGTGTGGCAGCAAGGGAAATGAGGAGGAGAAGCTGAAGGAGTTCAGAGTAGCTCTAACTTTTGCCTCACTAACCTAGTGAGGAGAGGATTAGAAAGCATCTTGTATGGGGTACTACTAAGATCATCTTCCTTCTGAGGTTATGAGAAGCCATATGAGAAAGCAACATTCACCTCCACCAAACCCTACTTAGACATAGGTTTTTCAAAAAGTTGATAACAAGAACAGAAGACACTGGCTAAGGATGTCTTAGTACAGGAGTCTTAACCTTTTTTGTTCCATGAAATCCTCTGCTACTCAAGTGACACCTTCTCAGAATGTAGACCAGTGGTTCTCAACCTGTGGGTCACCAGGCCGTTTGGACTACAGCTCCCAGAAATCCCAGCCAGTTTACCAGTTTCTGGGAGTTGAAGGCCAAAACATCTAGGGACACACAGGTTGAGAACCACCAATGTTGATGCAGACAGATTTATGACATGCAATATTGACATGTCTAAGTTTAAGGATGATTTAAAATTACATTTTACAACTTTCCCATAATTTCAATATCTGATAACCTAACATGGTGCAGCATCTGTTCAAATACTCATGTTTAGTAAACAGTTAGAAATTCAAGTTTTCCTATGGTTTCATAAAACCATCTCTTTTCATAAAAAAGTTATCCAGTGCACTTAGAACATGCTACATCATAAAAACCACGCTGAGTCCACACTATACTGTGTATATTTTTCCAATTCAAGCTCACTGACCCCCTGAAATCTTTCAACCATCTCCCAAGAACACCCGTCTTAGTGGAAATTTGTTACAAACTGGCATGTTTCAATTTTCAAGCAGCCACAGGCTAGATACATCCACTATCTCAGCAACATTTGGACAGATTGCTCCTATCGACATTTTTAATACTTCTTATCTCTTGGATACTCAGGGACTGCACATTTATGGAGAAAGATCACCATCTTGATTCCTTTTCACTTATAGATAAGTTGGCATGCTTCTGCTAATCCATGTGGTATATCGGAAAAACCAAATCCCAGTATTGACAAATGCAATCAAGTTTCAAACTCATTGTAGTTTACTAAAGAATCAAGAAAGAGAACCCCGCAAAAACGGCAAGATAAAACTTTGCTTATTTTATTCTAGTGCATGGAGAATAACAACAACAATAACAACAATTTTATTTCTTATGCACCTCTTCTCATGGCTTGTGGTGGATAAAAATTCAGAAACATTTCCCTCACTAGTCAAGATTGTGGACTTTTTTTTTTAACATTTTTAAAATAATGTATATGTTTGCTGACACCTGAATGAAAAATGAAGTCAGCTGTACAAAGCTTTCTTATACCATTCCAATTCACTCCTCCTTCAATGTTCCCATTAAAAGGTTACTCCTTTTCAACCATTTGATATGATTATTTCAGACTATTTTCCTTCATGTTTCACATGTTCCACTCTGCCTTCTGTAAAATTAGTTTTGAATAACAGCTGTGGCCAAATAATGCTCCCTCCTCTTTCCTAACATGACAGAATTGGCTGCATTGCCTAAGGCGCTCACACAGCCAAAGCAAAAGTAATCACATTGTGCTTTTGGCAACGTGTATAACAGTGATAACATTTTGAACAGGTGGATCCAGATCTTTTTTTCTCCTTTCGCAATCCTGCTACAAGTGCAACCAGACTATGGACACTGACAATGGATGTTTGAATGCTCTCTCTCTCACCCTTTTAGAATTTTACTAGGGTCCTGATACACATCTGGCTCTCTCAACAACTTCAAGTCAGAGAGGACAGAGCTGCACCTGCTTTGCATGTTTAATGGACAACCTCATTAAGACGCAGGTTCAGGAGGCCCCTATGCTTCCAAACACTGTAGGAGGAACAGAAGGCAGGAACAAGAGAGTAGGTAAGAAAATTATCCCCTTGGAGAATAGGAGGGAACACTGGAGAAAAATATGTAGCCCGATGGAATGGAAGTGATACACTATGTAGGTGACATAAAGTAAGCAAACTTTAATATTTCCAGAATTATGCAAGACACATATTTTTAAAATGTTCTCACATTACCTTTTGGCTTTTCTTCACTTGAATCTCTTTATGAAAAGTCTGAACTATATGCTATGCCACACCTGAACATTCAAAACCTTATTTATTTATTTATTTATTTATTTACAGCTTTTATATTCCGCCCTTCTCACCCCGCTGGGGACTCAGGGCGGATTAAAGTGTACACATATATGGCAAACATTCAATGCCAATTTTTGACATACAAACATATACAGACATACACAGAGGCTATTTAACCTTTTCTGGCCGCCACGGTCGCTTTCATCATCCATCTGTGACGCTGATGAAGCACTTCCGCATTCCCCGCATGCTTCCCCGCTGGAATGCTTTCCTGGAGTCTTCTTTATGGCCTCATAAATCAGTTAATTTAGCCTCCTCACACTTTTAAGGTGGTACCTTATTTTCCTACTTCACAGATGCAACTGTCTTTCGGGTTGCAAAGGTCGACAACAGGCTACACACAATTGGTTGGAAACCCACTCCAACCCGGGCTGGCTTCGAACTCATGACCTTTTTGGTCAGAGTGATCTTAATGCAGCTGACACTCAGCCAGCGGCGCCACAATCCCGGTGCATTAAATTGAAAAGTGCTGTCATGTTTCCTTAACATCAGCGGATGTTAACCAGATTTGGATTGCTGGTTTTAAATACATATGTATGTGAGTATGCATGTGTGTTTGCGGCCTTTAGATACCAGCCATTAGCAGAAAATGACTGCAGTGAAAGTTGGAATCCCTGTTGGCAGGGCAATGTGGCCGACACTTCCCTAGCTGATTGTGCCTGATTCCCTCCTTACCATCCATGGTAATATCACTCACTGCTCAAAGCAGGGCAGCCAAAAGCATTTTATATTCTTATAAACATGACATGGAGGGGTCTGAATTTCTTTAGAAAAGTTTATTCATGGAATGTTTGTTTACACACTTATATTGCTCTCTGTCCAGATATGTTTTTATATTGCATTGATATATATAAATGCATTATTTGCAGTTTGAAACACACTTTTCTAAAGCCTCTCCTCCAATTGCTTATAAATCATAAGTGAAATTAATGTGGTTTTTTCATATAATCTCTGTGTGCATATGAAAAGGGCTAAAGCACTGTGTGGGTTGACGCAAGAATTCAGCCTCACACACCAACACAAAGAACTTTCTGTATGATTGTCGGAGCAAGTGATGGGGGGGGGGGGGAGAGAGGAGGCATGTGTTCTTGCCACACTAGTCACAAATTTACAGTTTTATAAGGAAAAGTCCTACAAAAAAATTCCGCACAACTTCAGAATCATATAGCTGAATGGGGCCTCATGGGGCCATTGAGTCCAATCAGGGCCGTAGCCAGAAAAAAATTTCGGGGAGGGTTGACAATTTTGGGGGTGGGGGGTGAAAATTTCGGGGAGGGTTGAAAATTTTGTGGGTGGGTGGAGTTGAAACCTGCCTCATAGCTCACGCTGAAGCAAAGAGCACAGCAGGAGGCAGAGCAACTTTCAATAGCCTGCAGCTCCACCCCTATCAACCACCTCCACCAAGTCTGGCCCCCAACTTGGTTGCTTCACTACATAGGCTCTTGCTGCAAGTAATGACAGTGTGAATAAATTGTCAATATTTGCTTGAGATAGTGCTTACAGTTCTGGAGGGACTCTTAATTTTTTGCATCTCATAGACTTAGCATGGGGATTTGGTTAACCAGTTAAAATTCATGAGTAAACCAGGTTTTTTTTAAAAAATCTGAAACATTTCGGGGAGGGTTTGAACCCCTAAAACCACCCCCTCGCTACAGGCCTGAGTCCAATCATCTCCTCAGTGCAAGATTTCCATCTAAAGAAGGCCTGCACAACTTGGCAGTAGTAAGGGACCAAAATTAAATGGACTAAACATTTTTGGGCCACAGAGAGGTTTTGAAGGCCTCATTCCAGGTTTATGAGATGATTCCTTTCCTTCAGAGCAAACAGCAAAGCAGATGAACCTCAATTTCCCCACCTCTCCTCAGCAAGGTGACAAGCTGCAGTCCTTTTCTGAGTGAAAGAAGAAGTGCCTCAGCTCTTGCTGCTAATCCTTTCTCTTTGCCTCTGGGTTGCCTCTATCATCTCATCCTATGGTGGGGAAAAACATATGACCTCACACCTCAGTATCAATTAAAATTAATTAAACAATGTATTTCCTATTGATGTGGATAGTGTAAAGCCATAAAATATACAGCTATTTCTCCTTATCTAACAATTCATTATATCTGGCTGTTCAATAATTTGAGAATAGATGAAGACATTACTCTGATACTAAGGGGCTCTGAACTGGGGCCAATCACATGTGAAGTAAATGAATGGTGGGGAGTTGGTGGTTTTTCTGACTGGAGGAGGAGATGACAGAAGTAACCCGGAGAAAAAAGAAAAAACAAGAGTGACATAGCCAATTTTCTCCCTCACAAATGAATGGTGCAGATTTGGTGGTTTAACC
Source organism: Anolis sagrei (assembly GCF_037176765.1). Taxonomy (NCBI): domain Eukaryota; kingdom Metazoa; phylum Chordata; class Lepidosauria; order Squamata; family Anolidae; genus Anolis; species Anolis sagrei. The sequence goes on from NC_090021.1 coordinate 149,844,318, forward strand.
ACCAGATGAGGAGATGACAGAGACAAAGAGAGAAAAAATGCCAGAGGCAAGAACTGAGGTCCATCTTTTTTTAACGCCTCTTTTTCCTTCTAAAATGACCAAGTTTATATTACATTTTAGCATAACCTGGAGCCCAAGATTCGAACCTCCTTGAATAAAGGTCCATTACCTCTCAAAAAGTCATCCAAATTTCATACCCCTTAAAATTTCATTAAAAGTTTTGTAACATTGGTGCACAGAGAAAGGAAACACATACAAGGAACATACTTGGCTAGTCTGCTGTAGAGCTGCATGTGACTTCCCTCTATTAGGCTTAGGCTCAAAGTCTCTGAGGGCCACACCAAAGCCTTGTGAAGGCCACATCTGGCCTTTGGGCTGCATGTTGAGTATGTCTAATCTAAAGAGTCAAAACCCTTTTTGGAGGTACACAGAGAAAGAGACCCCACCACCTCTCTAGGCAACTGGTTCCCTTGCTGAACCACTCTTACTGTCAAGAAGTTCCTTCTAATGTTCAATCAAAATCTATCCTCCTGTAACATAAAAACATTAGACCTGGTCCTACCCTCTGGAGCAACACTCCTCCTTCAATGTTCCCATAAATTATTCCACTTGTAAAACACAGCACTATTTCTCATATTTCCCAACAGAGTCCTGGGTTAGTTTTAATTTTTATAATAGCTACGTTGCAGTATACACCAGACTGCCTCTTTGTTCAATGTTCCAGTCAGCTAAACATGATGCTATCTGGCAGAATGGGATATTGCCTCTGCTCCTGCCACCTGCCGCAGACCCAGCTTCACATTTCAGTATAACAATTGGGCCAGCGTGCCATTCTGTGCTGAGTGAGCATCCTCAGATCTGGTTAATCTGTTGGAGGTTGGGGGATGGGGGGCTTCTAGCATTTTGTTTTGTTATGTTATTGCATTTCACTCAGACATAAACCTTGATTTGAACTGAGTTAAGACAGCATTCCTTAATTTAGTTAAGTGTTACATATTTATGAAGCACAGCTGGTAAATAACATAGTTAGCTCTCTAACTTCAGTGAGCAATAGGATTATTAACTGATTAAATTAACACTGGGGTTAAGTAGAACCTTAAAAAGCCACTTTTCAGTACTATTATTGGGGAATGGGGGTTATGGTCTAATTTTCTCCCCAAACTCTGGTAATGAATTACCGCTCAATAAATGGGGAAGAGAGCAAACCTTGGCAAGAAAAAGCTGCAAGAAGATTTGGCCCTTAATGGCACATTACCACTTTCAAAAACATTATACAGTATTTACTTTGGTTATGCTGCATCATAGTTGAAATGAGAACAAATTTTAAACTAACATCTACAGCTGTGAAATTGGGTTTTGGCCAACCATTTATTTCCTTAAAAAGCATCCCATTCTAGAGCAGTTCTTAATTTCTCATACTTTGAAACCTCATATGATAATCAGATTTGGGACACGATGGGAACTGAAATGAAGGAAGCTCTCCTACTGCACCAAAAGGGAATAGTTTTTGAAATTGTTTCTCTCTTTTACATGCTTTTTCCCACATTCATGCTATATAGAACCCTTCTGCTGAAAGCACTCCAAGAATGTGTCGTTTAAAGTTAAATCAATGAAGTCAAAGAGCATGAGAGTCTTTACAGCTTGATCCCAAAAGATTCAGTCCAGATAGCAACAAAGGAAGCCTGCAATGCAGGATGAGGTCAAAGTTAGTTAGCCTGGTGATACTTCTGTGAATCTCATAAAAAGTAAGAAATATTTATGAAAACTAGGGTAGCATATATTAAGAATGGGAGATCTGTAGTCTTTCAAACAGATGCTATCTCATCAGAACAGCACCAGTCTCATCATCTCTCACCACTGATGGCTGTCACTGGTGGGAATTCATTGTCAAGCATCCGAGGATCCAGAGGTTCCCTGTCTTTTTTTACATTGGATTTTTAAAATATTACTGAAAAGAAAGACTCCAATAATGCCTGGAGTTTGAGGCAACTGCCTTTTCAGTCACCTTGCCCCAAAAAGGAAGATAACACACTGGTTAATTATTGAGAGGATCCAGAGAGGCTTTTTCAGCAATTGTCTAGCTATTGCTTCTTTTAAGCAAGTTGGAAAATTCCCTTCCCTGAGAGAGACACTAATAGTTTGTTGCATTTGAGATCAAATTTTATCTCCTCCATGGATGACCAGCCAAGAGGGGCAGGGATTAAGAAAGCAGGTTGTCCTCTGTACTTGTCCCAGCAGCTGGTCCACATCAACAGTACTCACCAATTGAAACTGATCCGGTGTAATCCTACTCACAGAGTTGTTGGACACCTGTTATCAACTTCTGCTTCAGCAATGTCATCTAAGTCAACTCTTATGTTAGAGGTTTTATCTTCAAAATGGTTATTAAAGGCATCACAATGAGCTACTGAAGATTCTAATAATAGGTTCAGAGGGGTGGGTGTTTGGGTTAAACCTTACACAACTCCAAACAGCTCAGCTGGATGTGAATCCAGAGACACCATACATGCAGAGAAGAAAGCTTTCTTCGCTGCATGTATTGCCACCTTATAGGAATGGAGAAGTCCTTTATATTGTTGCAGAAAAGTCAAGTTTTCTGGCCTCTGCACTCTAAGTTGTCATCCTTACCATTTCATTTTACTGAGGGTCTCTATGTAGGGCAGGCCATTTTAATAAACCCTCCACCTCTGCAGGGATAGGTTGTAGCTGTGATACTAGCCCTGACCAGAAAATGATCTATCCATGACAACTTAAAGATGTTGATCGACTATGTACCACTCATAAATTTGCTTACTTTAAAGTGAAACATGACCATAACATAAAACAAGAAACAGATATGAAAATATATCGAATATAATTTTGTTGTCACTAAATCTGAACTCAATATCTTAAATTGTTGTGGAGATAAGGCAAAACAGAGTCAATTAAATTTATCAGTGTTCACTTGCCAACTCCCCACTGGGTCTACTTTAGAGGGAATCAAATATTGGATTCAACCCATAATTAAAATAAATGATAGGCATGGACATATTACATAGTAATTGCTAACTATTTTACAAATATACCCAGTAAGAATACAACATAAAGTAAGATTCTGTGGTGGATAAATGTGATGCGTTTATTAACACTTTTCTCCCAAAAATGTTCACTATGCCAGGAATTTATACAGAGAGCTTACAATGCAGTTCCTTCTTTCACTAAAGGAGCAATAATAAATCTTTGTGCTCTGTGCTAGTAGGCTGCATGGAGAGCCCTGTCAACAACATTGCCTTTTCTAGTAGTGTGTCTGCAGCCCCTGCATACACATTCTCTATTAACCATGTATGTCAGAGAAATAAAACCAAGCTGCTGTGGTTACATCACTATTGCTTATATAAACTGCTGCAATATGTTTAAATCATAAACTCTTCAACAAACTAAGTGCAGCAAAGCAGGAGGGCAAATGTCAGCCCACCCTTCCTTTTCCTGGCTGGCGTTTCTGCAATTTTAATTCCTCTGGCTTCTGCTTCCTTCCTTTATCCAGAGGGACTTTCTGGTGTATTTTTTCACCCCCAGCTAAGGTGAATTCTCCCTCCCTAAAGAACAGCACTGTAAAGGTGGTTGATGTTTTGATTTCTGCTGATCCATCCTCATAGAAATTTGGGGTGGCTACCAATCTACACAAATGTATACACAAATTTAGAACTATCTAAAATTACTTGATTGAGATTGTAGTTTGTTTTGCTATATTTTGCTATAAAGCATGTTCGAAGCTAGTTTTCACGTACAATTTGCATTTACTGTGAATGGCTGTTATGAGCCCATTAGAGCAGTGGTTCTCAACCTGTGAGTCCCCAGATGTTTTGGCCTTCAACTCCCAGAAATCCTAACAGCTGATAAACTGGCTAGTATTTCTGGGAGTCATAGGCCAAAGCACCTGGGGGGGGGGGGGCACAGGTTGAGAACCACTGCATTAGAGGTTTAAAGCCCTCAGGAAAGGCCTGTCTTTTTGTCCCAACATGTTCTGTGGCCTGGTTTTATGAGTACCTTGGTGGTTACTCCCAAACTCTGGAATACCCTTCCTTAGATTGCTAGGATGTCTCCCTCAAAACAGAGGGTTGATCAAGGTCCTTATTGTTGAAAGAAATGAACAAGATTCCAAAAAAAATCCCAAGAGAATTTTTCCCCCTGTGTATTTTACTCTAAAGTAAGTCACTACGGAGAGAAAGCACAACAACAAAAGGAGTGCCATTGTCCTTTATTAAATTACAATTATGGTGTAACTTAATTATATCTCTGCCACTGGGGGGACGGGGGGGGGGGCAAATTCAGTACAAATAAGTAGTTGCTGTGAAGCTTTGGAGAGAACAATGTTTTTGTGTCTTAATGATAGCGCCAGGATATTACAATACTGGGTTATGTGCCATATTCTATCTCCCATGCTGTGTTCTTGGATGACCATGCCAGCAATTTGCAATATAAGCCTGGCCTACTCATTCCAACACATCTACCAAGAAACCTATTAATAATATTAGGTAATGATTAGTTGTATAGTTTCCTTTCAGTTCAAGAACCATGGGAATATTATTCAAGGACAGCTTGACAATAAAATGCTCCTTTCCATTAGGGGTTTAGTTTGTTCTCTCTGTTTATTAGTAAATGTGAAATTCTTCCTTTGGAATTTCCTGTTTTATTCTTAACTTCCTAATTTGTCAGTGATGATCTGCTTTGCCAGTATCAACAGTTTAAGTCATTAGCAAACATCAAATTCAATACTCTTAAGGTTACTCAAGGTCCTGTGTCTTTTCCTTTGCAAAGCTGCCCTGAGTCCCTCCGGGGAGATGGTGTCGGGGTACAGTTGTTGTTGTTGTTGTTGTTGTTGTTGTTGTTGTTGTTATGATGTATCAGAATGTCATCCATCACAAATATTAAGTTTCCTAAACTATATTTTGCTTTTGCTTGATTTTATCTATGCAATCTAGGATTTAGGAAAAACATGGAAGGAAAACCCAATAACCATTTTTCTAGGTTGAAGCATTGCATTGGTGTTTTACATCTTCCAATCTGGCTGTTTCTGTACACTGTCTATTAAAATTGTGTCACATCTCTACCATATGATGCTTTTTGAAAAGAGATGTCACAAGATTCCTGTGATGGTGCATCGGGCCCCACTTGTATGTGAATGTACAGTTGAATTGTTTGGCTATCTACTGCTTTCTATCAATGTTGTTTGCATCTGTTGAATTGCCTTCCCTGCTTAATTGTTGGCTCCTCCCCTTCCTGGAGAAGAGGGCAGGGCTTTCTTTTCATTCTACCATCAGACAGCTTTATAGACAGACGTGAAAAAGATTTGGCTCTAAAGCCTTTGTTTAAGCTATCTCTCATCACCAATTCTCAGGTTTTTACCCTTGAGACTCACACCTCATGCCCAGATCTTCCTGGACAACATTGAGGAGTCTCAAGCGCCTTCAAACCAGTCCTTTGGCACCAGAGGAAGACTTTGTGCCTTCAAATATAGGCCATTTGGATTGGAGTTGTGGATGCTCAGGCATTCACAGCCATTGAGAAAAGAGGGAACTTGGAAAGCTTCTCAGCTGCAAATTCCTTGAACCCAAGATTTCAGTGACTGTAACGTATATTTTCTCTATCCCCGTTGAAACATCAAGTTTATGCCTAAGAAAGATAACTCATTGTGAAGACCATTTCGAGTTATCTGTTGTGTCTTGGTCCTTGGGAGTTCCAGTTTCCTAAAGGAGGGCAAGAAGCAATCCCCTGGGGAGAGATATCACGTCCATGTATCTTTCACTAAGACCTATAGCCCCAGGCACAATGGCAGAATTCCCTCAATGCCTGTGCAATACTTCAGGCAAATTTAGTGCACCTGGGCCAGTCTTGCACTGTTGCCATTTGAATAAATTAGATTTTTGTCCACTTATTGCCATCAGAGTCAAACTAGATGATAGATAGAGGATAAATGTCAGTCTCCCAACAGTTTTTATTTCTTTTGAATGACAGGAAGGTGCAACTCAAAACTGCCTCTCCCAAGCTGCCTTTCTATTCAAGTTACATTTGCCACCCTGTAATGATGCCTGGAAATATGTTGCTTGCCTCATGTAAGGCCATAACTGGCTAAATTATGAGGCCCATAAGTTAAAATGTGGCCTAACAGGGAGGTTAGTCCATGGGGCATCTTTTCTACTGGATGCATCTTGGCAGAATAACTAAGTAAAGGTTTCCCTTGACAGAATAACTAGTCCCCCACAAAATCTCCCAAATATGTCAAAACAACAAATGTAAGGTCTATAGACTCACATTAATTTCACAAGCTATTTATATGCTTCCAATAATTTCTGCACTCTTCTAAAATTTGTTTTTAAAGAAAGGGCTCAAAATGTTCCAAACCTTACTCTAGGGATTGGAGGGGGCAAATTTGCTAAGTTCCCTCCTTCTTGGGCTGTTTTAGACTCAGGGAGTTCTTTTCTCAAAATCAAAAATAATTTCTGGCTACACAAACAATTCCAAGCCAAAATATAAACTGCCACCAAACAAGAAGAAACACTAAGGAAGCGACGTCTCTGGTAATGCCATGGCCAGCTCAGTAGCCATGAATACAAACCTTCAAACCAAGGCTTCCAAATGTGTCAGACTGTAGCTAATAGATCTGCTCTGCTAGTTGTTTCTGGAAGAAAGGCGCATGACTGGATCCCCAGGCCTTTGCTCCTTCTCTGGATGTGTACGTGTGGGAAGGGAATTTTGGCTATAGGCCTGGCAAGAGGACTGCTGAACGTCCCCCTCCCTTGGGAACCATTGTGCACACAGTTTCTGTGGTGCTGAAAGGCCAGTTAAGCCTTGTAGGATCCTTGGTCTGGAGAAAATACTGGGAAAAGATGCAAAGTAAAGATCTGCTCTGAGCTCTAGTATAATCAACTCTTCCACAGTCAATGGAGAAGATAAACAGTATGCATTCCGGAATTCCAGATTGCAAATATCTAATGTCCTGAACACTCCTAAATGGAAAAGTTGTTTTGTTTTCCAGATCACTGTTCCACTTCTGGCATCTTTCTGCATGTTTTGCATTTCCAAAACATTCTGCTGCCATGACATGGAACTTGACACATCAAAAGAAAAGCAATTCTAAATCCCACTGATTTCAACCAGAAAGTATTAGACATATATGTTTCTCTCCTACCATCATATTTAGTAGTGCTTAGCCTTGAATGGATTTTTTTCATTAGTTCTCAAGGAAGGAAAACACACTTTGCTTTGTCCAGAGGAAGCTAAATATGTAATGTCCAAGAATTAATCTGGGACACATGGTACACTGTGTAACAATGCAGATGTTATTTGTGCTTGGCAAAGATTGTTTCCAGGTGTTTTGAATTAAATCTGCAATGCTAACTGAGAGTCTGAGATACTAACAATGCCAAAGCTTTCAGCTTACTCCCTAGTGATAATAATTTTACTTACTCATGGGATAAATATGTATCAGTAATACTTTAATTCACAGAGAGAATTTCTGCCTGAGAAATGCTAATACGATTTCCCAGATGCATAGAGCCAGATTTTGACGGGTACTACAGTAACATAGTAAAGCAAAGACTTGACAAAGGCATTATTTTGCTTTCTATCTTTTCTAGAACCAGACAGACGGATTGTTACTATCAGACCAGAGATGACAGGATAAGAAATAACAGGAATGGAGAGAGCATGTGAATTATTCGCCAGGTGCTCTGAGGACAGAGATTTCCCTATCATGGAGCCAGAATAAGGTGGCTACTTCAAACTACATAATTAATGGTAGCAAACATGTCACTTATTTACTGTGCTATTGTAATTTTGTGTTATGTGAGAGAAACAATACTTTTCTCCCACTACCACATACATTGACATTTGCAGGTACTAAAGGCTGCTGACTCTCACTACTCCATGCAAAACAGTTAAAAGTAGTCAGTGCAAAAATAAAAAGTCTGCTGAAAAGCTGTTCTAAATATCATGAAAAATATTGTGTTTTGAAATCAACAGACACTGTCTGGCCCTAACAATGACTTTTCTGGCACAGCTTAATAAACAGATGTGTGTTTACATGTAAACATGTGTATCTACAACCAACAAACAATGAACTACAAGACACTGCTAGCACCACAGCCTGATTTGTAGAGTATCATATTAAATTAAGTTTTGTTAATGTATCTTTGTAAGATAGGAGTGGGGATATTTGGGCATTAATAGCAAGGTAACTAACAAATGTGATTTGATCTATTTCAAGAATGTCCAAAATTGTGCAGTTGGTAGCCTTGTTGGTAAATTGCATACTGGCTTATTGTAATCTCTGCTGATTTTGGAGTTCATTCCCTCTGACCTTTTAGTGTTGTAATAATAGTTTTTTTTTTTTGCATTTTAATTGTAATGTTAAATTGTATATGCTTTTACATTGTCCTGAAACCCACTTCTGAATAAAAAGTAGTCTAGAAACATAAATAACAGTCCTGTTGATGAGGAAGATTTTAGCTAGTAGTGGGGGAGGCTTAAATACCCCAAAGGTATCAGAGTCTGTCTGGTCTTGGAAGCTAAGCATGGTCCACCTTAGTTGGTAGTTGGATGGGAGATCTGCAATGTATATCGGCTATATTGGACTATATTTTAGAGGAAGGAATTAGCAAAAGCACCTTTGAGGGCCCTTCTTAATAGACAATACAATGCAGTTCAAAGCTACTTGAGGCAACAGTGGCTACAAAATGCACAGCGCCAATGTAGACTAAGGCACACATCTAAGACATATAACTTATTTTTAGAAGTCATTGTGAAGCCCAACGGTGCAAAAAAAAAAATTGCAATGCAGCAGATGCCAGTGTATCCCAGATCCAAGGCAAAATCCACTGTGCAAAATGTGGAGTGCATTGCAGACAGCTGCTGTTGCTAAAGAGCAGTAAAGAATCCAGAGGGGGGAGTGGGAAGCACGGACTGAAAGGGGTGATTACATTACTTCTTCTTTTAACTGTTCTTTTCCCTTTTTAAAATCCCATATGCCTCCAGTGGACTGATGGACATTTCTCCTGAAAAAATGAGACACCCCCCCCCCCCCTCTGAAAAGCAGTTTGAGGCCAGGTTCCATGACTGATGTGATCACCTTCCTCATCTCAAACCAGCGCTAGGCATGGAAATTTGATCATTGTTGCAACAAATCCACTTTCTCCCAAATTGTTTCCAAGCTGGATTATAGTATCAGAGTAAAAGCACCTATAGACTTTCTTGCCCTAAGACAACCCTATGAAATTCATGGTGTCATCATAACTTGAGGTACATACACACAGTGGAGGGGTTTCTGCACCACAACCATCAGTGTCTAGGTTTTGCATTAGGGAGATTGCAAAACCTAGACACTATGACATCTCTTTTCAAGGGGGAAATGTGCATGCTAAATGCAGCAAAACATTGTAATGTCATGCTTAGTTTGTCCTGCACAAGCTGCTGACTACTGGAATCAGACAAAAATTAGCTACCCACAGCTAATTAGGAGCACAGCTTGTTTAAAGGACTTGCTATATAGCCACACAAGATACAGGAAAAATGTTTGCATTGCTTCTTTCAATGTTATTTGAGTGCCTCCCCCTTTAAAACAATTGCATGTTTTAAGTGAGGGGCACTATTGCATGTAAACAGAGGTCTTTTCCCTCTCTTTGTTTACAGCAGTGGTTCCCAACCTTTGGTCCTCCAGTTGTTTTGGACTTCAACTCTCAGAAATCCCAGGCAGCTCACCAGCTGTTAGGAATTGGGCAAGCTGAAGTCCAAAACAGCTGGAGGACCAAAAGGTTGGGAACAACTGGTTTACAGGGAATAGGTATGAGCTACTTTTGGGACTGCAAAACTGGACAAAACGCTATGTAATATCTATACGACTAACTGTAGATAGGTAACAGGTAGGCTGATCAGTATGGAAGACAATTGGCAAGACAATTGGTATGTATAAACAATTTATAAATACTATTGAGCATAAGAAGCTGAACTAGATACATAATTTTAAAAGATTAAAAAATTAATCAGATCACTATTACTTTATTGTTTTCTTGTAAATGTCACTATTGATTGCTGAAAGCCATTTGTTTTGTGTTCGTCTACTTGTATTTTATATGACAAGATATTTTATATTTAAAAGGTCATTTTTTATTATTACTTCCTTCTAAAGCTAATGAAGTCTTGTTTTAAGTTGGGAAAAATAAGCGTCTCTTCATTTTGAAGAACAAAGCACGTTTTGTATTAAGGTCTTCATCTAATGCATTCAACAGCTGGACAGACTGGAAACATGAATCCCAAAATAAAGTCCTAAAAATATCCAAGAATGATCTTCTGTTGTTTAAAGTTTGCATAAAAACAATGTTCCAATTTCAAATTATCTGTTTCAATACTTTTATTAACAGTTCCTGGACACACTGTGGGTCCTGACCACTAATGGAGTCCCTGTAGCTCAACGTTGGGCTTCTGAAAAATGTGGCAACTGTAAACGTTTTGTAAACATTACCCAGTGCTGTTTTAGACATTTACACAAATATGTTATGCAGTGTTTACAATGGGTGATGCAGAAGATGCTTCAGCTGTACTCCACAAAAAAGTAAAATTGGCCTCTTTAGCAATCCTTGCAAATGCTGATTCATTGTCAGTAAATGTTTGATCTTTATATCTATGCTATATACCTATACAGCAAGGGTCACATATTAGTTTTCTTGGGCTGAAAAGAGTTGTGAGTGGAAAAGTTTAAGAAGCCGTGCTCCAGGATACCACAGTACCCCCTTGGCCATCCTTCCCTTTCAACACCCACAGGGTTAACATTAATTTTTGATTCATTGTTGTGAGATAAAGTAGACGCCTTCCTATTATACTTGGTGACAAGCTGCAGTTCAAAGATTATTTCCAATGGTACACATATCCTAATAAACACTAATAACACTAAAATACCCTCCATGTGGCATGGCTAGTGCTGTAGTGTGCTGTTGTGAGCAGTGAAACTCCAACAATTTATAGGAAATACATTTTAAGAGACTTCTATAAAGTTTCTTGGTGGAACTGCAGTGGGAGCAAGAGAACCCTAGGGAACAGCTGAAGTTTAGGAACAATCTTTGAAGGCAGCCCCACATAGAGTGCATTACAGAAATACAGACAGGATGTAACTAATGCATGTACCACTGTGGTCAGATACAACATCTCAAGAAATGAGTCAGTTGACACAAAAGTTTTAAATGTGCAAAGGCACTTCTGCATCACTGCAGATATCCGGGCCTCCAGGTTCAATGCCAAGTCCAGAAAGACCCCCAAACTGTGAACCTGTATCTTCAACAGGAGTGTAACCCCATCCAGCACAGATTGAATTCCTATTCTCTGGTCTGCCTTTCAACCAACCTGGAACACCTCTGTTTTGGCTGGATTGAGTTTCAATTTGTTTGTCCTCATTCAGTCCATTACTGATGACAGGCACTGGTTTATGGTCAGGACAGCTTCCTTGGCTTTAGGTGGAAAGGAGAGTTGAGTGTCATCTGCATATAGATAGAACTGCACCCCAAAACTCCAGATGTCCTCTTCCAGCAGTATCATGTATATGGTAAACAGAATGGTGGGGTGGGGGTGGGGGAATGAGGTCCTCACAGGTCAATGACCAGGGGTCTGAACATGAGTCTCCCAGCATCACCTTCTAGATATGCCCCTCCAGGAAGGAAAGGAGCCACTGTAAAACAATGTCTCCCAGTCCCATCCCAGTGAAGAAGCCTACAAGTATACCATGATTGATTATATCAAAAGCTGCTGAGAGGTCCAAGAGAGGGACATCCCGTTCAATAACCAGGCCTGAAACCATATTGAAATAGATCTAGAGATAATCTAATACTAAAATATAGCTTAATTATCTCTCACTCACACTCTCTCTTATATCTTGCCCGCCAATGTCCACCCCCCACCCTTAACACACTATGCTACATTCCATATCTTAACTCCTTTCAGTTATCAACTGATTTATATATTGCTGCAAGAGAGAGTCCAAAAGCGACAGACTAAAACCTGGAACCTCAATCAGTGACTGATACCAGATGAGAAACTGTCCCCTGGGCACACAGAAGACTTGGTGACTTGGAATGCACTGAACAGGATGCACTTTGGTACCACGAGATGCAGAACCAATCTTAAGAAATGGGGCTACAAAGTGGAATCCACGACATGTGAGTGTGGAGAAGAGCAAACCACAGACCACCTACTGCAATGCAGTCTGAGCCCTGCCAAATGCACAGCAACACCAGAGGCACTCCAAGTGGCCAGCTTCTGATCAAAGGAAATCTAGTATAATGCAAAGTTTTTAAACTTTGTGGTTTTTTATACATTATAACTGTATTCTCAATTTACTTCTGACACGATAAATAAATAAATAAATAAATAAATAAGCTGACTTGTATGCTTTAAGTATTCAGCCCATATTAGGCTTACCCTCTCCTCTGGATAGTGGCAAGATGTTCAAAACAGTAATGAAATCCATAATTTCAGCATTGCTGAAATTAGGTGGGAGTGTAACCTGGCCAAACAAAATATAGAAGTAAGGGGAATCTGTCGGTTTCCATGGAATGAAAACCTGAAAGTTTTTCAAACAGTGTGGCACAATTTATATTTCTTATCTCTGTAGCTATCTTCCACAGTCCAAGCGAATTCCAGTGTTTTGGACTTTCTGCCCATGCAGCATGGTCAATGTTCAGGATACTAGATCTTGTAAGAGTTTTTTACGCTTTTTTGACTTGCAACCTCTTTTTACCAGACAAATGCTTATGTGACCCCAAATATATAAAGGATGAAGGGGGGAGGGGGGTGAAGGTTGGGGAAGGGGTCCTCACCCATCCTTTAAAAAGCTCTGATCTCAAATATCAGGAAGGCACCAGCTTAGGAAAATTGCCCTTTAGTTTCAACATGCTGTAATTCCTGGAAGCTCATAGCCAATTTGAATTTTTTTTTTTGCAAAACAATTCTTTTTTTAGATGTCTCTTTTCAATTTACAAGCGTGTGCATACTAAGGGAGATACTGAACTTAGGTTTGCTTCCTTCTGAGAAGTATTCCTGCTATCAGAGGATAAATGTACTGTAACTGTCAGCTGGGCTGAATCATGCTGGTTATGTGTACTTGCTTGCTATGGTTTGGCATTGGCTTTGCTTGCTGTACCTGCACTGGTGGCTCCCATTTGATTTGGGCAGTGAATCTATTCCAGGCTTTGTCTAGCATTGACTGTGTGATGTGGTTTAGTTTTTGGGCTACTGAAGTGCATCAAGAGACTTAACTCAGACTTTCCACTGACTTTCCACTGAAAGCCTTTTTTTGCACTGCAGTGCATTTTGGCGGTATATGTTTTTGTTGCCACCACAGTTGGAAGCTCACTTCAAACTGAATTATATGGTTAGTGTAGATGTACATAGCTTGTTATAACACATTGCAGCTGGGGAAAATATGTCTGCCTCCATCTACTATGGATATAGCATCTAGGCTCAGGATGGAGTAGGGGAATCCAAGAAGATGGCTGAGGATATCAGTGTTCCTACTAATCAGAAAAGCCCAGAGCTTCAGACCTGGCTTAGTTACATCACCAAACCAAAGCCTTCAGGGGATCAAATCTGCTCATTATAACAGAAAGACTTATCTTCACTTAACTAAACATTTGGATTAATATCTATCTCTGAAGTACTGGAAAAAATTACCAGCCATACACATAAAAACCAGATTCTTTCTGTTAAAGGACAATGGTACTTACGCGGGATCCTTTTTCGGGCAAGCATTCACATCCTCCACTGCAGTCTCTTCCTGCACATGGTCCTGTATAAGATTTTCCTCCCTGAAAGGGAAAAAAACATATTTAAAAACATGACAACAAATAAGAATCCAAGTATGTGGCATACTCAAGAGTAGCACTTTTAAATGAAGACCTATCATGAGAGGGTTCATTCTGTTATCATAAGTTTTAAGGTTTTTGACTATTTAAGACTCACCATTAAATAAAAAAGTATTTTGTACTTGTTTGCTTTAAGATGGATTTTTTAAAAATGGTATTGTGTCCCATGATGCTAAAAAGGGACTGATTAAATATTCTGAGTCAAAGGATATGATTAAAAAATTGAACAGACTGATAAGAAATACAATTAAATAGGCTATATATGCTTTACAGAGTGTAAGTAATTCCTCTTAATCCTGATATATTACATACGCTGACATTTTTGTTGGGATGGAAGTCAAAAGAATGCAAGATAACTAGTGGCATTGAAATGGCCTATTTTCACTATTATTTCATTTTCCACTATTATCTTAGTGGAAAATGGTACAATTTATTCCTCATGTATGTTTGTTGATATGCAAGCATTAAACTATATCGCTGAAAAGAAGAGACACCAGATTTCCCCAATTTAGGCCCTTCAAGGCCTTTTGGGATATATGTATATCTCCAAGGCCTTTGAATTTTTGAAAGGTGGACCAACACTGCTTTGGGTCCTGAGTGAGAATTGAGGATTTAAGGTCCAAATGGGAGTGTACAAAAGACCAGAATCCAGAAGTCTAAATGAATATGCCTCATCACAAAGGGTGAAATTAGCTTTTTGTTTCACTGGAAAAGCAGGTCCTGGTAAAAAGCCAAGAAAATACTTGATGAGTTACATGTTTTCTAACCCCTTTAACACAATGCAATGGAAGAGGGCAATGGAAATTTTAATTAAAGAAATAGCTCTCCAGGTGCTGGACTGCAGCAGCAGCAGCAGCAGTAGCAGCAGCAGCAGCAGTAGTAGTAGTAATAATAATAATATAAAACTTTATTCAGGATGGTTTACACACAAAAAAGGGGAAACATTTGATGCACATAAGCGAATATAGGCCTTGTATATCCCTTTCCTAAATCCTAGCTAATTGTTCAAATGGCTGGGAACTGCAGTTCAAAATATCCAAAAAAGAATCCAGTTAGAGAAGTCTGTCTTAAGGATTCGATAAAGGTTTACCTACAAGATACTATTTATTACACATAACATTTGCCACAGATGCTAGTTGTTCTTTTAAATCTAGATGCAAAGATTTTAGGCTTGCTTTCAACTTAATTTTGTTGGTTAAAACTCTTAAATACACAATATATTCAGCACTTTCTTTCAGCTTTCAGACACTCAGACATTTGTTCATAAGCTGGTATCATGTTAACAAAAACTAACATTTTGATTTTGAGGTATAAATTAGTCTACAGGTTAAACAGCTGGGAATTAGGATGCAGATACATTTAAGAAGAGACTTTTTTAAATTAAGGATCTTAGCCTCCCTGATTCCCTTCCAGAAGATGGGGCAGATTTACTACTACTACTACTACTACTACTACTAGAAACAACCTCAGTATATATCTGAAATTGCATCTCAGTGTTCTACATGCTGGCCTAGACTTGCATTTTTTTAAAAAATCCTATGCAGTTTATAGAAGAATAAAACACACAGAAAAGCAAACCATTCCAAAGACAACCTGTTTCCATGCACACTGTGCTCAGAAACACAAGGAGAAGAAACACAGTGCAAAAATCTAATGTACGCATAGTCAGAGGTAGAAATGGTTGGATTACTCAGAAGTAAGTATAGCAGGCAAGTTTTGAAAGAATCTCAAATCCATCCTTTCTATTAACAGTAGTATGTCATCACCATCATCATCATCCCTGTAGCCAAAGAAGTGTGGGCCCCCTGGTGCAGCAGTGGGTTAAACTGCTGAGTTGCTGAACTTGCTGACTGAAAAGTTGGCGGTTTGAATCCAGGGAGTGGGGTGAGCTCCCATTATTAGCTCCAGCTTCCGCTAACCTAGCAGTTTGAAAACATGCAAATGTGAGTAGATCAATAGGTACCGCTTTTGCAGGAAAGTAACAGCACACCATACAGTCATGCTGACCACATGACCTTGGAGGTGTCTATGGGCAACGTTGACTCTTCAGCTTAGAAATGGATATGAGCACCACCCGAGTCGGACACGACTAGACTTAATATCAGGGGAAACCTTTCCCTTTATCTTTAGCAAAAGAAAATAGCTCAGTGCTCCTTCTTTTCTACCATCACATTCTGAGGAGGAAAACCATTCTGATGATATTATTTAAAAATTACAACTGCACAAAGGAATGACAAATCCTTCAATAAATTATGATAGTTACAAATTGGTGAAACTGTAAAGATCACAGAAAGAAATTAATCACAAAGTAATGCTCCAGTAATTTCCATGTATTAAAAGTACAGTTTTGCAGAAAATAATTACAAATTTTACAATAGAAATTTACAATTTTCCCTCCTTACAAATAACAATAATAATAAGGTGGTGGAAGACGCACATATCTTAAACATTTTAAACATCTTTTAAACTTTTTATTTATAATTCTTCACAGTACCACTGCAGTAGGAATGATATCCCTCCATTTTCTGTACTACTCCTGAAAAATAACATCTTAGAAGAAAATGGAAAATATTTCCCTATGATTTTTTTCATTTAATGTGAGCCTGGAAAATGTGAAACTGGCAATGAAGCGTACAAACAAGTCTCTGGCCAGGGGTTTTGTCCTGATTTTAATTTTTGTTTGTTTTAAGTACTGTGCTGTTCTGGTGATCATTGTCTTTTTATTGTTGCTCACCATAGCTTTGCTAACAGTCACTGGGACTGAATGAACTGGCTGCTGCAAGAGGACACTGTGTACTGTCATAGGGGTGGAGGAGGTAAACTAAGTAGTTAAGCAGAAGGGAAATATGGTTGTGGTGTGGTGTGGGTGTCTTTTGGAAACATTTGAAGAACAATTTGCATTAGAGGTTTAGTGTTATCTGGGCACCCCCTGTGTTTCCAATAGCTGTTACTTGCATTTAACAACTGGGTGAAAATCTACCCTTCTGTGATATCACATGAATTGAATTTAACTCCATGTGAATTTGTCTTACAACTAAGGTGTTATTTGCACTGGCCCTATATCATCATCATCATCATCATCATCATCATCATCATCATTATCATGTTCAGGTTTCAACTAGAAATTGCTCCTACATGTCCAGACTTCAGGTTGGTAATGTGGAGTAAAGCCAATTTAGCCAGGTTTCCCACATATTAGAAGTTGGAAGAATGCTCTAGAGTTTTAATGAAATTCCAGAGTAGTCCAGTACTTCAGAGCAAATGAACCAGCGCTAACTTGAAACTGCCCACTGCCCACATGGGTCAGCACTACATCCCATTTTCCACTGATACAGGAAGAAATGGATGGATCAGGGTTATACTGTTTCTGTTGCCATGGCCGCCAGCCAAAGAACTCAGTCAACAAAGGTACCTGACAATCGCCAGGTACCTTTGTTGACATTAGCAAAGATGCCTGTGTCAGCAGGTAAAAGGAGGGGTCAATCCTGCCCTTCTCCTTGGTCATGTAGACACCTTTGATGTTAGCCAGGAGCTGTCCAGACAGAGCTCTCCACCAGCTACTGCAGTGAAAGGATGACAGCTTGAGTAAAGGTGAATATCCAGTAGGATTATTTGGATTCCACTCCCACCACCTTTCTCAGTTCCAAAGTGGAGCTCTGAGAAATCCAGGGCTGGTCCAGAGTACAAAAAGTGTACATGTAGATGATCTTGCACACTTAAGGGAGGTTGCTTGTATTTAGCAACATTTCTACTTTGGTTTTGATGGCTTAGTTTAACAAAGGAATTCTCAAAACATCCCACATTCAAACTGGTTGACCTACAAATTGATCGGCATAGTCTAACAGTCAATCCCTGAGTTGACAATTGCAGGACATCAGGTAATATATGTAACACAAATACACCTAAATATGCAACTAGAATTTTATAATAGTAGAATAAGATAAAGTGAGCAACATTTCCCCCTCTGAATGTTTAGTGTTTATACCGAACGTTGTGTACAAAGTATTAATAAAGGAAGACTTGTCATTACTAGAAATCAGACTTTTAAAGATTCAGTGAATTTATAAATGTATCAAGTAATGAAAGCGGCAAATACCACAATAATTTAAAATTTTAAAAAATCTATTCACATTATCCAAGAATACTAATTTCCTCTTTACTCACTTTTTCTGAGTAAACATGTCTAGGAAACATGATCCTAAAGGATCTAAGACAAATACAGCTCATGGTTTTTCTACTATTCAATTTATGTCCCTATGGGGAGATGGGGCAGGATACAAATAAAGACGACAACGATGACGATGATGATTAGTTTACTAATCTTAATCTTTTTTTTGGGACCATTTATTTCTTATACCTATTTCTGTTTACAATGAGTACAAGATGAACACTACAATTCTCGAATTCTTCATTACTTTGGACTGAAATCTATTGTGCAAAGCAATGATGTTTCTTCCACCCTTCTGTACTTTAAGAAAATGAAGGTCTGGTATTTTTTTTAAAAACAAAAAACAAAAACACACACATTCAATTAATGACTGTCATCAATAAACTTTTTTTTTTTGATTCCTGACAAACAGATGTTACTGTGCAAATCTGCAATTCAAATAAATTCATTGAAATATGAAGAACATCAAAACAATGTAGCTTTTTGAGGAAAATTATATTTAAAAACATTTTGGCAGTTTCCCCTCAAATTCTGAAGTGCTATAGTATATAGCAAAACAAGATCTTCATTTTATTCATGGGATCAAGCTTCCTATCTATCATTAAAGAACTTCCTTCCTTATGGAAGTTTATAAACAACTAAGGGCACATCCATAGTGACAGGTCAAAGCAGAAGAGCAGTGGATCAGATCCATGGCAGTCAAACTAACCTGGAGGTAATCTGGTGTACACCACACCAGATCAGCCCTGAGATAGCGGGTCAGTGTAGAGCTGGCTTGAGTCGTATTAATAACCAACTCTTTAATAACTGCATATTCTATTTTGTGGACTGCATACATTCGCTAAACTCATATTCTGAAAGATACATTTCCAAAGGCAGGGTGCCACTCACTTTGATTATATGGCTGGATAGGAAATCTAGGCTAGGGAGTGCATCTACACAGTAGAATTACTTATGCTAGCATGGTTCAATGCCATGAATATTAGGATTGGCAGCTTAGTGACACTCTTTGGCAGAGATGGGTGAAGACCTTGCAAAATTACAACTCCCAGGATCCATTGCATTGAACCATAGCAGCTAAAATGGCGTCACACTGCATTACTTCTACCCTAGGACCTGCTTTCAAAAATAAGAGAGTGACAGATTATGGGAAGATGCAGGATTGTTGTCTACAACACATTAAATGTGAAATCATGACCATACTCTGAATAGGTTCCAAACTGCACAAGCGTTGTTCCATACAAAATCTTGCAGAGTTTTTGGTAGTAGTTACAAATTTCTGATTATGGTTAAACTGCATGTTACATAGGGATGTCTTTAAAGCAATCTTTTCCTCTCTTTTTTTCCCTTACTCAAATATAGCTATAGGAAATTAAGGTAAACTATTTAATCCTTTCTATCCCAGCCCTGTTCTAGGCTTCTGATCCAAACTGGGTCACCTGTGCTTATTCTGATTGGGGAAAAAAATTATAACATTAAAGTAACAACCTGCTGGAATTCAGTAATGCCCTAAATAAGAAAATAGCTTTCACAGTGCAAAATGGCTAGATCAGTAGACAGGGTTGAGAAAGTTTAGTAGGAAAGCCCATCGCTTGAAGTTTAGACTGATATTTAGACTCCTACTCAAGTTTTCAGACCCCTTCCTGGAATTCCCCATTCCTTTTTCTTTTCTCCCAAGTTGAGCTTAGCCTACTTAGAGGAAGGATCCCCAGTCTCTTTACTATCACTCATGCAGTTGTCTTCAATAAAGCTTTTATAACTTTAACTGATGGTCTTGCTCCTCAAGTGTGGCATCTCATAGTTCCTCCTGATATGCTCAACTCTCTGATAACACAAATAACTTGGATTTCAGTGTTTTTTCTGGCAAAAAAGCAAGTAGTTTACAGCTGCTGCTTCTTGCCAGTGTATGAGACCAGCGTCATCTCCCTCTTGTCTCTTAGGTTCTTCTTGGGAGACAACCCCCAACTGGGGCTGATGTCAGAGGCCAAAGTGTGCTGTCCTTCTGTTCTGCAATTCATGTTTTCATAGTCTGAAATGTATCCCTGTGGGTTCATGAGACTGTCCTCTTCAATTAAACTGGAAAAGTACGAGGAAGTTGCTATAAAGCCACATTAAATGTCTTGAATGACACAAATCTGTCATCTAATGTGGCAAGAACCATATAGAGATTTTTTAGGATGCAAACTTTTTCTTTCCTTTTCAGTTTTTGCCTCCTCTAGTGCACAAAGGATGCATAAATATTGTATCTGGACAGCAATGTAACTTGTGGTTTGCTCTGGACACCAAAAATGCTCTTATCAAAAAAGAAACAGCCAACACACTGAGATTATAAACATCCAAACAGCGCATTTCCTTCAACAGACTTACACAATGTCATCTGGTTTGTTGTTCACATCCTTTCCCATTGTGAACAAGACTCAGGAAATGTCTATGTCTTGGGAACAAGCAGAAATATTTCAAGAAGATATTTATTTATTTATTTATTTATTTATTTGGTATGCTTGTATACCGCTAATATCTCAGCCTGTGCGGCGACTCATTGCGGTTTACAACATGTTAAAATATACAGTTCACTTTAAGCATATAAGATTAAAATTAGAAAAATATATAAAAACATACATAGTATTGGGCCACCAATACAGATCGGGACATCTCATAGTTAAAATCGTAATCCAATTCGTTATCCTTGATTGCAATCCATGGTCAGACACATCACGTAGAAGATCAATTGAAGACTTGCTCGAATATCCAGGTTTTTAGTTTCTTCCTAAATGCCATTAGCGAGGTGGCTGATCTTAATTCTGTAGGGAGGGCATTCCAAAGCCGGGGGGCCACCACAGAAAAAGCCCTATCTCTCGTTCCCACAAGCCGCACCTGTGAAGCAGGTGGGATAGAGAGAAGGGCTTCTCCTGAAGATCGCAGGGTCCTGGTGGGCTGATAGGCCGAGATACGTTCGGATAGGTATGTAGGGCCAGAACCGTTTAGGGCTTTAAAGGTCAAAACCAGCACTTTGAATTGGGCTCGGTAGCTAATCGGTAGCCAGTGGAGCTGGTACAGCAGAGGAGTTGTGTGCTCCCTGCGCCCAGCCCCTGTTAATACCATGGCTGCCGCCCGTTGGACTAGTTGGAGCTTCCGGGCCGTCTTCAAAGGCAACCCCACGTAGAGAGCGTTGCAGTAATCAAGACGGGATGTAACCAGAGCGTGGACTACCGTGGCCAAGTCAGACTTCCCAAGGTACGGTCGCAGTTGGCGCACGAGTCTTAACTGTGCGAATGCTCCCCTGGTCACCGCCGAAACCTGGGGCTCCAGGCTCAGCGATGAGTCCAGGATCACACCCAAACTGCGAACCTGTGTCTTCAGGGGGAGTGCGACCCCGTCTAACACAGGCTGTAACCCTATACCCTGTTCGGCCTTGCGACTGACCAGGAGCACCTCTGTCTTGTCTGGATTCAATTTCAATTTGTTCGCCCCCATCCAGACCGTCACAGTGGCCAAGCACCGGTTCAGGACTTCGACAGCCTCCTTAGTAGCGGGTGGGAAGGAGTGACAGAGTTGGACATCATCTGCGTACAGATGACACCGCACCCCGAAACTCCGGATGATCTCACCCAGCGGCTTCATGTAGATGTTAAACAACATGGGGGACAGTATTGAACCCTGCGGAACCCCACAAGACAACGGTTGTGGGGTAGAGCAGGAGTCCCCCAGTGACACCTTCTGAGACCGACCCTCGAGGAATGACCGGAGCCACTGCAGAGCAGTACCTCCGAGACCCATTCCCGCGAGGCGTCCCAGAAGGATACTGTGGTCGACGGTATCGAAGGCCGCTGAGAGGTCGAGTAGCACCAACAGGGACACACTCCCCCTGTCGAGCTCCCGACGGAGATCATCCACTAAGGCGACCAAGGCTGTCTCGGTACCATGTCCCGGCCTAAAGCCAGACTGTGCCGGATCTAGATAATCCGTGTCTACCAAGAATGCCTGGAGTTGTGAGGCCACCACACGTTCCATGACTTTGCCCAAAAAGGGAAGATTGGAAACAGGCCGATAGTTTGCCAATTGAGTGGGGTCTAGTGATGGCTTCTTCAACAGCGGTTTTATCACAGCTTGCTTTAAGCTGGCTGGAAAAATGCCTTCCCGAAGGGAGGCATTGACCACCACCTTAACCCACTCGGCCAATCCCCCTCTGGCCTCCTTTAGAAGCCAGGATGGGCAGGGGTCTAGGATGCATGTGGTAGCTCTCATTCCTCCAAGTACCTTGTCCACATCCTCAGTTTGAACCAATTGAAATGAATCCATCAAAATCGGACAAGCAGATGCTCGTGTTACATCCTCAGAGACTGCTGTTAATGCGGCGTCCAGTCCAGAGCGGATCAAAGCGACTTTGTCTGAGAAGAACCGAGCAAAAGCTTCACAGCGAGCAGCCGAGTCATCAGGGCACCCATCCTGAATGGTGGGTTTTAAAAGGCCTCTGACAACTCGGAACAGTTCAGCCGGACGGTTCTTTGCAGACGCAATAGTGGCCGCGAAGAAAGTTTTCTTAGCGGCTCTTATTGCCGCGGCATATGACCTTAAGAAGGCCACAAACCGTGTTCGGTTTGGCTCGCTCGGATCCGAACGCCACACGCTCTCTAGTTCCCTCTTCTTTCGCTTCAGCACCGCCAGCTCCTCAGTAAACCAAGGGGCCGGTTTGGATCGGCTACTTGAGAGGGGACGTTCTGGGGCGATCGTGTCTATTGCCCTGGTCATCTCCCCATTCCAGAGAGCGACCAGGGCATCAACAGGATCACCAACCGCGGTGGCGGGAAAATCCCCGAGAGCCATCAGGAATCCTTCCGGATCCATAAGCCTCCTGGGGCGGACCAATTTAATAGGTCCTCCACCTCTGCGGAGGTTAGGGGGCGCAGTAAGTCTAAAGCTGACCAGGAAATGGTCGGTCCATGGCAACGGAGAGATGGATAACTCCTCAACACCGCCACCTTCCTCCCATCCCTGACAGAAAACCAAGTCCAATGTATGTCCAGCACTGTGGGTGGGGCCAGATACTTGTTGGGACAGACCCATGGTCGCCATGGTAGACATGAAGTCCTGAGCCGCTCCCGTTAGGGCAGCCTCAGCGTGGACATTGAAGTCCCCCAGCACAAGCAGCCGTTGGGACTCCAATGCCAGGTCCGAGACTACCCCCGCTAGCTCAGGTAGGGAGACTGTAGTGCAGCGAGGTGGACGGTACACTAACAGAATCCCTAATCTGTCCCGGTCACCCACCCTCAGGTGGACGCATTCAAAATTTGTTGACTGCGGGATGGGGGTCCTGGTCAGAGAAATGGAATCTCTATAGACTACTGCAACCCCGCCTCCCCGCCCTCCGGATCTCGGTTGATGCTGCACAGAGAACCCGGGTGGACAAAGCTGGGTCAGATTTACACCTCCAGCTTCGTCCAGCCAGGTCTCTGTGATGCACGCCAGATCTGCCCGCTCATCCAGGATTAAATCCTGGATGAAAGTTGTTTTGCCATTGACAGATCTGGCGTTCAACAGCACCACTTTCAATCCCGAGGGACCGCCATCCTGGTTACACCTACTTACCGTATCAGGAGACCGATTTGGGATTACTAAAGTTGAACCACGTTCCCTAGGCCGAATTAAAGGTCTCCTTTTCCCGTATCTCCCCTTCCCCACCACGACTTCTATGGGGGCTCCTCGGTTAGCGGAAGCCTCTCCCTCCTCCATGACGCATTCGGTGCTTGTACTAATAAACCAGGGATCGTTATGGTTTACATACCATGTTACAATTGCACTTTGCCATAGCTTTACCTTCCAAGTGGTAGATATTGGTGGTTGCTTGAAAATATTGTACTAAAATTGTGAAATTTGACTGCCTGATTGCCTTGCAATTTTGGCAGACAGCTAGCAATATATCAAAATAATGAACCCTAGTTGTATTTTCCAGAGTAAATGTGTATCCTTTAAAAAGAGATATGCCTAAATCCAATTTTATCCCACTTACACAGAACCACAAAGTTAATGTGAACTTGGCAAGATCACACTTAGGTAGATGTGGTCTAGTAGGCATAAGAATTGGATTTAGGGAATACTGTCCCAATATGATTTACTTAAAAGATAAACATTAACTAACATTGTATGCACAGAAAGGTAAATCAGGAAATTAGATTACTGTTTTATATTGTTTCTAATGTCTATCTACAAAGCGTCATGTGTGTCATTATACAAGTCACGTAGCTTTAAAAAAACTGCAAACAATACACATAAACATTACTGCGACAAAACTTGCAGATGTTGGCCAAACATCTCACTAACATGTCCATATCTTCAGGTCTCAGGAAGTCAACAATATCCAGTGCAATTAGACCACAATGTTCTGGATACACCCACAGCTGAAATACAATTAGATGTGGAACAAGTGGCTTTACTTACAAAGTGTCTTGCGTGGCACTAAGAAGAGAATCAATTCTCTTAAGTGCCATATTGCAACAGGGCCTCTTGTCACCTGCACCGGAGAGCATTTTAACATCTGTTCTTTACTTTTAGATTCTGTCCTGTTGATGCTCCAACCAGTCTTTGGATCAGCGAAATATCCTGTGTGACTATTCTGTAAACCACAGGAATGTCATCGGTGACCATTCTGGGGACCACGAAATATCTCAGGTGGTCTCTTTGTAGAGTCTGGGTAGGATTTTAATATTTATTGCTGAGAACTATGGAAAACTGCTAGAATGTAAGTAGAGAAAAATTGCGCTACATTTCATTGAACTCAACTTAGAGCCTACTATCAACCCTATTTTGTGGCCATGAGGCTGATTTCATCTTCAGTTTTGCAGAGCACAATTTTGCCAAGGAAATCCCTCCCTCAACACTTCCTAACAATACCACACATTGGATTCAAGCCATGCCATGGAAGTGAGAATGGGGGATTTAGGATAGTTAAGAGAAAACATTTTGTCACAAAGCACGGAGTAAAACAAGCATATGATAAGGTAAACTCCAACTTAAAAAAACATTGTTCTGTGAATATTGCAAAAAGGTGAAACTTAGAAATAGCTATTCTAGATAAGCAGATGTCACTGCTTTTATTTATTTTTATTGAATGCATAAAATAGCACACAGTTTTCAAAAAAACAATGGCCATATAAATATAGAAACAGAGCTATTAAGCTTAATTGAATTCCCAGCCAGACTCAGCAGCAAACTCTCTCATAAGCAGAAATGCTGGGTCATACTTATTGGCACTGTTTCCTTTTGGAAACAGTCTTTTATGGGAATGTACTACTATACACAAATCAAGAAAGATGCTTGGCTGGGAAATTAAAAGCTTGATCATGAAAGGCAGCACTGACAAGAAATATCCAGTAGTTACCAAAGATGATTGAATAACATGAAGGTAGATTTAATTTTAAATGGAGTGAAAACCCCATATGTTTTCCTGTAATTAAAGTGAAAGATACTAAGGATTTCAAGCAAGGCCAAGGTGGTTCCCGTTATAACTAGGTAGATAACCAATTTCCTTATTTTTCTCTTTTAAGTATGTGTTTGTGTGTGTGTGTGTTGTAATGGGATAAAAGCTTTCCTCTTCATACCTGTACTGCATCCATTTTTCACAGAGTGAACAACAGAGTGGAAGGCAAGTAACTAAAAAAAACGATGATCAGTATACAACGGCAAGCCATTTCTGCTTCTGTTTATGGAACATTTCACAATGGATACATAATATTAAGGATTATATAAAAAGAAAACCAAATGCTAAAAATATTTCTAAAAAAACAAGTTTTAAGGTTCACCTTCTTGCACAGGAACGCCTAGAATAGATGTCCAATTCTTTTCTATTTAGCACTTTGCAGTGGACATGCAGGCCTTATTACAGTATTAATATTATCTTGTATTTACAATTTTCTTCAGAACTTCCTTTAACCAAAGTGTCTTAGTTCCAGTTTTTTTCTTATTCTTCTGGGATTACCCTAAACCACTTAGGGTTTTGTAAATAAAAATATGGTATAAGTAAATATAATATTATTATAATACCCAGTCATGACTTTTATTTAGTACACAAGTGTCTGCGTCTGCATGGAAAGGACCCTTAGATTTGTATATTTCTCTGGGCCCTTTCACACAGCCATATAACCCAGAATATCAAGACAGATAATCCACAATATCTACGCTGAACTGGGTTATCAGAATCCACACTGCCATATAATCCAGTTCAATGTGGATTTTAAATAGCTGTGCGGAAGGGGCCTCTGTCTCCGTCACCAGTTTGCCTCTTCTTGTCTTCTAAAATAAATAGAAATAGAACATTTGCTGTTAGAACAAAAGGGAAATCTGCAGGAAGCATACAAAATGCATGAACTATTGGCTTCACAGCTAGCCATCAATAGAAAAGGAACAAAGTCCTCATGTTTCGGTGTGTCTTGAATGTGTAAATGTGGTCATGCCTTTTGCAATCTACTCTGATTGGCTTTCATTTTGAGATCACATTTAATGCATTTAATGACATCCACAAACAAAACAAGGATTTCCTAAATTCATGTACATTCAATTCACTTGAGTTGCACCGTAAGATAAAGAAAAGGACAATAGAATACTGGAACTTCTTCTCGTGTTTTTTTTGTGTGACATAGAATTTCCCCCCAAAAAATCTGTTTCCCAGATGTTTTCAGCTAATGTTGGTCAAAGGAATGACTGAGTTCTGCTAGGGAAAATAAATAACTGCATTGTGACACTGGGTCCCCAGCTGTTTCTAATGTGAAGCACTTTCCAGTGTGAGCAACAGAAATTCAATGTTCCCAAGGAAAAAAGATTCCTTTGGGTGATTGGTCAATGCATAATATGGATTTCTAGATGAGTTTCTGACACACACACACCCATACATACCCATTTGCATTAATAATGACCTCCTGTCAGGAAATCATTGCAATTCTACATGGTAATTTACCTGTTAAAATTATTATTGATGACCTTATCTTATTTATTCCCCTTCAATAGGATTACTTTTTTCTGATTTTGAACAAAATTGAAGAGTAGAGGACAAACATTAACAATGCTGTGTCTAATGATGCAACTGGACTCAAGCCAAAAAGGATATTTAGCTGTGGGTGTGTTCAGACTTGAAGGGAAAGCCTGAAGCTGAACACCAAGTATAATGTAAAATAAGTGAAGAATGACTGAAAGCTAGAAATTGTAAAATAAACTAAAAAAAAAAGTAGCTGATGTGAATTAACACAAGTGGAATGGGAAATTTTTGAACTGGATAATTCCATGATATTTTACTCTGTGAATGACAATCTAAGAAGAAATAAGGTGGCATTAATAGTGAGGAAAAATATATCAAAAGCAGTCAGGGGACACACTCTGATGGAATAGTATCAATAAGACTTAAAAACATATCAATATAAATATAATCCAAGTTTATGCTCAGACTACAGAGAAAGAAGAATAAATTAAAGAATTCTCTGCTAGTGTTCAGGGAGAAACATGAACACATATGTTGAAATCATATGTCACTGGAATTCAAAAATAGGAAAAAAAGTTCAGTTGTCACTCCATATTTGTGGTTTTGACTTTGGAGAATTCAATTATTCAATTATTTGATTAAAAATGTTCTCTCCAGGAACGTCTAGGGCTCCTTCCACAGAGCTAAATAAAATCCCATATTTTCTGCTTTGAACTGGAATATATGGCAGTGTGGACTCAGATAACTCAGTTCAAAGCAGATATTGTGGAATTTTCTGCCTTGATATTCTGGATTATATGGGTCCTAGGTCTGCTAGTGAAACAGAGAGAAACTGACCACAGAGAGATGCCAGAAGACCTATAAATTCTTAGAGAGGTTTTCTCTCAGGTAAACAAAACAGGAATATCTTTATTAGTTTTTCAGTTTCTCGGGGGTCCTATGCCCCTAACTCCAGCAAATGTGGAGGGTTGACTGTAGAATTAAATGTTGTTGAAAAATATAGCACAGGATCGAGATGTATATGATGATGGGTTTACAAAAGCTTAAGTTAAAAAATTCTCCATAGTTTGTCTCAAAAGCACTACTGGATTCTTTTGTATCTTTTTAATCTTAAAGGGACTAATGCAGCTATCTTTTTGAATATAACAAAAATTATATAAACTCAAGTTTCTTCACTTCTAGGTCATACATTCTAAAAGCTATACAATACTGTCACTCAGTGGTATCTCTACGTAGTTTTATTTATTAAAATAAAATAAAATATGGGCTCAAAAAGGCCCAAAAACAAGACTAAGCGATATACCATTATAACACAGACACATCCAAATATTAAAACACATTACATAATTTAATTTAAAATACCCCAATAGTGTTGAAAAATGCATCCAGCAATCAGACGGTTGCAAAAGCTTGCCTGAATAAAAAATGAGAACAGGGAAGGGGCTGACTTAGCTGCCTTTGATAGGAGGGGGTCTGGAGCTCAATCTGCATTATGTCCTACTACACTGGTTATGCATTGTTTTAGTCCAAATATTAAGCCATGAAACTGTGCCAGACTGAAATGTTGCAACCACACAGGATAGAATTTTGATCTCTCTCGCTATCACAGATGTATTGCTTGCTACAGAATTGTTATTGGCATGTTTTCTATATTCAAGAGGAAAAATAAACAAATCCATATTGAGGACATTTTTAACATCTGTCTGATTGGAATGCCAGAATTTAGCTCCCATCAGCCTGATAAAATAGGGGCAGCTGTTTAACCTGCTCTAGCCTTGCATGACTCATCCAGCCAAATGGCAAGGACAAGTTTTCACCTCCAGGGTCTTTTTCTTTTGGCTGCATATATTAATACATTCTGTAGCAAAGTGGATTGTAGAATTTTCCTTTTATAGTCACTAGAATGCCTGTTGATTATGAAAACAGCAATAATAACGGATAAGAATCCCTTTGCAAGAACATCATTGTTTTATTTGATGTGTTGAGACAGTTTAGGGGCCTACAGTTCAAAAAGCTGGGTATAAGGTTAACTGAATGAATGAATAAATAAATCCTGAGGAGAACAGCTAGTAGAACAACTCAGGGATTGACACTCTAGGGCCCCTACTACACTGCTGTATAAAATTCAGCTTATCTGCTTTTAACTTTGTCAGTGTAGATTCATATAATCCAGTTCAAAGTAGATAATGTGGATTATCTGCCTTGATATTATATGGCAGAAGAGAAGGGCCCTAGGAGACAGTGCTGCAATGCAGTGATGAGAAGCAGAGGATCAAAAGATTTCAGAGATCCATCCAAAGTCAAATTAGGGGCCCTTCCAGACAGACCCTATATCCTAGGATCTGATCCCAGTTTTCTGTTTATCTAGCAGCACAGACTCATATAATCCAGTTTAAAGCAGAAAACCTGGGATCAAATCCTGGGATATAGGGCCTGTCTGGAAGGGCCCTAGGAAGGCAGTCCTTCTGGTTACTAGCAAGAACAGGTTGGGGGCCTGAGGAAGGAATGCGGGAAGTGAAATATGAACTTCCCAATATTACTAGAAAACAATTTGGTAAAATTACTAACATTCAGCCTTCCAGAAACAGACACCTACCAATAGTATTGAGCTACTACTTCTATCATCCCTAAATGTCATGCTGGCTGGGGATAATGGGCTGCCAAATAGTGGAAGACTGATTTCTGCACTAGGTTGGAATGTAAGATGGAGATATTTGGAATTAATGCAAGTGGTGGCTGGAGGTGTATTTCACTTAAAAATACGTAGTGAATAAAACTGTGCAGAGGCAGATTTTTTTTCAATTACTTACATAACTTCTGGTTATACATCCCCACCCCTGCTAGCTACTAGTCATCAGGCTATTGCAATAGATTCATGAGTTCTGGAGACAGTGAGCTACAGTGGAATAGCACTTGCATAACCTTGAACACTAAATTGGGCAATGTAGGATTGTGGCTATTGTGATGTATTTTCTATAAGTTTTTGCATATGGAATTCCTAATGTCTTCCGAAGTGGCAATATATTGACTGGTTAGTGTATGGATGCATTTAGAGCCTCGTTTGAATGCATGTCAGTTCTTGTGGCCTGAAGATTTGGACAATATCAGTGCACCTTACAAGTTACTTGCACTGTCTCTGCTCTTTAGCTTATAAAATTAAGGAAAGAAAGATTGGCAATTTGGGTCCATAAGAATACAAATGGTTTCTTGCCAGAGGTGCATTTCTGTCACCATGACGAAGTTAGGTGGGAAGTGACTCAGGGACCATTTCACTTTTTAAGGTGGCCACTAATACTATCTTCCTCCAGCAAAGGATCACCGCCTTGTCGGGGCGCTGGAGCTTGAGCACCTCAATGATGTCATGAGCGAAACCGTGAAGGGACACCCAAGACGGGACGGTTGTGGCAGAGAGGTCAGACCAAGCGTGATCCCTGGGGAAGGCAATGGCAAACCACTCCAGTATCCTTGCCAAGAAAACTAAATGGATCAGTACAACCAGAGATATGTCGGTATGCCATTGGAAGATGGGACTCCCAGGTCGGAAGATGGCCAAAATGCTACTGGGGAGGAGCAGAGGATAAGTTCAACTAGCCCCAGATGTGATGACGCAGCTAGCTCAAAGCCGAAAGGAAGGCTAGCGGCCGACGGTACTGGAGGTGAACGACGAATCCGATGCTCTAAAGATCAACACACCATAGGAACCTGGAATGTAAGATCTATGAGCCAGGGCAAATTGGATGTTGTTATTGGTGAGATGTCAAGACTAAAGATAGACATTCTGGGGGTCAGCGAACTGAAATGGACTGGAATGGGCCACTTCACATCAGATGACCACCAGATCTACTACTGCGGACAAGAGGAACATCGAAGAAATGGAGTAGCCTTCATAATTAATAAGAAATTCGCTAAAGCGGTGCTTGGATACAACCCAAAAAATGACAGAATGATCTCAATTCGAGTGCAAGGAAAGCCTTTCAACATTACAGTGATCCAAATATATGCCCCAACCACAGCTGCTGAAGAAGCAGAAGTAGATCAGTTCTATGAGGATCTGCAGGAACTACTGGATAATACACCAAAAAGAGACATTATTTTCATTACAGGAGACTGGAATGCCAAGGTGGGAAGTCAAATGACAACAGGGATCACAGGCAAGCATGGTCTGGGAGAACAAAACGAAGCGGGACGCAGGCTGATAGAATTTTGCCAGGAAAACTCGCTGTGTATAACGAATACTCTCTTCCAACAACCTAAAAGACGGCTTTACACATGGACCTCTCCAGACGGTCAACACCGAAATCAGATTGACTACATCCTTTGCAGCCAAAGGTGGCGGACATCCATCCAGTCGGTGAAAACAAGATCTGGGGCTGACTGTAGCTCAGATCACGAACTTCTTATTGCCCAATTTAGAATAAAACTAAAGAGATCAGGGAAAATACACAGACCAGTTAGATATGATCTCACTAACATTCCTAGCGAATATACAGTGGAAGTGAAGAACAGATTTGAAGGACTAGATTTAGTAAACAGAGCCCCAGAAGAACTATGGACAGAAGTCCGAGACATTGTTCAGGAGGCAGCAACAAAGTACGTCCCGAAGAAAAAGAAAACCAAGAAGGCAAAATGGTTGTCTGCTGAGACACTGGAAGTAGCCCAAGAAAGGAGGAAAGCAAAAGGAAACAGGGATAAGGGGAGATATGCCCAGTCAAATGCGCAATTCCAGAGGTTAGCCAGAAGAGATAAGGAACTATTTTTAAATAAGCAATGCATGGAAGTGGAAGAAGACAACAGAATAGGAAGGACAAGAGACCTCTTCCAGAAAATTAGAAACATTGGAGGTAAATTTCAGGCAAAAATTGGCATGATAAGAAACAAAGATGGCAGGGACCTAACAGAAGCTGAAGAGATCAAGAGAAGGTGGCGAGACTATACAGAAGATCTGTATAGGAAGGATAATAATATTGAGGATAGTTTTGACGGTGTGGTGAATGAATTAGAACCAGACATCCTGAGGAGTGAGGTTGAATGGGCCTTAAGAAGCATTGCTAACAACAAGGCAGCAGGAGACGACGGGATCCCAGCTGAACTGTTTAAAATCTTAAAAGATGATGCTGTCAAGGTGATGCATGCCATTTGCCAGCAAATATGGAAAACACAAGAATGGCCATCAGACTGGAAAAAATCAACTTATATCCCCATACCAAAAAAGGGAAATGCGAAAGACTGCTCAAACTTCCGTACAGTGGCCCTTATTTCTCATGCCAGTAAGGTAATGCTCAAGATCCTGCAAGGAAGACTCCAGCAATACATGGAGCGAGAGTTGCCAGATGTTCAAGCTGGGTTTAGAAAAGGTAGAGGAACGAGAGACCAAATTGCCAATATCCGCTGGATAATGGAGAAAAGCAGGGAGTTTCAGAAAAACATCTACTTCTGCTTCATTGACTATTCTAAAGCCTTTGACTGTGTGGATCATAATAAATTGTGGCAAGCTCTTAGTGGGATGGGCATACCAAGCCACCTTGTCTCTCTCCTGAGGAATCTGTACAAGGACCAAGAAGCAACTGTAAGAACTGACCAAGGAACAACAGACTGGTTCAAGATTGGGAAAGGCGTACGGCAAGGCTGCATCCTCTCACCCAACCTTTTTAACTTGTATGCAGAACACATCATGCGATGTGCGGGGCTTGATGAATGCAAAGCTGGGGTGAAAATTGCTGGAAGAAACATTAACAACCTCAGATATGCAGATGACACCACTCTGATGGCCGAAAGCGAGGAGGAGCTGAGGAGCCTTCTAATCAAGGTGAAAGAAGAAAGCGCAAAAGCTGGGTTGCAGCTAAACGTCAAAAAAACCAAGATTATGGCAACAAGAATGATTGACAACTGGAAAATAGAGGGAGAAACCGTGGAGGCCGTGACAGACTTTGTATTTCTAGGTGCAAAGATTACTGCAGATGCAGACTGTGGCCAGGAAATCAGAAGACGCTTACTTCTTGGGAGGAGAGCAATGTCCAGTCTCGATAAAATAGTAAAGAGTAGAGACATCAGACTGGCAACAAAGATCCGCCTAGTCAAAGCCATGGTATTCCCTGTAGTCACCTACGGATGTGAGAGCTGGACCTTCGGGAAGGCTGAGCGAAGGAAGATCGATGCTTTTGAGCTGTGGTGCTGGAGGAAAGTGCTGAGAGTGCCTTGGACTGCGAGAAGATCCAACCAGTCCATCCTCCAGGAAATAAAGCCCGACTGCTCACTGGAGGGAAAGATACTAGAGACAAAGTTGAAGTACTTTGGCCACATCATGAGGAGACAGGAAAGCCTAGAGAAGACAATTATGCTGGGGAAAGTGGAAGGCAAAAGGAAGAGGGGCCGACCAAGGGCAAGATGGATGGATGGCATCCTTGAAGTGACTGGACTGACCTTGAAGGAGCTGGGGGTGGTGACGGCCGACAGGGAGCTCTGGCGTGGGCTGGTCCATGAGGTCACGAAGAGTCGGAGACGACTGAACGAATGAACAACAACAATACTATCTTCTCAGGAAAGAAATATTAGTGCTCCAGTGCCAAGCATTCTTGAGGGGTGATTTGTTGGATCTATTTCAAACAGATTTTTGGCTTGCATTGTGTTGCTCCTGAGATAAAGCTAAGTGGTGCAGCTCTACTTATTGTCTTGGACATATTTGTAGGACAATTATATCCTTCAGATATTAAACTGGTCGCACTGTTTCCAAGTCATTCCACTCTTGCCAAAGTGACTGATTCTATAAAGTAATAGTGGAAGAACAACTACTCAGCTCATCCGCATTCATGCTACACTTCACTCCTTTCTTTTCTGTTCCCCATGTTCTTTAAGATCTACAAGAAACCACTGTTGAATATCATCTGGGAATATAAATTGAGAATATTCAACACATCTTTGTTACATCTTGTTCAGATGTCTGTCTTAAATAATGGATTGGACATAAAAATGAACAAAAGACCTGATGTTGAATGGATACTGGATACTAGTGCCTTGGAGGAAGTGGAGTTCTTTCAGCATTATTCCATCCTGGAAGCATCGTAGGACAGAGCCCTGAAAACATGGGTGGCTACCTGTCTTCTCATTAGGTAAGCTGGTGACAGCATGGGGAGGGGGACCCGGAGACTACAGTTTCCGCTGTGGGATGGGGAAGGGGGTAATGTGGGGCACTTAGCCCATTTTCTCCCACTTCCTGATGCATTTGCCCTGCTGCCTGATGAACTCCCCCGCTGTCCCCCATCTTAAGGACCTCAATTTGATGAGGTCCTTAGTTTTGTTAGTAGATATCCAAGGTATTGTGGCAGAAAGTATTCAATATAAGACAGCGCTATTGCATTAACTACAATCTCTTCTTGATAGAAATAGCACGGACAGTTAATTGTCTCCTGACAAATCGAAGATAGGCTACTGTAAGAGTATTTCATGTGCCTTTGAAGAATGTTCAGACACTCCTTACATAGCTGCTAGATTGCTAACTAGGAAGAAACACTGAATAAATATTTTGCAAATCCTTCAATAACCACAGTAGCATCTGGCCAATTTTCTGGGCACAATTTTACAAAACAATATTGGCCTTTAAAGCTCTCAGCACCTCTTCACACGGCTCTTTTTGGCCGTGACATTGTGCTGCAAAAAGAAAGGCATGCAGGATGGCTCATGGTCCCCTGTGCACAATCCTTCCTCCTCTCTCCATCACTCAGTGGGGATTGGACAGGGTGCGTTGACACCCTGTTGCAGGCCTGTAGCGAGGGGGGTTTTTTAGGGGTTCAACCCCCCCCAAATGTTTCAGATTTTTTAAAAACCTGGTTTACTCATGAATTTTAACTGGTTAACCAAATCCCCATGCTAAGTCTATGAGATGCAAAAAATCAAGAGTCCCTCCAGAACTGCAAGCACTATCTCAGGCAAATATTGACAATTTATTCACACTGTCATTACTTGCAGCAATAGCCAATGTAGTGAAGCAACCAAGTTGGGGGGGTGGGGGTGGTGTTGAATGCTCTCATTAAGGAGGCCAGACTTGGTGGAGGTGGTTGACAGGGGCAGAGCTGCAGGCTATTGAAGGCTGCTGTACCCCCTGCTGTACTCTTTACTTCAGCATGAGCTAGGAGGCAGGTTTCAACCCCCCCCCCCGAAAATTTCAACCCCTCCCAAAAAAAATTTCTGGCTACGGCCCTGCCCTATTGACACCCTTTCCTTCCCCCTATCAGATGCACATTGCCCTGCCGCCCTTTCCCCCATTATTGGAGCTACCCAAACAATACTTTCCTCCCTTTTGGCACTTCTACTCCACTTTGGGAGGAATGTGGGCGGGGCGTGCAATGCATCATGTGATGACACACAGCAGGCCCTGCCCAAGCTGTGCATAAAAGCAGCGGAACGGGGCAAAAATGCCCTGTGTGGAGAGGTCCTCAATCAATGGCTTAAAACCAAGCAATATGAGTTGATTGCACTCATATTACTGGAAGTGTTTCTCCTACTGCTGCTGCTGCCTGCTGAGGGAAGGGCCTCAGTGAAAGGTCCTTGGTCCCAAAGAGAAACTCACATGTTATCTTTTTTATTTCTCCAGCCGTCTTTTATGGTAGGAACATGAGAGGGGCCTTTCTTTCTTGGTGGTTGCCACTGGGCTTCGGAACTCCCTTCTTCCCAGGGAAGGCAAGGTGGGCCTCCTCTCACTGCTATTCTTCTGGCAGCAGACTAAGACCTTTCTTCTAAAGAAGGAAGTTTTTTAAGAGCAGGTCAGGGGGTACTGTTTTATTACAGAGGTTTTTGTGTAATTTAGATTGTTTAAATGGTTTTAACTATTGATTATTAATACTTCCAGTGTTTAAACCTATTTTAATATTTGTATGTGTTAGGTCTTAATTCACACATTGTTATGATTTTATTGTTAGACGCTTAGTCCTTTGTTAGAACAAAAGTGTGGTATTATTAATAATAATAATAATAATAATTTACTGTTTTCGTGATTACTGTTGCAATATGTCACTTGGATAATATTATTCATACTACTTTTACTCTTTCTGAAACTTGTACTGAAAACAAATTCCGTTTGAAGAATGGAGGTTACAATTTAATTTAAAATAAATGAAGTTGCCAGGAAATGCAAAACATGTTTTATCAAAGGAATAACAGATTTTACCTAAATCATAAATTGGGATTTTTCTCCCGTTTTGACTGATCAGGCTGATTCAGCATCAGAGATGTTTCTGGCCTCCTGGCCCTCCCTGTCCAAATCTAATGTTTTAGAGATGACTGTATTTTTGCCAATACATTATTGTATCAAAACAATAAAAATAGAAACACAGACAAAGACAAAACAACGAAAATAGAAACTTCAGCATAAGCTGCCAAACAAGAATTCGCATTTTTTGAGTCTCCTCTTTTACAGCAGGGCTGTGCAATCTATAGGCCATTG
The DNA here is from genome assembly GCF_037176765.1 of Anolis sagrei. Taxonomy (NCBI): domain Eukaryota; kingdom Metazoa; phylum Chordata; class Lepidosauria; order Squamata; family Anolidae; genus Anolis; species Anolis sagrei. Next base: position 149,880,770 of record NC_090021.1, read on the forward strand.
GCTGTTCTTAAAAAAAATCCGGGAAGTGGTGATCTCACACCCTCCTCACCTCAGATAAGGACAAAAGATTGTTCCCAGATAAGTTAACTGCCCCCAGATAGCAATGTTAGCCAAGATATACTGATACACATGCATGGGAATAAGTTCAATGCCTGCTCCTCACCAGAAACACCAAAGCTGCTGAGACTGCTTTGCCTCCGCTGCTATTTGGGAGCAGAAATCTCAATGTGAATAGGAGCAGAGGGGATGGAGGGTTGTATTTACTGTCAGGCAGATAAGATCATTGTTTGCCCAACTGTATTTGGAAAGCCAATATACAAGGAAGCTCATCCCTTTGCCCCCTCTGCCCTAGAAAATCTGGTCTCCCAATAGTCAGAGGCTTCAGAAAGAAAGATGGTGAAGGTATCATGGAACTCCCTGAAATCAATGTATTAGCTCTTTTATTTAATAATTTAATTTATACCCTAATTTTTCCCCAATATAAGCCCTAAGGTGGCTCACAAATAAAGTACCACTGTGGTCTTGCATGTGATTTGTCAGAGGAGCCAGTCATGTTGTATCCTAACAACAGTGATGGACTCAGGGGCGGCTCAACCCATTATGCAAAGTAAGCATTTGCAGTATAGTTGATTTTGCCCAGGGGCGCTCTTGAGGCGCTCTTGGGGGAAAATAGACCTTGACATACGCGAGTTGTAGTTACTGGGATGTATAGTTCACCTACAATTAAAGAGCATTCTGAACTCCACCAATGATAGAATTGAACCAAATATGGCACACACAACTCCCACGACGAACAGAATATATATATCAGTGATTGGTTGGGGGTGGGGCACCAAAATACTGTTTGCTTACTGTAGAAAATTACCTAAGGCCGCCTCTGGATGGGCTGGTGCCCCCCAAATCATTATTTCATGCAGCAGGACATAGGAATATCCCTGCTATCCTCTCTGGCAAAATTATAAATTCTGGGCTTGAGAGGGGAAATAGTATGAGTGTATGAGGACCGGGTTTAATTCTGAAGGTGAAAGGGGAAGAGAGGCATTCAAGAAATTTAAATGTTTTCACAATGTTTACATTACTTTTATTGTAATTCTTTTGTTTTATGTTTTAAATTGTCCTAAATGATTTTTACTATAAGGTGCCCAGAGATCTTACAAAATGATACAGGGTTACTTTAATAATGTAAATAAATAAATACATCAAAATGCAAAAGATTATATATTGCCCCTTAAGGAACAGTAGTGCATATGTCATCCCTAAATATTTAGTTTGAGAAGAAAGTTATTTTATGTTTTACTTTACTTCTAAACATACAAGTCTAATTTAGTTTTCTAAACATAGTGCGAGGACAATTCAGGGGTCACATCCAACGGCCTTGGCTGGAGGTCCAAGGAAGAGCGCGATTTTCTCATGCTCTGAAGCCGAGTGTTCAAATTCTGAAGGGGAATTTGACATTCCATTCTTCCCACTGCTTGGCTGATTGCTCAGGCTAAGCCATATGGGGGAGTAAACCGGTTAACTCAATACATATGTATACACATTTCTCTAATTTCTTTACACGAGTCTGTGAATCAAGGATCCTGATGATATGCTGCAAGCCATATGCTGGCCTTGTAAGCATTTATAGTGAGCTACTGCTATGCTTGTGCATTAACACACAGCAATGTCGAGACAGAAGTATGACATATTGTCACATTGTGTGTGCTGTAACAAAGAAACACCCCAAACTTTTACTTAATGCTAAATTTGGGAGTCTGTGTAAGGTACAAGGATTGCTACTTATAGTCAAATACCAGAGCTTTGTCATTCCACTTTCTTCTCTTGTTATTATTCTTACAAACAAATCAACTGAAGTGACACTGGAAATGACATTAGCATTTATGTATGTATGTAAGATACTGAAGTACTGTTATGTTATTACAGAGCTAAACATGATACTTCCATTACAGCATGGCTGGGAATAATGTGGGCCTCCAGATGTTAGACAGCAAATTGCAGCTGTTCTAGTTAGCATTGGCAACAGCGAGGAATGATAGGAGCTGCAGACTAGCAACATCCAAATTCTCACTTCCACCGTACGGGGAAGGAAATTGACATGGTCAAGGCTGATATCTAGAGCAACTGGCTACAGGACATTCCTAGAGGAGAAAATGACAGAACTCCACTTACTGTCATCTCTACTTCTAGCTGAAACCATTTGGACACACCAGTCTTGACAATAAAACTCCTCTTTCACAGACTCTGGATGGTAGGCCCATACTGATTTAGCTATTCCTAAATGTTATATTTTATTCCTTTATATCCCACGCTTTCCCAATATTTATTTATTATTTAATTTTGCCAAAGCTGCTCACATTGTACATTAAAACAAACCACAATAAGTAATAGCATTTAAAAAAAAGTTTTAAAACATTAATTAGAACAGAAAAGCTCATTAAAACCCATTACATATAAAAAGAAGTACAATTCACATATCTAGGGATACGTTTCTAGACTTTACGTGGTTAGTGAAAATCATGGATAACGCTGAATCCTATTGAACAAACAACTTCTGGCAAAAGCATAGCATAGAGTAATGCTGTAGGATCTAAGAAATGCCTAGAGAGGTCTTCTACACAACTATATGGTCAACTTCTGATGGAAGCATAGCATAGAATCAAGCTGGAAATGCCTGGAAAGGCTATATTTTGTCAGATGCATGTAAATGAACCTGTGGGTACTAGTAGTCACACAGATACAGGTCCTGTGTTGTATATAAAACAATAATATAACACACACACACATTTATATATAATTATATTATTAGCATATTATTTATGTGATGCATATGATTTCACCACATATACATCCAGGCAGTTCCCAACGTACAAACGAACCATAGTTAAGAATGGGTAAGACAACAGGAAGTGCGAGAAATCTACACCTAGGATGGGGAAATTCACCCCTAAAAGAGTTATTATCATGGGGAAAATGGGTCTCAATTGGAGCTTTATCACCAATCCTTGGTTCCACAACAAGCCACACATTTTCAAAATCCAGTTATTACAGGGACAGCAAGTGAGGAGAAATCTTCTGAACAGGGGCACAGGTAGCAAAACAAACCTTACACGAATGTTAACCCTTCCCTATCCAAAACACACATACACCATACAGTATATGCACACACACATACACAGTGTGTATATATGTGTGTGTGTGTGTACACTTTTAAGTTACACTTTAAAATGTACCTGCTCTGACTTACATACAAATTCAACTTTACATAAAAATTCAAACCTACAGAACCTATCTTGTTCATAATTGCCTATTTATGCTTTCCTTAATCTCTGAAGAATACATAATCACTCTGGAAGACATGAAGAAAATAATATATACCCATATATGTATCTTCATGAGGTTGATGGAATAATCAGTTTCTTAGTCTTTAAGGCACCATGGAGCACTTCTTTTTTAGGTTGCAACAGACTTAAGACAGATACCTCTTTGGGAATTCTACATTGAAGAAAATAACTTCCTGCAGAAAAGAGATGCTTGACCTTCTAGGGCAGTGCATCTAAGACAGTTTCAGAAAGTTCTTTCAGAAGGTCTTTGTACTCTCAAAAATGATACCCAATTAATCAAAATGACTTAGGACAGCTTGGACATTTCATTTTCTCCCTCAAGCAAATTACCAACACGGAGAAATAATCCCACATGTTCCTATAAAGTTCTCAGGAGTTGCACTGAAAGAATTTGTTGCTTCTTGGGGGGTCTCTGTCCACTGCAAGATAAGCGGCGCTCCTTGCTTTGTGTAGAGAGAGGGACTGCCCTGCCTCCCAGACCAGCTCCGCCCACAGTCTCCACCAAGGTATATTATACTGCAGGGAGAGCTGCCCCTTTAATCACCGCAGCTATTCCAGCAAACAGGGAAGTTTAGTCTGGGAACAAATATCAAGAAAACAAGGAGCCCCCTGCAAAAATTCTGAAATCTTTGCCACCAACTTCAAAGTGCTGCCAACAATCTTGATTTCAATAGGACTGGATTCTTACCAGGTTATCAGCACATAGCATGGCAAGTAGGGGGTCCAGGCACAAGTTTCTTAAAGAGGGTTTTTAAATTGCTGGTTTTGGCTTTGGATACATTACAAGTTAATGCCAGGCTATGGCACAGAGGCATTAACTAGGAGGAATCTCTGGCTACAAAAGCAGGACATGCAAGGGCTGGTTGTAAAGGGTTACAAGGAGTGCAATGCATAAGGTCTCAGACACTCAGAAGGGCCCAGTGACCCCAGCACTGTGTTTCCCAAGGCTTTTTTTGATGAGTTTTCCAACAATTTTATTTTGGTGTCTCTGCTGCTATCTCTTTCCCTCACATTGCCTCCCGTGTAGGTAGGGAATGAAAAAACTACTAAGAGGCAGGATCACCAGACACAGAGTGAACAAACAGCTGCTGTGAACTCATGCTGGTGCTTAATCCTCTTTCCTTTGTGATTTTTCTTTGTCCCAGTTGATTTTTTTTTATATTATGTGAGATCACCACAGGAAGCAGGGCGGACAGTTTGCATCAAGGAAGGAAGCATGAGGATATAGCTTGAGGTGACACAATCACTGCCCCCTCCCCATCACCTTGGAAGAAACCCCACCTTTCCTTCCCCATTTTTTCTGAGATGGTTTCGAGGGATCCAGCTTAAGTCAGGTCTTTCTCCAACCACCACTGCATTCTTCAATAGCCATCCCTTCAGTCTGCTCCCCGCCTTGGATAACTTTGCTTTCAGGTCTATGTTTGGAAAAAGCTACACTTCCTATAATCCTTATCTGAAAGTAAAAGCTACTAAATTCAGGAGGAGCTATCTTGATAAGTGCAGGACTACACCTACATCCTAAAAACCCAGTAGAATCCAAGACAATGAATTGTGCAAAGTCCAGCTTACAGGCCACATGTAGCCTCCAGCACTCTTTTGTGGCCTCTAGAGTTCCCAAAAATCCCCTGTAGGTTATGGAGGCATTTTGCCATATTTTTGCCCATCCCATGAACCATTTCAGGCCTATTTAGAAAACAAGGAATAGGCAAAAAGTGACTTGTCATTCTCTGTTGTAAAAAAAAAAAGACATCTAAACTTAAAATGCCCCATTACATGGGATACAAAGCAATAAATAAATAAATGACCAATAATATGCGAAGGATATCTGAGGGCACAGGTACAACACATGTACAGTAAGGATGCATGGTCCCCGGGAAGCTAGTGTGCTCCCCTAACCTCCCGCAGTCAACCCCTCTCATTACACACGTGTGTATACAGTATATTCATTCCATTTATCTCCCGAAGCTAAAGGTGTTATATATGATGCCTTCTGAAAGACACATTTTCATTCTCACAACAATCTTATGAAGTATGATCAATTGAAATGATTTGATTGACTCAGTCTGGATCTACACTGGCAAATAATGAGGTAGGAACTGTTCTCAACATTGCAGCGGCTAGAAAGGAGCAGTTCCTCGTCTTCCCTGTCTACCTCTCTTGGGTTCTCTGGTGCCACAGCCAATGTCACTACAGACAATGACTGACCAGCCTGATCCATGTCACAACCAATGGCCACAATTACGATAAGAATGGGGTGGTAAGTGTTGCCACCCAGTGGTGCCAAACTGAGGTTGGCACCACTGGACTGACAGAGCTGCCTCCCACCTCTGCAGCAGGTATGGGTGGTGGTGGTGGTCTAAACTATTGTTTCTTAAAGAATGGGTTCCGACCCCAAATTTGGTCCCTTAGCTCAGTACCAGGGTCACAAATATTTGACAACAGTAAAAGGTTTTCTGAATGCCACCTAGTGGCTGTTGTAGACATTTACATAAATCTGTTAACAACAACATGCAGTGCTTACAATGGACTCTGAGGAAAATGTTTCAACTGTACTTTATTAAAAGGAAAATCAGCCTGTTTAGCAAGCCTTGCAAATGCTGAATTCTTTTCAGTACATGTTTGATTTTTATATCTACTTTATATACCTATATACCTGGTGTCAAGTTAAAATTTCTACAGCACAAAGGGGCATAAGTGGGAAAAGAACTCTGGTCTAAACTATGCTGCACCTGATATGGCATTTGCCACCTTGGAAGTGCCCTGGGACAAGTGGCCCATGCAGAGCAGACTCTTGTTCCATCGCATTTCACATCACTGGCTGCCAGGAACCTTGGTCTAATGTAACTGACCCACACATATAGCCACTACAACACAGGCATATACAACAAGAGGAAGTCATAAATAAAAAGGAAAGCATATATTAAGAGGTACTAATCTCAAGAATAAAAATTTGCAACAGTCTAACAAAAGAATGCATCAGAGTTGTTCAGAAAATATGGGGTTTTATAACACCCTTGCCACTGAGAACTGTATAAAATGAATTTCTGTATTTCATTTGTATATTATCATATTTAGGGCAAACAAACAAAGAATAATGAAGCGTTTCAACAGAGACCAACTCACAAGAACAAAATGTGAAGATATGCTGCCATGACTCCAGGCTCTCATGGAATTAATGATGTGGTAGGGGAACAAATTGTATTTGCTGCAAGAGTCAGATTATAAAAGTCAAGACTCTTGACTAACTTGCAGGCTTCCACATTTGTAAGCATTAAGAGTCTTTCCAAAGACAGGCCAATTGCTTCAATCATTCTGAATCATTCAAAGAATACCATTCTGAAATAAAATCATCTGATAACAAAGAGGGAATACAGCTATTGGGGTCTGCTTGAAAATGTATGTGCAGCCAGAATTTTATAGCTCCCATCCATGCCAAGGTTTCAAGATGCATAAGGCACACATCTAATTTCCGGAGAACCTTGGAATGTCTTATATCAAATGATTTATGTTGAACAAAGCCAGTATGCAGCCCTGCTTAACCCACATGTAGAACTAATTCTAGAAGTTAGCTGGCCTTCCACAGAACATCTAATTTGGCAAACAATATTAGTGTACAATTGTCTAATTAGAAACAAAAGTCTGAGATTGATATAAGCAGTGATCCAAGGTTGACTTGTCCTTACGAATTCCAGCTTGCTCAGGGACAATGATTTTATTATAGTCCAGCCAGGTTTGCAACTTAATTAATAGGAATTTGGCAAAAAGCTTTCCAATTGACAATAGAATGCTTATTGACCGGTAATTGGAAGGATCAGTAGGGTCACCCTTTTTGTAGATTGGTACTATAATGGCAAATCGCCAACTGTTTGATAGTATGCCCATGTTGTTAATGATGGCGAACACTGCTCCAAAGATGGGGGTCCACTACTCAGGATCTGATTTCAGTATCTCTGGAATAATTACATCTGATCCAGGTGCTATTCCAATTTTTTTTAAACCAACTATCAGGCCTGCAATTTCCTGTACTGAAACAGGAGGTCAGTTGGTCAATTCAGGAGAATCTATCGCTAAACTGTGGGTTTCTAACTCAGAGTGCAGCAGTTGGGAAAATAACTATACTAATTTGATGGAGAGATTGATGAGATAAATGTTGGACTTGAATGACTCAGTCCATTGATCAAGTACAAAAATTGTTTGAGTTGTTTTTTCAGGTGCATTAGAAGTTGGTTTCATTTAAATTCTGCTAATGATTGCTCCTTAAGTTGGATACAATGTTGGAGATAGCACTTAAGATTCCAAAGGTTTGCAAGATCCACACTAGACTTAGATCTTTGGAATTTCCTGTACAGGAGTCTTATTTGTTGGTTAATTTTAATGCAATCCATAGGAGCCCCCGGTGGCGCAGTGGGTTAAACCCTTGTGCTGGCAGGACTGAAGACCGACAGGTTGCAGGTTAAAATCCAGGGAGAGCGTGGATGAGCTCCCTCTATCAGCTCCAGCTCCTCATGCGGGGACATGAGAGAAGTCTCCTAACAAGGATGGTAAAGCATCAAAACATCTGGGTGTCCCCTGGGCAACATCCTTGTAGACAGCCAATTTTCTCACACCAGGAGCGACTTGCAGTTTCTCAAGTCGTTCCTGACACGACCAAAAAAAATGCAATCCATATCAAACCCAGAATTATTTGAAATTATTGGACTTCCACCGGGTTGAGGGTTGCTTGTAAGACAGTTTGCCAATTGGATAATTAAGTTATCAAATGGCCCCATCAAAGTTCCTGGGCCATTTGCTATGATTATATCCATTTTAAATCAGAAATAGAGGGCTCTTTTATAAAGGCCTTAGAGGGGCCTCAGCTTGTGACAACCATTTCAAATGTTTATATGATTTGCATTTTGCAGATTCAACATTTGAAATAGAGCCAACAAGAACAGAGAACACTAAAGGGAGATGGTTGCATATGGCAAAGACATCAATGACAAACTGGGAAATTGAGCTCAAAAGGTGTGAGGACACCAGAACATACCCTGTCACACTACAATCCCTGACCAAAATTAAAGTAAAACCATCTGCATTAGGAAACTTCCATAAGCCAGTGTAATGGACCCAAACATATGTGGAAATTACCTTCACACTACTAATTTGTGGACAAAGTATTTGAGTAGGGGAACAGATTATTTGGATCTATTTCAGTCTGGTTTCATATCAGTTCTGAAACAGTCTTGTTCACCTTGATTGACTGTCTACTTTGGACAAAAAATTGAGAAAAGCCATATGTTGATCTTCCTAGGTATCTCAGCAGCTTTTGGTAGAATTGATCATGGTTATCTTATTAGATCATCAGATGGGAGTAGTAGTCACAGTGTTTTGCTCCTAACAAGTCAGTTTCAAAAAAATGTCATTGGGAACTCCTATTCAGTTCCACGAGCATTACGCTGCGGGTGTCACAGAGAGCTATTTTGTCTTACATTCTGTTCAATATCTATATGAAGCCTCTTAAGTGGCATTAGAGCAGTGTTTCTCTACCTTCCTGATGCTGCGACCCCTTAATACAGTTCATCATGTTGTGATGAACCCCAACCATAACATTATTTTTGTTGCTACTTCATAACTGTCATTTTGCTACTGTTATGAATTGTAATGTAAATATGTGTTACACAGGATGTATTTTCATTCACTGCACCAAATTTGGCACAAATACCCGATATTCCCAAATTTGGATACTGGTGGGGTTGGGAGAGGGTTGATTTTGTCATTTGGAAGTTGTAGTTGCTGCTATAGTTTACTTACAATCAAAGAGCATTCTGAACTCCACCAACGATGGAATTGAACTTGGCACACGGAACTCCCATAAGCAACAGAAAATACTGGAAGGGTTTGGTGGGCATTGACCTTGAGTTTGGGAGTTGTAGTTCACCTACATCCAGAGAGCACTGTGGACTCAAACAATGATAGATCTGGACCAAACTTGACACAAATACTCAATATGCCCAAATGTAAACACTGGTGGAGTTTGGGGAAAATAAATCTTGACATTTGGGAGTTGTCATTGTTGGGATTTATAGTTAATCTACAATCTAAAAGCATTCTGAACCCCACCGATAGAATTGGGTCAAACTTCCCACATAGAACTCCCATGCTGGCACGAGCCTCCCTCCAATCTCACATGCTCTCCCATGCCCACACATGCGACCCATGCTGCCATGTGCTGAATATGGCTGCTCTCCCCTTCCCCAAGAAACAGCCCTTCCCTTGGCCTAGAGGCCAGCCAATCACAGGGCTTTTGGTGGGAGGATTCACAGTCTGTTTCCAAAAAGGAAGAGAAGGACAGGCAGGGAGATCTTGAGCCTTCTCTGCCAATGGGGTTCCTATGACCATCAGAAATATGTGTTTTCTGATGGTCTTTGGTGATGGTCTTTTGCAACCCCCCCCCCCCTTTCCTCAGAAGTCCCAACCCCCAAGTTGAGAAACACTGCATTAGAGGTTTTGGAGTCAAATACCAGCAATATTTTCCTTGTCATCAGAAATGTCGGCTGGAGCTCTGCAGAGGCTTGATTCAGGAAACTGAATCCTGATAAGACAGACATTCTCTACATTGGTGGTTCTCAGGTCCAAGTTTCATGTAAGTCACTTGCCCAATGTCTGGAACACAAATCCTGGATGAGGCTGCACCTGAGAGAATCAGGTGCACTGCTTCTAGGTCTTTGTACCTAGAGCAGTGGTTCTCAACCTGTGGGTCCCCGGGTGTTTTGGCCTACAACTCCCAGAAATCCCAGCCAGTTTACCAGCTGTTTTGGGAGTTGAAGGTCAAAACATCTGGGGACTCACAGGTTGAGAACCGCTGACCTAGAGGCTCAGGTGAACTTTGTGACTTAAGGTGCATCAGGGTCTCTCACATATTAAGAAAATGTGTGTGCAGCTACAGAAGGCAGTTTTCCAATTTTCAAGGGTTGGCCAGATTCCAAGAGATAAATTACCCTAGAATCAAAATAACTTCTTGGAGAATCTATATGAACATACAAACCATAGAGTTAACCCAGTTTGACAGAGTTTTATGTCAATGCAATTAAAGCTTTTCAGAATTGCTTCACCAAGCTATAACTCCCAGAGTTCTTTAGTATTGAGCCATGGCTAATAAAATGGTGTGCAACTACTTTAATTCTACAGTGTAGATTCATATTCAGAATTCTTAGCACCAGCTTCAATGGGTCTGCCAGATGCAACCATTTCTGAACAAGGATAATAGTAGGCCATATGCTGATAATTTCCTGATTATGCAAAGCACTCTATATAGAGCTGCCTTTGAAGATAACAAGTAATCTGCACTAATGTAAAATGTAGCAACCAGACTGCTACATCATATCAAAACCATGTAACATTGGTTTTTACAGGAGTTGCAATGACTTTCAGTATGTTCTGGTTCAATTCAAAGTGCAGTGATAACATTTAAACCCTTAAATGAAGTTGGACCTTGATAATTGAGTGAACATAGCAAAAAAACAGATTTGTTGGAGGAGGAACTACAGCATGCACAGACACAGGAGATCCTCTCTTGCCATGGTCCACCAGCAATGGAATACTATTCCCTCTGAGACCAGATTAGCCCTAATGTAAAAATATGTCTTTCTATTGCAAACCTTGTGGTCAAACTGATTTTATCCAAATGTGTTACATTTTACATTTGTTTTATCTGTTTTGAAAGTGTCTTGTTTTAAGCATTAAATAATGTGATATGTTTTTATTAATTTCAATTATTTTAATTTTTAAACATTGTTTTAAACTGTTCATATTGATTTCATTATATGCCACCTGAGATCTATGAATATATTAAGTGATGTAAATACTTAAATAAATGCATCTTCAGTTATAAGGCCACAAAAAGCAACTTGCTTCAGATCCTAAGCAGGGATGGGGATTTGATATCTAACATGCAAAATATTTCTTTTGATCCAGATCCTTTAACTCCTGTTGAACATTTAACAGAATGATTACAACATCCAAATCATGCTTCCTCCATGGAGCACTCATGCCATGCCACAATAAGTCTCTTTAATAAGTCTCTTTTAAACAGAGGCTGGATGGCCCTCTGTCGGGGGTGCTTTGAATGCAATATTCCTGCTTCTTGGCAGGGGGTTGGGCTGGATGGCCCATGAGGTCTCTTCCAACTCTAGGATCCTATGATTCTATGATTCTAATGACTACTATCCTCTGCTGTAGTTGCTTGCACACCCCCAATGCACCTGCTAAGATTTCCTCCTGTTACTAGCACCATTGCTTTAAATCAGTGGTTCTCAAACTGTTCAGGTGTTTTAGACTTTTTCCACAATGCCTAACAGCTGGAAAACAGGTTGGGATTTCTGGGAGTTGAAGTCCAAAACATCTGGAGGAGTGCAGTTTGAGAAACATGGCTTTAAATATTCATTATATTATTTGATTATATACTCATACTTCACTAGTTTAATTTAACTGAATTAACTGGGAATAAAAACTGTTCTGTCTCTCAATTCCAGGTTCAAATACACTTCAAAATCCAAACTCTTCCATTAAAGTCCACTACACCTATATGATAAATATACAACATACATCTATTTTATACCATTTTAAATTTCCAGGTGTTCTGTGGGGAAATTAAGTGATAAAAACATGTCAAAGGCTATTTCACTCTGGCTGAGCAGAGTTTTAAACCTGTCTTTTGGTCTCAATTTACGTCTATATCCACTTCACCAGGTTGTTTTGATGGGACAAGTAATTCAATGGCTACGCTGCTGAGATGCTGATGTAACTATGATATAGGTATAAAGTGATGCCAGTATCCTGTACACTCCCAGCATGGAACAAAACAAAAACATAATTCAGATCTCCAACATCTACAGTATTTTATCCTCAGGAGCAACTTCTTCAATGTTATTTCACACAATCACATAACCCAGAATATCAAGGAAGAAAATCACACAATATCTGGGTTATCTGAGGGCCCTTCCACACAGCTGAATAAAATCCCACATTTTCTGCCATGAACTAGGATATAGGGCAGTGTGGACTCAAGATAACCCAGTTTTTTTCATGTCAGGAGCAACTTGAGAAATTGCAAGTCGCTTCTGGTGTGAGAGAATTGGCCATCTGCTAGGACGTTGCCCAGGGGATGACTGGATTTTTTTGATGTTCTACAATCCTTGTGGGAGGCTTCTCTCATGTCCTCACATGGGGAGCTGGAGCTGATAGAGGGAGCTCATCTGTGCTCTCCCTGGATTAGAACATCCAACCTGTCGGTCTTCAGTCCTGCCGGCACAAGGGTTTAACCCACTGCGCCACTGGGGGCTCTGGTAGATAACCCAGTTCAAAGCAGATACTGTGGGATTTTTCTGCCTTTATATTCTGAGTTATAGGGCTGTGTGGAAGGGCCCTGAGTCCACACTGCCATATATTCCAGTTCAAATCAGATAATGTAGGATTTTATTCAGCTGTGTGGAAGGGGCCTAAGACTGCCCTCTTTCCTAGGATCTGATCCCAGATTATCTGCTTTGAACTGGATTTTATTTATTTATTTATTTGTGACATTTATATGCCACCCTTCTCACCCTGAAGGGAACTCAGAGCAGCTTACAAGTCATATGTACATACAACATACTACATTATTAGCATAGTACGAATACATCATTCATAATGATTATATGAGTTTACACTGCCACATAATCTGGAATAAGGAGATAATCTGGTATCAGATCCTGAGATATAGGGCAGTGCAGATCCAGCCTGTGTTTACACTGCCAAACCATGAAGTTTCAGAATGAAGTTCAGCTGCCTTGGACTGGATTATATGGCAGCCTAGCCTAGCACATTCCACTTCAAGGCAGTTAAACTTCATTTCTGAATAACACAGAATATCAAGGCAGATAATCCACAATATCTGCTTTGTACTGGGTTGTCTGAGTCCACACTGCAATATAATATGGTTTAATGTGGATTTTATACAGCTGTGTGGAAAGGGTCAGAGATCCAGCCTTAGATGCAAAAGGACTGTGAAGAAGTTGTTCCTGGGGATAAAATGGGCCCCTTCTCCTCAAAAAGAAGATGGTTTGTGTTGCTGTGAGTTTTCCAGGCTGTATGGCCATGTTCCAGACACATACTGGAACACCTCAGCAAGTGAGAGTCCATAAGTGGCAGACTAAAACCCAGAACCTCGATCAATGGCTGACACCAAATGAGAGACTCCCCCCTGGGCACACAGAAAACTGGGCGACTTGGAAGGCGCTGAACAGACTGTGCTCTGGCACCACGAGATGCAGAGCCAACCTTAAGAAATGGGACTACAAAGTGGAGTCCATGACATGCGAGTGCGGAGAAGAGCAAACCACTGACCACCTGCTGCAGTGCAACCTGAGCCCTGCCACATGCACAATGGAGGACCTCCTTGCGGCAACACCAGAGGCACTCCAAGTGGCCAGATACTAGCCTAAGGACATTTAATAGAATGCCAAGTTTGCAAACTTTGTGTCTGTTTTTAAAAAATGCAATACAACTGTTTGGTTCTCTCCTGTCATGATAAATCTCTATAAATAAAAATGTAATGTTCGTTTGTGGGATTAACAGAACTCAAAAACCACTGGCCGAATTGACACCAAATTTGGACAAAATACACCTAACAACCCAATGTATGTTCTTCACTCAAAGAAACTGATGTTGTCATTTGGGAGTTGTAGTTGCTGGGATTTATAGTACACCTACAATCAAAGAGCATTCTGAACTCCAACGATGATGGAATTTAATCAATCTTGGGACACAGTTCTCTCATGACCAACAGAAAACACCAGAAGGGCTTGGTGGGCATTGACCTTGAGTTTGGAAGTTATAGTTCACCTACATCCAGAGAGCACTGTGGACTCAAACAGTGATGGATTTGGACCAAACTCTACACAAATACTCAATATGCCCAAATGTGAACACTAGTGGAGTTTGGGGAAAATAAATCTTGACATTTGAGAGTTGTAGTTGCTGGGATTTATAGTTCACCTACAATCGCAGAGCATTCTGAACCCCACCAATGATAGAATTGGGCCAAATCTCCCACACAGAAACCCCATGACCAGGGCCGTAGCCAGAAAAAAATTTCGGGGAGGGTTGAAAATTTCAGGGGGGGGGGGGAGTTTTGAAAATTTCGGGGGGCTTGAAAATTTCAGGGGGGGGGGTTAAAACCTGCCTCTTAGCTCACGCTGAAGCAAAGAGCATAGCAGGGGGCAGAGCAGCCTTCAATAGCTTGCAGCTCCGCCCCTGTCAACCACCTCCACCAAGTCTGGCCTCCTTAATGAGAGCATTCAACACCCCCCCCCCCCCCCAAATTGGTTGCTTCACTACATCGGCTATTGCTGTAAGTAATGACAGTGTGAATAAATTGTCGATATTTGCTTGAGATAGTGCTTACAGTTCTGGAGGGACTCTTAATTTTTTGCGTCTCATAGACTTAGCATGCGGGTTTGGTTAACCAGTTAAAATTCATGAGTAAACCAGGTTTATTTTTTTTACCTTAATTCGGGGGGGGGGGGGGATTGAACCCCTAAACGCCCCCTCACTACAGGCCTGCCCATGACCACCAGAGTGGGCCACAGCAACGCGTGGCATGGGACGGCTAGTAAATAAATAAATAAAATAAAACCATGTTCCAGAAGCATTCTCTCCTAATGACCTGATCTCCTCAGAGGATGCCTGCCATAGATGTGGGTGAAACGGCGGGAGAGAATGCTTCTGGAACATGGTCATACAGCTGGAAAACTTCACTTCACTTCACTTCACTTTATTTCTTAATTAGTCGCTCTCCACCAAGGTGCTCCTAGCGACTTACAATCTAAAATAGTATTTACACAATATAAAAACATTCAACAGCAACCCAGTGATTCCGGCCATGGACAACACATAAAAGATGGTTTACTTACAGCGTCCGCTTTGCCACTTAGAAAGACAGCCAGTCCGAGGAGGATCGCAATGGGTCTTGTCCTGTGGGGAAAAGATATGGTTTGCATCCTTTCAAGGTGCAGCATTTGAGCAGCCCGGCCTTTACGTCGAGGCTGAGGAGATCCTGAGTAAGGGGGGGGGGGGGGGAGAGAGGCTCAAGCGGGCTCTTCGAAAAGGGGAGGGCGAGGCCTGCTTGCTTACCGTCCTGTGGGGAGGAAGAGGGAGGCGCCCCTCATAGTAGTAACCGACTTCTGGCTTGCTTCTTTGCTCTGGCGGCGTCTGGGGAAACCTGTAAGGAGGAGGGACGCATATTGAGATCAAAGCGGACCCTTGCTTGGTTCCTTTCTCCATGAGCGCGCGCCGTCTATAATCCGGCCAGGGAGGGCAAAGACACACAGGTGAGAGGAAAGGCGGAGGGCGCGCGCCTTTTCTCCACAGAGAGGGAGGGGGTGGAGGGCGCGCGCGCGGGAGAGAGGGAGAGGGAGTGAGGGCTCGCGAGCCCTCACTCCCTCTCTCTCCCGCGCGCTCGGCTCCCTCAGGTGCGCCTTAGGTTCAGGCGCAAAGTTGGGGAGCGCGCGCGCTTCTCACCTTCACGCCAGCCCTGCTTTCCTTCCTTCCAGCTTTCTCCTGCCTGCCGGCTGGGCTCCTGCTCAGGTCTTCGAGGAGAGCTCGACTCCGGGGCTTTGGGGGCGGGGAAAGGGGAGGGGCCGCCGCCGCCGCCCACCCGCGGGCTTGGCCGCGACGGGGCCTCGCCGGCTTCAGAAGCGCCCAAAGCGGGACGAGGAGCGGCGAAGAGCAGCGGTGAGGATGGGCGGCGGGCGCAGGGTAGGGGTCGCTCTCTTCCTGGCGGCGCTGGCGGTCCTCCTGGAGAGGCGCTCGGTGGTCGAGGCGGCGGCGGTGAGTAGAGGAGTCTCTCAGCCCTGCCTGGAGGGCTTGCGCTTACTTCTTTTGCGTCTCGCGCTTGCCTCTTTTGCGTCTCGCGCTTGCCTCTTTGACTCGCTCTCGCGCTTGCCTCGCGCGCTGAGAACTTCTCCCCCTTCCCTTGCCTCCAGAAACCCCTCGCGCCAGGCCCTTCAGGCTGCATCTGGGACGTCCCTTGCAACAAACTTCCGAAGGGCAGGTCCCAGGCTTTACTGACCCTAACGCATTGGGATGCCCTTCCCCATTCAGGGCTAATCTAAACAATTTAGGTCCCATCCACACAGCTGAATAAAATCCCACATTACCCGTTTTGTACTGGAATATAGGGCAGTGTGGGCCCAGATCACCCAGTTCAAAGCAGGTATTGTGGGATGTTCTGCCTTGATTTGGGATTTTGGCCTGCATCAATAAGGAGCATAGTGTCTAGATCTAGGGAAATAATGCTACCCCTCTATTCTACCTTGGTTAGACCACACCTGGAATATTGTGTCCAATTCTGGGCACCACAATTGACAAGCTGGAATGTGTCCAGAGGAGGGCGACTAAAATGATCAAGGGTCTGGAGAACGAGCCCTATGAGGAGCGGCTTAAGGAGCTGGGCATGTTTAGCTTGAAGAATAGAAGGGTGAGAGGAGATATGATAGGTAAAGGTAAAGGTACTCCCCTGACATTAAGTCCAGTCATGTCTGACTCTGGGGTGTGGTGCTCATCTCCATTTCTAAGCCGAAGAGCCAGCGTTGTCCGTAGACACCTCCAAGGTCATGTGGCCGGCATGACTACATGGAGCGCCGTTATGATAGCCATGTATAAATATGTGAGAGGAAGCCACAGGGAGGAGGGAGCAAGCTTGTTTTCTGCTGCCCTGGAGACTAGGATAGGAACAATGGCTTCAAACTACAAGAAAGGAGATTCCATCTGAACATGAGGAAGAACTTCCTGACTGTGAGAGCTGTTCAGCAGTGGAACTCTCTGCCCCAGAGTGTGGTGAAGTTCCTTCTTTGGAAGCTTTTAAACAGAGGCTGGATGGCCATCTGTTGGGGGTGATTTGAATGCAATATTCCTGCTTCTTGGCAGGGGGTTGGACTGGATGGCCCATGAGGTCTCTACCAACTCTATGATTCTATGATATTCTGGGATATAAGCCTATATGGAAGGGCCCTCAGCAGGCCCATAGCCAGGATTTTGTTTCCCAGGGGGGGGGGGTGAGTTTGGTTCGGGGGGGCTGAGTCTGAGTGAAAGAGGGTCTACCCTAGCAAACCTTTTGTATCGTCACCCCAATACCCCCATGCATATGGGCTATATTGAGCATGGTGATCAGATCATGATATGAATAAACATAACAGTTTAAATAATGTACCAGTAAGGCCTTTTCGCAGACCACCATGAGAATTTCGGGGAGGGGGGGGGACTGAAGCCCCCCAAGCCCCCTGGCAAAATGCCTGTGTGAGAGGAAGCCACAGGGAGGAGGGAGCAAGCTTGTTTTGAGCTGCCCTAGAGACTAGGATGCAGAACAATGGGTTCAAACTACAAGAAAGGAGATTCCATCTGAACATGAGGAAGAACTTCCTGACTGTGAGAGCCGTTCAGCAGTGGAACTCTCTGCCCGAGAGTGTGGTGGAGGCTCCTTCTTTGGAAGCTTTTAAACAGAGGCTAGATGGCCATCTGTCAGGGGTGCTTTGAATGCAATATTCCTGCTTTTTGGCAGGGGGTTGAGCTGGATGGCCCATGAGGTCTCTTGCAACTCTATGATATTCTGGGATATCGGGCTGTATGGAAGGGCCCTTAGATAACCCAGTTCAAAGTAGATATTGTGGGATGTTCTGCCTTGATGTTCAGGTTACAGGGATTTATGAAAAGGCCCTTAGTGCAGTGGTTCTCAACCTGTGGGTCCCCAGATGTTTTGACCTTCAACTCCCAGAAATCCTAACAGCTGGTAAACTGACTTAGTGTTTTATGGGCCCCTTCCACACAGCTTAATATAATTCCACATTATGTACTTTGAACTGGATTATATGGCAATGTAGACTCAGATAACCCAGTTCAAAGTACATATTGTGGGATGTTCTGCCTTGATATTCTGGGATATAGGGCTGTATGGAAGGACCCTTAGATAACCCAGTTCAAAGTAGATATTGTGGGATGTTCTGCCTTGATGTTCAGGTTATAGGGCTTTGTGAAAAGGCCCTTACTGCAGTGGTTCTCAACTTGTGGGTCCCCAGATGTTTTGACCTTCAACTCCCAGAAATCCTAACAGCTGTTAAACTGGCTGGGATTTCTGGGAGTTGTAGGTCAAAACACCTGGGGGCCCACAGGTTGAGAACCATTTACTTAGTGTTTTATGAGCTCCTTCCACACAGCTTAATGCAATCCCACATTATGTACTTTGAACTGGATTATATGGCATTGTAGACTCAGATAACCCAGTTCAAAGCAGGTATTGTGGGATGTTCTGTCTTGATATTCTGGGATATAGGGCTGTATGGAAGGGCCCTCAGATAACCCAGTTCTAAGCAGATATTGTGGGATGTTCTGCCTTGATGTTCACGTTATAGGGATTTGTGAAAAGGCCCTTAGTGCCTTCCTACTGGCTGTTAGGAATTGTGGGAGTTGAAGTCCAAAACACCTGCAGGACTGATGTTTGCCAATGCATGAGTTCAAGTGTCAGTGGTAGAATGGTGGCAATTTTTCCCCGTATCCACAAGCTCCCCTTTGGGGGTGTTAAAATTGGTGTTTCAATCAGCAATGGACTAGATTAGGGCCAATTACGTGAAAGTAAGTTCCGACAAAATAGAGTTCCCACTGGTGTTTTCCCTGAATGGGCAGATGACATTCATATTGCTGTGTGGATTTGCCCTTTCCTAAAGCATAGGTAGGCAGCTTTGGTGGGTCCATGACTATCTTGCTGCCCTTAAGATCCCCTGTAAGATCATTTGACTGCCAAAAAATGTCCGAAGAAGGTAGGATCCCTCCTTCCCCACCAAAACGACCCAAACTCTGTTTCTGAAAAACTTGTGAAGCAGAGCAGAGGTGTGTGTCATAAGGCAGGCATCCTCAAACTGCAGCCCTCCAGCTGTTTGGGCCCTCAACTCCTAGAATTCCTGACAATTGAACAAGCTTGTTAGGGCTTCTGGGAGTTGGCGGCCCAAACACCTGGAGGGCTGCAGTTTGACGATGCCTGTCATAAGGTGTAAATCACCCCTCCCCCCCTTTTTTTTACAAGAAAAGTGCTTAGTCTTGGGTAATCTGTGAGTTGGGGAACCACAGTGCAGCCTTTGCTTAGCCACTACCCTAAAGGACAGGACCTGCAGTCTGAGTGTTCTGATTGGTCTAGAGCAGTGTTTCTCAAACTGTGCTCCTCCAGGTGTTTTGGACTTCCGCTCCCAGAAATCCCAGCCAGCTTACCAACGGTTAGGAATGATGGGAGCTGAAGTTCAAAACACTTGGAAGGCCAACGTTTGCCCATGACTGAACTGCCCATAGCATTGAGTTAGGGGCAGTGAAAGCTCT
Source organism: Anolis sagrei (assembly GCF_037176765.1). Classification (NCBI taxonomy): domain Eukaryota; kingdom Metazoa; phylum Chordata; class Lepidosauria; order Squamata; family Anolidae; genus Anolis; species Anolis sagrei. The sequence continues at coordinate 149,900,485 of NC_090021.1, forward strand.
GATGGGTGTGCCTCTCATCCATAGGCCATCTGGAGGAGCACAGTTTAGAGACCGAGGGCCCCCTCTGTCATGGCACCTCCTTCTCACTGTGGCTGTGGTCCTGGCTGTGGCCCTTCATGGGCTAAGAGAAGCCTGGCCACAAGCACCCATGCCTTAGAGAGAGTAAAACACATTTTGTGCATGGATTGCAGCATTTGTGCATGTGTTGAACATTTATCATCAGCCTAGGCTGCTGTAAAATGACAGCAGCTAGAGGAATTGATATAACTCAATATATTTCTTCAAGGCCCTGAATAGTTTGGGACCTCAAGAACTGCCTAAACCTTATGCTGCTTTACCTGAGTCCTTTGTGTCTCCCTTCCCATTTAAAGTCCAATGGGTGGTGACAACGCCTCAGGGTTTATTTGTTGGGATGTCCTGCACATTGAAGTGCCCGCCCCAGAATGCCAGATGTTACTGTTCCCCAGTAGACTTTTCTAAGCTTAACACATTTGCTCCACATATCCTTAAACCGTGCTGTTGTTTTAGTGGCCCTGTTGGAGTTCATCCCTGTTTTTACTTTCTATTATATTTTATGTATAATTTTATGTTAATTGTATGGACCATGCCCAGAACTGTTTTTAAAATAATTATTTTTATTGAATGTCAGTATAGAATATATATCAAATACTTAAAACTTTTTATTTGGGAACTGCTGCTATCTCTTTCACCAACTGTGTGCTTCCAAGTAACTTGATTTATGAGTACTGTAAGGCTAACCTATTATTTATTTATTTATTTATTATTGCCAGCATTTCTACCCCGTCCTTCTCAACCCCCGAAGGGGGACTCAGGACATCTTGCATTAGGCACAATTAGATGCCATTAAATATAACAAAGCAATATAACAAGAATTAAAACAATAAATAGAACATTAATTAAAACAATAACAACAGTATTAACTGCTGTATCACCATTCCAGTCAAATTCCATATCCAAAGTGCTATTTAGGAGATTCCATCTGAACATTAGGAAGAACTTCCTGACTGTGAGAGCTGTTCAGCAGTGGAACTCTCTTCCCCGGAGTGTGGTGGAGGCTCCTTCTTTGGAAGCTTTTAAACAGAGGCTGGATGGCCATCTGTCAGGGGTGCTTTGAATGCAATATTCCTACTTCTTGGCAGAGGGTTGGACTGGATGGCCCAGGAGGTCTCTTCCAACTCTATGATTCTATGATTCTATGATTATGCCTGCTGTCCAAAAGCATGGTCCCAGAACCACAATTTCAATTTCTTCCTAAAGGACAGGAGGGATGAAGCCAATCTTACCTCATTGGGAAGCGAGTTCCACAGGTGGGGGGTTACAGCTGAGAAGGCTCTGTCGTCCCCACCAGATGTATTTGCGACGCTGGAGGGAACGAGAGCAGGGTCTCCCTGGATGATCTTAAACTGCAAGGCGGGACATAGTGGGAGATGTGTTCTGACAAGTAAGCTAGGGGTTTCATACTGTTGTAAGATTTGTTCAGAGGGGAGTTTGCCTTTGCTTTTCTGTGACTAAAGACCCTTTTACACTGTCATATAACCCAGATTATCAAAGCAGACAATCCACATTACCTGCTTTGAACTGCAGAATCTGGATTTTATATGGCAGTGTAAAGGGGGCCTGAGAGAATGTCCCTTTCCCAGAGTCATCCCAAGCAGGGATTTGAACATGGATCTGCAGGGTCATAAACCCACACTCAGACCTTGATACTGTGCTAACTCTCTTTTCCCTGTAATCAGCAAAATACATTAAATGGTAAATCAAATGGAAAGTATGATTGATAATATGTTAGAGGAGAGTCATGGTCAAGTATCTGAAGAGGAGGAAGTTGAGGCCAGACATCTGTTGCTTTCCTGGTTCCATCATTTCCCACAGGAGCCCAGACTGCCGGATATAAAACAGCGCACTGGCCATGATCGCTGTCACCCTTGGTTTCAGCCAAGTATACTTCAGTGGGCTGGAATTAATACCTCCAGGTTCCTCCTCTCTCTATAAACATTATTGCATATAGCCTCAGACAGGATTAGGTATAACCTTGTTTCATCATATGAATACCATGTAGAACAGTGATGAAGAAACCTTAGTCCTCCAGACATTGTTGATTGACATGATACCCAGGGGCGGCTCAACACATTACACAAAGTAAGCATTTGCAGTATAGTTGATTTTGCCCAGGGGCGCTCTTGAGGTGCTCTTGGGGGAAAATAGACCTTGACATATGCGAGTTGTAGTTACTGGGATGTATAGTTCACCTCAAGCATGTAGCCGGGGGGGAGGGGGGCTATAAGGGCTTCAGCCCCCCCCCCCCCCCCCCGAATTCTCAGGGTGGTCTGTGGGAAGGCCTTACTGGTACATTATTTAAACTGGTATGTTTATTAATATCATGATCTGATCACCATTCTCAATATATCCCATATGTATAGGGGTATTGGGGTAACGATACAAAAGGTTTGCTAGGGTAGACCCTCTTTCACCCAGACTCAGCCCCCACCGAATCAAACTCACCCTCCCCCCGAACCAAAATCCTGGCTACGGGCCTAGTTCACCTACAATCAAAGAGCATTCTGAACTTCACCAATGATGGAATTGAACCAAATATGGCACACAGAAATCCCACGAAGAACAGAAAATATATATCAGTGATTGGTTGGTGGGGGGCACCAAAATACTGTTTGCTTACCGTTGAAAATTACTTAGGGCCGCCTCTGATGATACCTTAGCATTTGTCTTCATTTGATGCCATGTAATAAACAGATACTAAAGGCAAATTCAGACTTTTTTGCCAATCTCACTTCTTCAAACTAGGCAAAACTAGGAGTCTCTATTCATCTATAGTCATTCTTGCTTTGTGATCCATTCACTTTCAATCTGTCCTTCAGCCTGTTTCATTGCCTGTGGATCTTCTGTAAATCTAAGGGAACTATGCTTCCACAGGACTGGAGTGGCAGCATTGATGGATTTTTCTAGCTCGCCACTCCACCAGGGTCTTGACTGAATTGGCAGCTTTGCCAAAAGCATTGAGGAATCACTAAGATTCCATTAATTTAAGGTAAAATAATCTATTTAGTCCTGCAACACAGCAAGGAGGATCTGCTAGTGCTACGAGGAATTATTTGACCAATAGAGTGGGACTGTTGAGGATATACTCCCTTACATCCACGAGATCACCCTGTGTCTGCCCAAGAGCAAAAAACAGGCCCAGGGTATGTCCAATGTACTGAGATATCCCCATGCTTTGCCATAGCAACCATTAGGTTTGAAACTGATTTTGTAAAGGCTGCCCCAGTGTGGCTAAGACAGTTGCGGAAGTCTCTAGCATCTCATCTTAGTACCCTGTGGCCAGACCAGGCAGGGAGGCAAGAGACTGGGTGTCAGATCAAAGAAACAGAGCCTGTTATATTTCTTTGGACTGAAAAAAGTTAGAAGTCTTAAAAATGTTGCCAGAGCAGAGGAGGGTGGATTTTCCAATGGATGACAGCAATACCAGCCCAATCCACAGACCCTTCAATCTAATTTACTGCTGCACTAAATACCAGGGTAATGAGAATCCATGATATATCCACAATATGTACCTTTGTTACCAAAAACCATTTGCTGGTAAGTTCTCTGTTCTCTGCTTCCGTTAACATAAAGAATGAGAAGTCTTCAGAAAGTCAGCTATTCAGCTTCTGTTTAAATACCTTGAGAGAAGGAAAGTTTTCCGCACTCCAAGACAAGTCTATTCCAATATCAAGTCCATTTGGATCATATCCTAATCTCTAGAGTAGCCAAAAATAGGCTTCCACTACCTTTTACATGACATCCCCTCAAATTAATAAAAATAATAACTTTATTTTTGTATCCTACCTCCATCTCACCGAAGGGACTCAGGGCAGCTTACATGGGGACAAGCCCAATCAACATTGTTAAAATATAACACATTAAAATTCACAAACAGCATCATAAACAATATAAAAAGAACAATTGAGCAACAACCAGTAGCCTGAAATAGTAGCAGTTTCTGGTCTCAGGCGGGCGGGCTGGTACAAATCAATTGTGAGGACAGGGCTAATGGATGAAGTGCAAAGACCAGATGTTAGAGCTGGTTACAGATCATCTCTGTCTTTTCTTCTTCAGGCTAAACATGCCTGGCTTCTTAATTTTTTTTCATAGGGATTGGTTTCTAGGCCTTTTATCATCTTTATCCTCCTCTGAACAACTTTAAACTTATCAATATTCTTCTTGAACTGTGATGCTTATATTTGGATATGTTATTCTAGGTGAGTTGTGACCAAAACAGAATAGAGTAGTACTATTACTTCCCTTAATCTGGATGCTATATTTCTTTTGATGCAGCCTAGCACTGCATTAGCTTTTTTGCTAGCCACATTGACTTATATTTAGCATGTGATCTACTGAAACTCAAAATCTGTTTCACATGTACTTCTGCCAAGCCAGGTAGTATCTGTGCATCTGTAGGTGTTCTGGCCTACAATTCCCATACATCTCAGCCATTTTACCAGCTATTAGGATTTCTGGGAGTTGAAGGCCAAAACATCTGGGGAACCACAGGCTGAGAACCATTGCACTATATCATTCTGAGTATCTTAAATGTAATAACTGCATTTATCCCTGTTCAAATTCATTTTCATAATTGATCCAGCTTTCCAATTTGTTATGGTCACTTTGAACTCTGATCTTTTCATATGGATATTAGCTATCCCTCTCTATTAGTGTCATCTGCAAATTTAATATTCCTTCATGCAACTAATTTCTAAAGAAGTTGAAAAATATTGGGCCTAGTCATTCCTCCTTTCAGAGACCTCTAAGCATATAATCTTGGACAATTTGTAGTGGTGGTAGCCTGAGAATCCAAATATTTTTCCCCACTGTGCTTATTTATTTTCTGACTCAGATACTAGAATGTGTGGTGACAGTGCTCAATAACAAACCCTTTTGAAAGCCCTAATTATCTGGACCAAGTCTGAGTTCTAGTCTGAATTTGAGACACTATTATATGTGCCATAGGAAAGACTCTCTTAATCCTTTCAGAAACTCTCTATCACTAGCCATGGTGTAGTCCTCTCAAGATGTGCAAAGAGAAATTTTACTATTATGGTATTGCAACTTAAATATTTCTGGATCATCAACTACAGAACCACCAGCAGGCAAAACACTGTGGTGGTTCTGCTCCTATCTCCCAATCGCTGAGCATCTCTGAAGGATTTCTATCCGATATCTGATCTGTATTATGGCCACTGTGATCTCAAGGGCTATTTAACATCTTCATGAGGACACTGTAGTAAAGTTGTCTTAGAATATAATATGTTAGAATGCAGGGATATTCAACTCTGATGTCTATTTACCTATCTAGGAGAGATTACTTATCTCATGGCGAGGTGGATTAAAAAAATTATTATTATTATTATTATTATTATTGCAAATTTAGATAATATTTTACTTCTATGTTAGGAGCCCCCGGTGGCGCAGTGGGTTAAACTCCTGTGCCAGCAGGACTGAAGACCGACAGGTTGCAGGTTCAAATCCAGGGAGAGCACAGATGAGCTCCCTCTATCAGCTCCAGCTCCTTATGCGGGGACATGAGAGAAGCCTCCCACAAGGATGATAAAACATCAAAACATTCGGGCATCCTTGCAGACGGCCAATTCTCTCACACCAGAAGTGACTTGCAGTTTCTCAAGTCGCTCCTGACATGACAAAAAAAAACTTCTATGTTTGCATAAAATATTTGAAGCAGGAAGATATGTAGTTGAGGTGGGAAGGAATAAAAATTTCAGAGGTCAGAAAAATTGTGAAAAGCTAAGAAATAAACCATATGTTGAAAGCTTTAAAAAAAATTCACCCATTTATCAATCTACTGAAAGCCAGATAGAAATGTTGTGTTTTTGCAGTGCTTTACTCCTGGGGTGGTCAACTAGGAGTCCTCCCAAATGTTGCTGGATTTCAGCTTCCAATAGTCTTAATCAACATAGCATAACCAACTCCCCATATGATGGAGGTAATACAGTCCAACAGTATCAGTATGGCTGCAATTCATCACTCTGTTGTAGTAAGAAGAGAGAATTAAGTGACTTGGCAGCAATCTGAAAGTCTAGGGCAAAGGAGAGAGAGAAGAATCTTAAGGAAAAAAACCCAAAGCTTCTGCTCCATCAACAGGATGGATGAATACATTTGTTACTCTGCCAGAATTGAGGCAGTGATATTTAAGTTATTTGTTCCCTTTAAAAAGGAAGCATCATTTTTCCTGGAAACCTTGTTTGTTGTAACCCTGTGTTTGTGATAGTTTTATGTTGGGGGTAATGCCAGAAAATATCCACTAGAACATTCTTCGCACAGACGGCAGCACACTCTTGGTGAATCTACTTGATCTCAGTTGTTATAGTTTTAAACACAACACTCTCTCCAAATAAAGTCTTGCTAGAGTTTATGATGCCTCTTTTGTACAGAGCTTATGCATAACAGTTTTCTGAATAAATGTAATCAAATTCAAAGTTCTGAGGATTTTTACTTTGTGTGGAATGCGACTCCAGGAACCAGGCACACACAAGGATGTGTTATTGTGCTGTGTGGTATGTTTGCTTACATCTGACATCCCATCCTTAAAAATACAGTTGTGGACTGGACATGCATTTTTCAGGCTTCTGCGCTGATTCACTAGATCAGGACTGGGCAAAAGGTAGGTCTGGATCTACTGGGAGATTTCTGGGTGGTTGGTAGAATGCCAATAAGAATATCTGCCTGCCAAAAAAAGCAGGAGCCACTAAAAAAATCAAAGCTCCACCCAAATTTATATTGATGAACGCTAAGAAGCCCTGGAGTAATCAGAAATAGATTTTTGTATGAACTCCACCCAGTTCTTGTGCTCAAAACAAAGTCCTGGGCCAGAAACTGTCTTTATCAGGCTCGAGTTCATGGATCATGGGATTCTAGAAGTAGATCTTTCCTTCAGGCAATCCACTCCCTCCTTCAACTCCACAGAGATAACAAAGTTAATAGAAAAAAAGTTTGCGTGTTTAGTTACTTTAAATAAGCTTCTACATTGGAAAGTAAAATGGGCTGTGATATTGCTGTTAAATTGTCAATTTAAATGCATATTGTTTAACATCTACTTGAACACTCTGGGAGAGATCATCTGGAGTTTTGGAGTTTGATGTCATCTGTACGCAGATGACATACAACTCCAGTACTTCTTTCCACCTGCTGCTAAGGAAGCTGTTCAGGTGCTGAACCGGTGCTTGACCACTGTGACAATCTGGATGAGGGCAAATAAATTGAAATTGAATCCAGACAAGACAGAAGTCCTCCTGGTCGGTCGAAAGGCTGAACAGGGTATAGGGTTACAGCCTGTGCTGGATGGGGTTACATTCCTTCTGAAGACACAGGTTCGCAGCTTGGGAGTGATCCTGGACTCATTGCTGAGCCTGGAACCCCAGGTTTCGGCAGTGTCCAGGGAAGTTTTCACACAATTAAAACTTGTGTGCCTGCTGCGCCCGTACCTTGTGAAGTCAGACTTGTCCATGCTCTGGTTACATCCCGAATAGACTACAGCAACATGCTCTACGTGGGGTTGCCTTTGAAGACTGTTCAGAAGTTTAAAGTGGTCCAGTGGGCAGCAGCCAGATTGCTCACTGGAGCAGCATAAAGAGAGCATACAACTCCCTTTTATGTCAGCTCCCCTGGCTGCCAGTCTGCTAGAGAGCACAATTCAAAATGCTGGCTTTAGCCTATAAAGCTCTAAACAGTTCCGGCCCAGCTTACCTGTCTGAACGTATCTCCCCCTATGAACCATCTCAGAGATTAAGAACATCTGGGGAGGCCCTGCTCTCGGTCTCACCTCCTTCCTGGAATGACTGGTGGGGATGAGAGGCAGGGCCTTCTCAGTGGTGACCCCTCAGCTCTGGAACTCTTACCCCAGTGATATTATATCAGCTCCCTCCCTCCTAACCTTCAGAAAGAAAGTGAAAATGTGGCTTTGGGATCAAGCCTTCGAAGAATAATTGTAGTGCAATAGATGGATACAGAATGTGTGCAATGACTCCTGGAATGGCCCCGGATTATGATTGTGGGTGGTGCGGTTTTTAATAGTGATTGTAATGTTTTTAAATGTTTTAATGTGTATTATTTTTAATTTAAATGTTTATTTTAATTGTATGCTGTTTTAAGGTATCAAATAGTTGTCTATGTGTAAAGCTGTCTTGAGCCCCTTTGGGGTTGAGAAGGGAGGGGTATAAAATATGGTAAATAAATAAATACCTCCATTAAAAGTTTTATCAGAATGAAGCTGAAAAAAATGTCATCCTTGATTTCACTGCCAGCATTGACAATCATGAGGGAAGTTGCAACCCAACTACATCTGGAGGATCACAAGTTACACTAAGTATTTTTCATTTCATTTCCATTTGAAGCTGCTCTCTACAGCTAAAAGGTGGTTAAAGAATCATTTCAACTCTTTAGTCACTCTTTAGATATTTGAATAATAGAATCATAGAGTTGGAAGAAACCTTATGGACCATCCAGTCCAACCCCCTGCCAAGAAGCAGGAAAATTGCATTCAAAGCACCCCTAACAGATGGCCATCCAGCCTCTGTTTAAAAGCCTCCAAAGAAGGACCCCCCACCACACTCCGGGGTAGCGAGTTCCACTGCGGAACAGCTCTCACAGTTAGGAATTTATTGCACAAAAACCATTTCTCATTACAATGGGCTCCAAAATTCACTTTTACTCCTGCCTATGTCATAAATGTCATCTCAACTAGCTGTGCTGGTATTTGCATAGTTGTTCTGCTTCAGAACATGTAGACCTGCCTGAGTAACTCCCTGCAGTCTGAAAATTTCCTGTGGAAGGTTGCCATTCAGGAACTTTGACGACTACAGGAATGGGTGGATCAGAGGTATGGTACGCTGGATCAGACGTCCATCCTGGCTTACATTTGTATTTCCTGTTATATCGAAAGAGATGCCACAAAGAGCATAAATAAATGATCTCATGGTAGGTTTGAAGTTTTAACAATGTACCAAAATTAATCTAGTAATAAGAATGTTTATACATTATTTTTTTCTCAGCAAGCACAAATGTTTAAAATATAATTGGCTGTACCTTTATGAACAAACAAGATATAATTTTTACTTAACTATTTTCATTGAGATATCTTACATGCACCTTGGTTGTGCCTTCTTATTTTCTGTATTCCTTTACTATTTTCATTTTTTAATCTTCAAAATATTTATTATTAAAACATAGAAGACACTGATTTCAAGAACATTGGTTAACTAAGCCCTTACCACCATAACTTAACTTACAATATTTATAAATGATCTTTTGACATAGGTTTTCTTCTAGAATGATCAGAGCATCTGTACTGTGAATTTCTTGTTTAGGCCAGGATACTGACTCCCTTTCAGAATCAAGTAAATAATGTATTTGAAAAGTAGATTATTTGAGAACATAGAAATGCTGGACCACTCTCACAACCACCATGTCAGACTACACAGAGAAGCCATTGAAATCCACAAGCATGTGGACAATTTCAACAGAAAGGAGGAAACCATGAAAATGAACAAAATCTGGCTACCAGTATTAAAAAAACTCTAAAATCATAACAATACATAAAGAACAACACCCAAAAACAGGAATTTCAGACAAAAAACAATGAGGGCCGGTGAATCACCTTCCAACAAAGGATTCCCCAGGCAGTAAGAAGCCAGACCTTGAAACTGTCAAGCCATTAAATGCTAAACAAGGTGGCCAATTTAAACATTCACACCTACCTTGAACAGACAAGAGTTATTTCTCCCACCTTGGAAGTTCCACAGATATATAAACCCCATTTTCCTAGTTTCCAATAGACCTCACAACCTCTGAGGATGCCTGCCATGGATGTAGGCGAAATGTCAGGAGCAAATGCTTCTGGAACCTTGGCATACAGCACGGAAAACTCTCAACAACCCAGTGATTCCAGCCATGAATGCCTTTGACAATACATAGATCATTGAAGATGGGGATGGCCAAATTATTGCCCATAGACATGATCTATGCTATAATTGTATCTGATCCTAGGTTGCCTTCTCAAAATTTAATAAAGGTAAGATAAATATAGACATAGCTGCATAAGGTCTATGAAAAATAGTTTCCAAAGTGGTGTGTGAAATAAAATGAGGTAATATGTTAGCTTTATGATCCCCAAATTATCTGCAGTTCAGATTTTAAATCAAGATGTAAAAGAATTTGCTTTGATTTTTTTCCATTTTCTGGGCTGAGACCTTGCAGCTGATGGGAAGCCAAAATGAGGAAGGAGTGTGTCTTCCCCCTTCCCTCTCCTTCCTTGTGTACACAGCTGGGGGGTATCTCCCTTGCTTCCTTCCTTCTCTGTGCTTCCTGTAGTTTGTCACTGCAGCTGGAGTAGCTCTGCCAATAATATTCCAGCAAGTTGAGGTGGGAGGCAAAGTGGGTCTCAGAGGATCAATGGACAAAAGGGGCTGGTTAAAGACGTGTACTTGGCTTCAGTAGCTTGGCAGTCTGGTTAATCAACCAGTCCAAACATTTATAGAGGCTCCAACAGGCTTTCTCCTTTCTTTTCTCAAGAATCTAATTGTAGGCATAACTCAGTTGATTCGTTGTTGTTGTTGTTCTTGTTCTTCATTCGTTCAGTCGTTTCCAACTCTTTGTGACTTCATGGACCAGCCCACGCCAGAGCTCCCTGTCGGTCATCACCACCCCCGGCTCCTTCAAGGTCAATCCAGTCACTTCAAGGATGCCATCCATCCATCTTGCCCTTGGTCGGCCGCTCTTCCTTTTTCCTTCCATTTTCCCCAGCATCATTGTCTTCTCTAAGCTTTCCTTTCTTCTCATGATGTGACCAAAGTACTTCATCTTGGCCTCTACTATCCTTCCCTCCAATGAGCAGTCGGGCTTTATTTCTTGAAGTATGGACTGGTTGGATCTTCTCGCTGTCCAAGGCACTCTCAGCATTTTCCTCCAACACTACAGTTCAAAAGCATCTCTCTTCCTTCACTCAGCCTTCCCTAAGGTCCAGCTCTCACATCCATAGGTGACTATGGGGAATACCATTGCTTTAACTATGTGGATCTTTGTTGCCAGTGTGATGTCTCTTCACTATTTTATCGAGATTGGTCATTGCATCTCCTGATTTCCTGGCTGTAGTCTGCAGTAATCTTTGCACCTAGAAATACAAAGTCTGTCACTGTCTCCACGTTTGATGGTCACCAGGAAAACAGGAAGGTCAATACCACTTATTACTTATATTACCTATGTCTTACTCTCCTTCCCATCTGACAGGATATCAATATTAATTCCTTGGAAAGAAACTACAGTCCTCCTTGGTGATGCAACCAGGAGTGTGCATTTCATTTGGGGAAGGAGCCAGTCCCTTTGGGGATCGAATGTGGTTGATAGAGATTTGCTATGGTGTTGGTAGTGGCAGTCTTAACTATTGCTGTTGTGAGTTGGGCATGATGAAGCCAATTCTGAATTCCTTGGAGTGGAAATGGGTTGGATTTAGAGAATGTGTGGGCCTGGTTTTTCTTAGGAGCACTTCCACATATTGCCTTGGAGGAGACTTTATGCTTGAGCCCTTGAGAGGAGTATATTTGAGCTTTAACTGGCCTCAGAATAAATCATATAGTGATGCTGTGTTCATGTCCAGTTGATTAAAATACCCCAATTTGGACCTCCCCATTTTTGACTTTTCAATGCCAGAAATTATCAATGGAGGAAACACCTACATGGCTGGAGAGTGTGGAGTTTTCCTTCACACTTCAGAACTCCCTTGCTAAAGTTGAACTCTCACTTCTGAAACATCTTGTGGCTGCTCAGCAGCCATTTCTAAATTGGATGGCTCCTATGGACATTTATTTCTTTGAAACTCTAATTTAATACATATTTGCATGGAAGGGAACTGGCGTAAATTTGGAAACTCATTTACATGGTTGGTCTTCATGTACTTCCCCAGAATTTGTGGGCAAGCAGTTTCCAATTTGCTGTGCCATTAGCTATGCAGACTGGAAATGACAAGAATTTAAGTCCTACAGTATTTGGAAGGCCATAAAATTTGCATTCTGCCCTATCCCCTGATTTTTTATAGCAGTGTGTCTGATGAATGTCATATCCTTCCCGTATGACATAGTGAATAGCATATTGTTGCTCCTTACAGGAATAAACCTGCATGTTAAAATATTTCACTTTGCATATTCTTGTATCTAGTTAGATTGTGATTTCCCCAGAATGTTCTATGGTATCTCTATAAACAGTAGTTCATCACTATTGCAATTGGTGTAATTAATTATAACTTTTGCACAATAAAAAGTATATTCATTGGGCTGGTTTATCAGGAAACACAATTGTTTAGTTAGATTTTCCATTGAAAAGTTTCAGGATGTTTGTTCTCGATTTTAAAAAAGAATGCTGGTTTAATTGTCCAGTTTGCTGCAATTTCAGATTATACTACTTCCCAGAAAAAGGATAACTAGGTATTTCTCCAATAAAAATATTATGGCTTTAAAAATAGAGAAGATTTCAAGACTGTATATTAGGTTTTTTTTAAAAAAAAGTTTCTTGGCTAGAGTTATTAAGCATTTTGATCAAGACATGTTTTGCAATCATGCATTTCCACCCAGTGCTACAGCTAGCAATTTAGATCTTGGACTTAATGGTTTGCCAATATGAGCATAACACATAATGAGCATTTGTTCCCCTAATAATCATTCTACACTTCACAGCTGGTATATAACTGCTTTTCTAAAACATTAGAAGAAAACAAACCATGTTATTAGCTTTGCAACACTGATTACATATTGTATTACCATTTATATTGATAAAAAGAATATCAATAGCTATACATTGGAGCCCCAGGTGGCACAGCGGGTTAAACCACTGAGCTGCTGAACTTGCTGACTGAAAGGCCAACGGTTCCAATCTGGGGAGTGGGGTGAACTCCTGGTGTTAGCCCCAGCTTCTGCCAACATAGCAGTTTGAAAACATGCAAATGTGAGTAGATCAATAGTTACCACCTCGGTGGGAAGATAAAGGCTTTCCATACAGTCATGCCAGTCACATGACCTCGGAGTTGTCTATGGACAATGCAGGCTCTTCAGTTTAGAAATGGAGATGATCACCACCCCCCAGAGTCTGACATGACTAGACTTAATGTCAAGGGATAACCTTTACCTTTAGCCATACATTGGAAGACATGGCTGATTCAATGGTATATTATGGCAGTACTTATATTGTGTGTATTGTACTGATGGGCGTGGCCTCATGTAAGCCGCACCGAGTCCCCCGGGGGAGATGGAGCGGGGTATAAATAAAGTATTATTATTATTATTATTATTATTATTATTATTACTGAACTGCAGTTTCTTTAGACAGAAATAAAGACATTCAGTATATGAGAGGTGACCTACCATAATTTTGTTAATTCTCATGTTAACATTGACTATGAGTTTTTTCCACAATCCCTTTCTTCCTTTCCCTTCCTTCTCTATTCTCACATTATTTTCTTCAATAATATTGCTGCGAGCTCTGCCCAATTTGTCATTGAAAGAAGGTACTTTTCACCACTCAACTCTCATTAAAAACAAAAAAGACTGTCTTAGCACAAAAGACAAATCTGAGTCAACATCCCAGAGGTTTCCTGTCAGTGTTTTGTTTGTGTACTACTTTGAAATACAGGATGTACTATTTAAGTAAATTAGACATCTCTAATATAAAATTCCATGTGCTGCTACCCCATGAGATTTATGCAGGCAGTCTAGAAAATATGCAGCTGCTCAGACTGTGGGACACTAAAATTTCCTGCAAAGTGGAGTTGGAAAGGAGGGTGACCATGACTGTGGCCTAAATATATAATTCAAAGTGCTGTACCTTTGGGTTTCATTATTTTCTTAGCTCTGAAACTGGGGGCAGTGCTTTAAAATTAAATATGTCTTAAAAGAGTATGGTGAATATATGTGCATTTGAAATACTAAGTAGCGGTACAATGCTGCAGCACAATCGAAGTATCGCCTACTTTAGAAGTAATAATAATAATAATAATAATAATCTTTATTTATACCCCACCACCATCTCCCCGATGGGGACTCAGAGTGGCTTACATGAGGCCAAGCCCAAATGACAATTACAATAAAGAAAAACCAAAACACAACCATCTACACTGAGCATTTAATGCAGTTCAAAGCTAGCTTCACTCTGTGTTGTCTGGACAATGAACTCCCACAAAAGAATGCAAAAGAAAGACCCGATGAGCATCAGTGTGCTGTGGTTTGTGTAATCGGCTTCTGGGCTTCAAACTGGCTCCCATGTAATAATATGTGTGGTGAAACCACTTTCTTCAATACTGGTTTGAAACTGATGTAAATGGTCAGTGTGGATATGCCATGAGTCCAGTTTGGCACATTTCTGAATAGGGAGTTATAAGAATGAAGATTTATGAAGCTCAGTGAGGGTTTGGAGGGGTCAAATTAATATCTCTTTATCTAATCTCACATTAAGTTAAATTACTGTATGCAGGCAGTTCCCAAGTTAGGAACAAGATACGTTCAATGTATTGTTGAAGGCTTTCATGGCTGGAATCACTCAGTTCTTGTGGGTTTTTTCAGGCTATATGGCCATGTTCTAGAGGCATTTCTCCTGAGTTCCAGCAGACCTCACCTCTGAGGATGCTTGCCATGGATGCAGGCGAAACGTCAGGAGAAATGCCTCTAGAACATGGCCATATAGCCCGAAAAAACCCACAAGAACTGGGAAGATAGGTTCAGTTCTTAAATTGAATTTGTATTTAAGTTGGAATATGTACATTTGTAAGTGTAACTCCAGAGATAGATAGATAGATAGATAGATAGATAGATAGATAGATTCGCACATGGAAAAATTAACACCCCTGTGGTGGGTGTTTAGCTATTTCTGACCGTGTTCAAAAAATTTCACCTCACTTTTTGTCCCTGTGAGAATTGGATTTTGAAAATTTTGGCTTGTTAAAAGAACAAGGATTGGTGATAAACCCTCAGTGGAGACACCTTTTTCCACTGATAACTTTTTCAGGAGGGAATTTCCCATCCGAGGAGCACTGTTTGAAGCTAACTTCAAACAGTGACAGGTACAGAAGACATGCCACTAAAGCACCTCAGCACAAATTGGGATGTTTAAAACACATCAAGTAGAGTTGGGGGGGGGGAGTTGAGTTAATTTGTTTCGGCAAACCCTAAATCTAAATCTCATTGCACAACAAAATTGTCTTCGGAGAATGAGAAGCGCTTTATAGACGCTTGCCTGCACTGGAGCCCTTTGTAAAATTCAGAATTAGGGGGACTACTGAAAAACAATCCAAGGTCATAGTTGAGAAGCAAGGGGTTGATTACCCCCTGGGTCAGGGAGTCAATTACTTCCATTGCTAATGGTCACTTTCTTTTTCCTCCTGCTTCTTACACTTCTGGAGCCTTGATGTACATCTTGTTCACAAATGGAAAAAAATGCTGCAGATTCTTGGAATGACTTGAACCCCTTCTGTGATTAATGTAATAATCTCCCTGGTTTCAAACCTTTTCCAGAAATGTCAGTTGAATCATCCACACAGAGAAACCGGTCTCTCTCAAACCAGTTCCAGCAGTCAGTTTAGATGTGCCCCTAGAGGTAGGCAATGGCAGACCTCTGAATTATTCCTGCCATGGAAAACCTATGGTCGAGTTTCCATAAGTCAGAGTGGATTTGGGGACACATAGCACAACAGCAGCAGGAGCAAGATCAAATGCCAAGATCTTAAGCAAGTGCACCAAAAATCTTTTTCAACACTCACTTTTTTCTGTTGTTGCATTTAGTATGGTAAAGATCAGAAGGGTTTCTCTCAATTTCTGTATCATGTAGCTACCAAATAAAATACAATAATGGTTTAGAAGCACAACGGCCCTTTTATAGTCCTTTTCATTTCAGTTTTAGACATATCTTTTTTTACATAAATGGATGATTGTTTTGGATTTTCAAAGGAATAAGGATGACATTGTATTGCATTCTAGATAATTCCTAGTTTAGAAATGTGTTTTGTTTTAAGGTTGCTTAGGGATCTGTAAGGAACATTTCACTTTTGACCTTTGCATGAAATTAATTGATGGCAGAGCCACATAGCTTTCTGGGTTTCATGGAATGACTTCCTTGTTCTGTTCAGTACAAAGACCTACCCTATTTAAAAGGATAAGATAGAAAGATAAATAGCTTTTCTAACTATATTGAAAATCTATATTACTCAACATGAAAATAGATGTAGATATATTATGTTAGATACTAACAATACAGATTTTCGCTGTGTCCTTTCATTTAACATGAAGATTTTATAAACATTCTGATGTAATTCTTTTGACGAGCTTAATATTGTCAGGATTTTGGCAGGTTTGGAAGCACAATATAACCTTTTCCTCTCAGCTGTGTTCCCAAGGAAAACCCTTCATCTGGAGCTGGCTTTTCCTTCTGTGGGGAAATCCCTAATTGGCATCAGTGGTCAGTACAATCCTCACATAACTGAGCAAAGATGTAAAAAGAGCATAACTTCAGGGAGATTCAGGATGTGATGCCAGAGTACGTTTTGTATTTCTATTGGATTTTTTGTCCAATGCTTTACATATTCAGTATTTCTCATAGATTTTAAGATCTTTAATGTTAATTCAAAACTATATATGTTGATTAAAAGTTGCAAGAAAGCCCATTATTTTTCTTCTGCTAGTTCCAAAAATTGGATGTTGGAAAATATAGTAACAACACAATATAGAAACAATAAAAATGGACACATGCATGTGTCAGTTCTAGCGAGACTCCCAGAAGCACTGGGAAATTCCATGCAGCTTTCCAACCACTTGTATTTTAGGAAAACCTGTCTAGTCAAGAACATTTATAAGTTGCTTATTGGTTTACAAAAGATAAACTGTTCTCACAAATGTAATGGCAGAGAAACTTAAATAATGCAAATCAGCAAAGAACGTGAGAGAGCTTGCATGCATTATATGTGACCGAAGTGCATTTTGCTTTCCTTGTGAAATTACATGTTATAATGTAGCCCGTGCTCATTCAGAAGAAGTCCTACAAGCTACAGTAAATATCTTTCCAGAAGGATACAAAAAGCTTGGCCTCTCACTGAACACTGAGAAAACCAACAGACACCCACCATTCCCTCTGTAACATGACAAATACAGCTTAATGGTGTAATGTTAGAAAACGTTGACCCATTTTTGCTATCTTGGCAGCCACCCCTCAACAAAAGTCAAAACTGACACTGAAATACAACTCCATCTGAGCATTGCAAGTGCAGCATTTTCTCAAATGAAGCAGAGAGTGTTTGAGGATTGGAACATCCATAGGGAGACCAAGGTGCTTGTTTATAAATCTTTTGTCCTTCCAACTCTGTTATACGCCTGAGAAATGTGGACCACCCACAGATGTCACACTGAACTTCTGGAATGACTCCATCAGCGCTGCCTCCGAAAAATCCTGCAAATGTCAGCATGCTGGGAGAAGCAAAGACCACCAGCACTGAAGCGATGATCCTCCACCATCAACTCTGCTGAACTGGCCATGCTTTCTGAATGCCCAATCATCATCTCCTGAAGCAGTTACTATACTCTCAACTCAAGAGTGAAAAACTGAATGTTGGTGCACAGAAAAAGAGATTCAAAGATGGGCTTAAAGCCAACCTTAAAAACTGTGGCATAAACAGAGAAAACTAGGAAGCCCTGACTCTCGAGTGCTCTAACTGGAGGTCAGCTGTGACCAACAATGCTGTGGAATTTGAAGAGGCATGAATGGAGGGTGAAAGGGAGAAATGTGCCAAGAGGAAGGAGAATCAAGCCAACCCTTGTCGGGTCTGCTTTCCATCTGGAAATAGATGTCCTTATTGCAAGAGAATATGGAGATCAAGAATGGGTCTCTACCGTCACCTACGGACCCACCACCAAGATCCTGCACTTAGAAGGCAATCATACACAGCTGTGAGTGATAGCCTATGATAATGATATTTTAACTCTAAAGACCATACATGGGGAATAACTGATTATTTTGAAAAAGAGGAATACACTATTTTTCTTCTATCATTCTGTATGTTATTACATGACTTTCTTCCTTCAAAAATCAAAAAATATTTTACAGTACACGTCTATTCCAGAACCTCCACTTACATTGGTAGAGAACTCTACCAATTAAGTATATGATGACAGTGGGCAAATCCAAATTGGCTATATATGTCCTGAGCTTCAAAAATGTTTTTGCCCTCTTTTCTGTTAAATTGATATAGCTGTTCACATTACCTCTCAGAAAAGTTCCCTTTCTGGGCCTCTTGTTCACACCCCCTTTGTATTGGGGGCTTTAGCATCCTGAGATGAAAGAGGAGCAGCAAAGAGGGGAGGGGAGGTAGATACACTAATTTTTCTGTGTTTCCCTGTCCTTTGAAGTTTTATGCAACACAATCCAATAGTTATCCATTTAGAAGTAAGTCCTCTTGACTGCAACTAGCTTTACTCCATTGTGCATTTCTAAGAGGTGTATTTTTAGGAAGTACATGTGGGTCAGGCCTCTTAAAGAGAGAGTTCCCTAGAGTACTGCCTTGTCTTGCTCCATAAGGAAGTGGAGGCTAAATCTTCCTGTTCAGAAATGCTTCAGTTTCCATGGACTTCATTGAAACTTGCTCCCTCCTGCACTTTTAAGGAATCCTTTCTGCTGGGTAAGAAGAAGGAGGTGTGCAGGTGGAGGGATTATGTTGATGGAGGGCTGTGCATGCACATCTTGGCCATAAATGGCAGCCTTTTCTGGATGACAGTGCGGCTGGTGGAACGATGGGAGCCTGAGGCAGAATGTCTCCAGCAAGGGAGAAAAGGAGATAAATACCTAAGTGCTGAAAGAATGTAGTATAGTTGAAACAAAAAATATGGTTTTTATTTAAAGCATTAATGAACAGGTCTGTTGATTATTGTAGACCATAAAAGTAGTAGCTGAAAATAACTGAAGGTTGTATGCATCATGTGGATGCAACTCTAAAGGAGGGAAACAGAAATATATACCATCTCTTAGGTCTGGTTGAATTGTCTCAGTGATAAGTCCCATTAACTGCAATGGGGTCTTAATCACCTCTTTAAGTCTGGTTGATTTGTATTTGGTAGCCATACGCCTCAAAGGAGGAAACTTGTGTTACCAAGACACACGTCCTAAACTCTGGTTGTTCTCCTATCCTGACCTGGATGGGTTTTTGTTGTTGTTGTTTTTGGTCCTGCCGCCTCGTTTGTCCTTCTGTCCCGACTTGCTCTTTGGGCCTGGCCCACAGTTTGTTCCATAGCTTGCAGTTCTTGGCTCTTCTCAGACCATTAACCATGGCCTAGGCTTGACAGCTGTACTCTGTGTAAGTACTGAAATCAAGGTCACTGGGGAAAGTCTGGGGTGATTCCTCTACATGAAACTGACCCAAGGCTGAATGCTTCTTATTTGAGCCAGAATTCAGTAATTTTAGACACAGAGGCTGTCTTGGTTCAAGCTGGCAATTTCTCAAGTGTGTTTATAATACAAGCTCTACTGAGCATTGAGTTAGTGTGAAGAATTTGGTACACATGTTCAGAACACAATACTATGTGTTAGGTTTGAATGCCCATTTTCAAATAGCTACATCAAATGAAAACATTTTTGGATACTAATCCATCCAGTGTAAGCTGAAGTTTACCTTCCATAGCTATGTTACAATTTTCTTCATGTTTCGAAGGTGAAATTATTTATTTTTTGTATAATGGCTAGCTCCCAATTTAGCCTGCAGTTAGCACTGCCTGTTGTAACCCCCAATACTACCAACAAACCATTAGTTGCCCTGCTCCCAAACCATTTACCAAGCTCAATAAGTACCAGACACTGCTATAGAACAGAAAATCCCACTGTCAAAACACAGAACGTTATGCTACTTCGCTTGGTGTTGTCTTGGCCAAGTTAAAAACTACGAGAGAGAACCAGGAAAAGCTCATGTAACATGGGAGTGGGCAACTGCAAGAGTCTGGAAACTCATATTGCTGGTCCCATATAACTGTGGAGGATATACATTTGCTCACTCTAATCCTTTGGATTCATCACCTCTTTTGCAGACTGAAAGTGAGGGTGTGGAACATCAGTGGGTCTCTAGACTCAGTTATTTGCCTCTGAAGCCCTCTCTGACTTCATAGACTACTAGGAATGCCTCTTTGTGTTTGTGTGCATGCATAACTTCAATCTTGTCCTCAAATAATGAGGTTTATTTGGATGGTAACATGGTGCAACTGTGGACTAAAACCCAAAGAAAATCACCATTCTTGGGGAGTTTGTTTGTTTTTGTTTGGAAAAAAGATGGTCAGAAGCTGAGGACAACAAAAATAGCTTTGAGGCGCATTCAGTACTCCTGATACTGGTTTAAATACTTGTTTAGACACTCCTGCTCTGATTTGGTCTGCAAAGTGGCCAAAGTGACTGTCTTTTACTTTCAGCCTTGTGAGTGAAGCAAGAGGTCAGTTAATAAGCTAATTTAGCCTTTCTCAACTTTTTTTTTATCTTGGAGAACCCATTGAACTAATTTTAGATATCAAGGAACCCCTTCATAGACATTGTTTTATTTTCCCTAATTATACTTTTTCATAGAAGCCCTAGACACCTCTTGCAGAATTATTGTTCAAAAGCCTGAACTAATTGAAAAAAGTTCCTGAATAGTATATGCAAATTTCAAGTATGAATATTGCTTTCAGATTGAAATCTTACTATAAAGTATCTAGATATTTATAGCAGAAATGATGAAAAGAGGCTTTTTTCCTTATTAACAATTGGTAACGCAGAAAGCATAAACATCTTAGCATGCAGGCCAAAATAATCTTCTAACTTCAGCTACACCAGAACATATCATATGATTACTTTTTGAAGCCAGCACATCTGTAAACTCATTTTAAAATTGACAGTTCAGAACATGTTGTGAAATGTTACATTTGGCATGTTTGCTAGTGCACCAGATGTATTCCCAGTTTGCTTCCTGACAACATAAAACTGAATTTCTAATACATGGCTTGAACATTAAGAAATAAATGTAAATATTAAAGAATTGGATCATAAATAAGATACTGGGTACAAGAACTATAAAGAGGTCTCCAAGTGACCTTTACTGCATCTGGGTTGCTCTGCAAGTATGAATGGAGCCCTTGGGAACATGAGTGGTGACGCATTTGGGAAGCAGATTCCTTTCATACTTAGTGCCGAAATACTTAAAAACAAGTTGGAGACTTAAATAGGAAGTGAAATAACCCATGAATGGGAACAACCGTTCATCTGAACTGGCATCCTGTCCTCTGTAATTTCTCAGTTTTAGGGTGGCTACAGTCCTGGGGCTCAAAGCACCCGGGAGTATGTATCTTCTCATTTAAAACCATTGTCAAATCTCATTCAATTGTAGAGTCAATTCTGTAGCTTTATAAAACATCTATTTGGAGCGAGGAATATGCAATCATTTTTGAGAATTCTAAACATCTCAAAGCAACATGGGAACAATGTTTCCGTGCTTGGGCTGTTTTGTGTTGTTCTTTTCAGTTGACTTCTGTTTAATGTCCAAGTGGAAAAAGGCCTCTCTTGGCCCTAAAATAGCACAGGAAGTCCCAAAAAATATAGAAAAATAATAATCCCATAGCCTATAGGAGTTATGGGGAGGAGATGTCTTGGTAAGTTTTTAAAAAGAAGCCAGGGGATGTAATGGGGGAGTAGAGCCTCTTCAGACAATGGAGAATCTTCCTCTGCCGGCATTCCTGTCTTGTGAGTTAGTGGAGACACCATTGGAAAAAGGAATGGATAAGCCCTCCCTCACCTGCATGCTGCCACTTCTATAAAAACACTCCTGTTAACAATGAGCTTTGGAGAAAAATATAGCTGCAAGTTGCGTATTTCACTTCATGTTTACTTGTTTTTGGAGAGCCAGTGTGGGGTTTGAGCATTGTACTAGAAGTCTGGAAGACCAAAGTTCAAATCCCTGTTCATCTATGGGTGCCTTGTAACTTTGGAGAAACTCAAGGGAAGACACTGGCAGACCTCTGAAAATATTTTTGCCTTCGGACTTCCATAAGTCATTAAC
This sequence comes from Anolis sagrei, assembly GCF_037176765.1. Lineage (NCBI taxonomy): Eukaryota > Metazoa > Chordata > Lepidosauria > Squamata > Anolidae > Anolis > Anolis sagrei. Next base: position 149,922,602 of record NC_090021.1, read on the forward strand.
TACTTTAAAGCATGCAATGACAACCGTAGTTGTTGTGTGGTTGTTGTTGTTGTTTTTTAAAAAAACAGCAACCCAATATGGACAAAACTCTTGGCAATGGTGTAGTGGGAGGAGGTTTTTCCCCACCATGGTCCTGATCGGAATCCTTCACAAAAAGAGGAAAGAAGAGGAGACTTTGTTTGTGGTTGCCCCCTGCAGATAATTGGTGAAATGGGCCCACACTTCTCACCACCTTTTCCCCCTTAGACCCAGCTGTCACATGTAAATTTACAGCTTCTTGTTACATAATTTGCATATTCATTTAGAACAAAATTCAAACAGATGCACTTCTGAATGCTTAGGGGAGGGGTCCTCAAACTTTTTAAACAGAGGGCCAGTTCACGGTGCCAGACTATAGTTTGGGAAAAAAAACAACACGAATGAAATCCTATGCACATTGCGTGTGTCTTCTTTGTAGTGCAAAACACGTGAAAGAACATTATACAAATACAATATAATACAGTCTTTTTTGGTGTACAACAACAAAATCACAACACAGGCATATACAAGAGGAAGTCATAGACAAAAAAGAAAGCATTAATAAGAGTTACTAATCTTAAGCTTAAAATTTGCAACAGTCTCACAAATGAATGCATCAGAGTTGATCAGAAAATATGGAATTGTATAACACCCTTGCTATTGAGAACATGGTGAAAAAAATGGAATGCCTGTATTTCATCTGTATATTATCATATTTAAGGCATAAAAAGAGTGATAGGTGTTTCAATAGAAACTAGGTCACAAGAACAAACCCTTTTGGAACATTTCACATTTTTATATCTCCCATTAAGATATAACAAATTGCTTCTTTCAGTCTCTGAAGCTCTCTAAGGGGTGGGATTAATCAAAATGCGAAGATTTGCTACCATGACCCCAAACTTACATGGAATTAATGATGTGGTAGGGGAACAAGTTGTCTTTGCTGCAAGAGTCAGATTTTGACTGACTTGCAGGCTTCCACATTTGTAAGCATTAAGAGTGCTTCCAAAGAGAGGTAGATTGCTTTGATCTTTCTGAGAATCAAATAATACCTTTCTGAAATAAAATGATCTGATAATGAAGAGGGAATATAGCTATTGGGGTCTGCTTGAAAATATATGTGCAGCCAGAATTTTACAGCTTTCATCCATGCCAAGATTTCAAGAGTAGTTTGACCCATCTCAATGAAAGAACAATATAATATTTTAAATGAAGAACAATTTTAACCAACATAAACTTACCAGTATTTCAATGGGAAGTGTGGGCCTTCTTTTGGCTGATGAGATAGTTATCAAATTATTTAGGATTGTTGTTGTGTACCTTCAAGTTGTTTCATTCTTAGGGTGACCCTAAGTCTAAAGTTTAGGACAGGGGCTAGGTAAATGACCTTGGATAGCCATATCTGTCCTGCAGGCTTAGGGATTCCCCCTGGTATGTAAAAATGCCCCTAAGCTACCTAAACTACTATGTTTCATTTGCAGAAAATAGGAATTCATTCTTTTAACTTCTGTATTAGAGCAAATACAGTTTAGAAGTAGTATGTTCTGCATGCTAGATGGGCTGGATGAAAACATAAGAGGACTATTATACTCTGCAGGCAAGCTTATGATTGTGTTCAGGTACAGGTCAGTCCTGTGAATATCTGCTTTTACTGCTTGCATTTGTGCACAATATATGCCCATAACTGATAGAAATCCTGTCTCGATGATAATGAACAACAGTATGGCCATGTTGCCTGGTTATTCTTACATGGTCCTTCTTTGCAAAGAATTCACAGTCATCAAGGTACAGGCTGCACTAGGTACAAAAAGCTATTCCTGAAACAGAGCTCCTGGTTTCTTTTACCAAAAAAATGTAGTTGGCCTTTGTCCCTGTAAGAGCCACAAATCAGTCTCCCAGTCTGGACCACCGGGGAGGTTGAGTTCCTTGTGAGTTGAGCAGTGAATCTGCTCCAGTTTTAGTTCAGATTTTGAAAGAGCTGACCCAGGTGCTGAACCAATTTCTGGGATAGGGTTCAGCAGCTTTGACTGCGATCTTAAGATTTAGACTGAAGGTAAAGTAGGTTCCCTGCTCAACTGCTGCTGGTCTGGGTCCAGCCTTAATGCTAAGCTTTGTTTGGCTGGGGTATCCCTGGTGAATGTTTACAAGAGGAGCCAAGGAGGAGCAGCCAGGCAGCCTTTGCACCCACACACTTCCTCATCACCAATAAACCAGAATTCCCAGCAATTTATGAGTAGCAGTTAAGTAATATCTTATGACATTTTCCCAGCGAATTATGAAATGTTCTTTTAATCTAACAAATACAACACCCAGCAGAAAAAATAGTGCTTAAAATTGAGTTTTTTTCCCCTTCTAAAGGAACATGTTAATTTTTGCCAGTTTCCTGTCTAGTCAACAGAGAAAAAGAAGAAGGAACATTGACAAATTTGTTTTCCTTAACCTCAGGCAACTGTTAAACAATAAGACACAATTTTCTCTACTTCAGTCTGCCCTAGTTCTCCCCCAGATATGTTATATTTTAACATTACAGATGGCTTCAATTTGGTTAAGGATTACATAGTATCAGTGTTACTGGTGTTTGTATGACCTAGTAGGAATTCAAAAGTCCTAACAACATACCAGCAAGTAACATACTGGTGAGTTGGAGAGAGTAGTAAAAAAAGTGGAATATTGTCCAAATTAGCAATATTAGGGAAGAGTACAAAAGAAAAGCCGAACGTCACTTGATTGTCCTCCACAATTTCCAACAACAGTAAGAAGCTGACACATTGCAAGCTATTGCCCATTCTTCCCATTCTGAAGTATTAGGCCCTGGAACACATCTCACCACGCTAAAACAGTGGATGTGGCTCTTAATGAGACATGCCGCATTATCACGGGGTGTCTGCGCCCTACACCACTGGAGAAATTACACTGTTAAGCCGGTATTGCACCACCTAACATCCACTGGGAAGTAGCAACCAATAGTGAAAGGACCAAGGCAGTGACATCTCTGGCCCATCCTCTATTTGGGTATCAGCCAGCACACAAACAACTTAAATCAAGAAATAGTTTTCTGATCTACAGAGACACTCTCTGGAACACCTCAGCAAGCGAGAGTCCAAAGGTGGCAGACTCAAACCCAGAACCTCAACCAATGGCTGATACCAAATGAGAGACTCCCCCCCTGGGCACACAGAAAACTGGGGGACTTGGAAGGCGCTGAACAGACTGCGCTCTGGCACCACGAGATGCAGAGCCAACATTAAGAAATGGGGCTACAAAGTGGAATCCACGACATGTGAGTGTGGAGAAGAGCAAACCACTGACCACTTGCTGCAATGCAACCTGAGCCCTGCTACATGCACAATGGAGGACCTTCTTGTAGCAACACCAGAGGCACTCCAAGTAGCCAGATACTGGTCAAAGGACATTTAATAGAATACCAAGTTTGCAAATTTTGTGTTTTGTTTGTTTGTTTGTTTTGCCTGTTTTTTTTAATGCAATACAACTGTTTTGGTTCGCTCCTGACACGATAAATAAATAATAGCTCTGATGGCAAGTGGAGAAATGGGATACTAAAATCCATAGCTTTGTACATTTTTAAAAGCCAAACTAGGCTATTCTATTAATGCAAAGGGAGTAGAGAAATTATCACGCTGACATTTTCAAATAATCCAGGCTGCATCTATACTGTAGAATCAATGCAGTTTGCACTCAGGGGATATGAGAACTGGACACTTCTCTAAACTACAAGTTGTAGAATTTTCTGTGTAAATAAACATGTTTCAGTAGAAATACAATCCAATTTATCAGAATCTGAATCCCTATTCATGAGCTGCCTCTTGACTGATCCGAAGCATTTCTATATTATCTGGAGTAAGCATCAATTTGTTCACCTTCATTTTCAATTACTGATAAGATATCCAAGTTCCTTGGAATTACAGTTGGGTGTCTTCAGTGTATTGAGACACTGAACCCTCAAAGTCTGGATAAATTCTCCTTCTGGTTTCAAATCTAGTAGTGGTATATGTTGCAACAAAGCAACTCGTGAAGAACTCCACAGGCCAATAGTCACGGCATCAAATATACTCCCTCTGTTCATCCTAGTTTAGGTTATCCACATTCCCCAGCAAAAAAATATTGACTGCTCTGTGGTTCTCTCTTTTGGTCTATTTCAAGTAAGGGATTCTTAGTAATAGTCTCACCACACCCTTTTTGAGGGCTGTCTTTCTGCAGTGAAACATTTATTCCTCACCTTACCTATTCCAGATATTATAAAAAATGTGATAGCTTTCATCTCTCCAAGGATACTATCACCTCCTTAGGTTGTATAAATCAGAACATATCTAATAATACGGGACAAGCAGGAACCAGAATTACATCCCCTGTACCTGTACCAGTGAGAGCATCCAAGTGACAGTGAGATCTGAACAGTTCTGTCTTATAGTGTCATGCATGTTCTTCACAATAGGCCATTAAGCAGTTTGTATTTACCTTTTGCAAGACAGAGTGCAACAGCCCCCTCACCACTTGAGGTAGCTGGGTTACCGTGAAGGGGGGGGGCATAGAAGGATGATTTCTTTGTTGCCACCACTGCCATGGCATCAGTTTTCTAGTGGCCTCTAACCCATGTTGAGGCAGATTTGTTCCATGTTTTCTGCCGTCTCTAATGTCTTTCCCATTTGCTTCATTGCTTCAAGCATTACTTAAATAAAATTCATCATGCAGTTCTATTTCCACCTTGTACTTTGAACTTTTTTTAAAAAACACATTTATTATCAGGTCATTAATGCAATAATATTTATGCTACCACACAACACTGAACATTACAACTGAAAAAGCAATCGTCGCTGCCTGTGTTGTCTGTATTGCAATCCTCTAAGACTTCATTGTTTACAATCCCTTTGCCACAGACATGTGTATATAAATCTGCCAACTTGATGTTCATGTTTCTGAAGTTGGCAATGTTCATAGTTCTTACCACATTGGGATTTTTCTGTTATACTATATGAACTTTATGGTGTCTAAACTATGATGACTATTTCCTCTTTTTAAAAGAAAAGTTGGATGAATAATCCATCCAAATCCTTCAGGTGTAATCTTTTGTGATTTTTGGTTAGGTTTTATTAACATCATAAAATGTTGAATGTGCCTATTAAAGAAAACAGATGTTATTTTAATTTGTTAAACTCAAAACACAGTGCCTAAGTTTATATCACAGCTTATTCATGTGGATAAGTATTTGAAATAGATGCCCTGTATTAAAAAAGCAATAACATAATGAATGCTAATAAAATGCTAATGGGGACATTAAGGTTCCCACTTTTGAAAGTTATTAGCTTTCAGGCACTGATAGTCTTCCCAGGACTGAGATTAGTGACTCACAGATTTCCTTCCTTTGTGATGATCAGACAAAGCATCTGAAGTCATCTCAGGCTACATAAGTGTGGGTCAAAGAAAAGCCAACTAATTGAGTTGATTCAATTGGCTTCTGATATTAGTTCCAGTTCCTGTCCTTATGTTATGGGAGATTCTTTCTTATTGGTATTAGAGGTGTGTTATATACAGTGAGTGTGCTCTAAAGAAGAGCTTCTTAAACTGTCCCGATCCCAAATTGGGTCTTCTTATGGATGGACAAAAGACCTGATAAAGAAACCACCTGGCAACGGAAGAAGAGAAAGGGGAGAGGAGGTGGGATTAGGAAAGGCAAAGTGGTATGTCAAGAGGGAGGAGGAGGAGGAAAAAGACCCCTGCCAGCTCAGGCATTTATTCCCCTTCCTCCTCCCCAAGTGTACCCTCTTGCTTGAAGGAAATCTGATTTTTTATTGTTATTAAGGATAGCACCATAATCTTTCTGCAGGGTTTGGCTTGCAGTAGGATGGAGCCCCCTGCACCGACAATTCAACCACCTACAGCTTGAATATCTATATCTCAAATCTTGACTTTGGCTTTTTATATAAATGACATCATTTTACTACACACTTGTACACACATGTATATCATTTTATTACACACTTGTATATCAGTTAGGAACGGCCTAATTGTTATTGGGATCATCCATGGTATCCACTGTGGGTCCTGAAACTAAACCCCAGTAGATATAGAGTGCCACTGTATTTTACTTAAGGGTTTTGATTTTTAAGTTAGGCATGGCCTAATTGTTATTGCAATAGTACAATTGGTCTTCCATATCCACCCGATATTAAAAAAAAATTTGATTTGCATACCTATTTTGTTTACTTGCATACCTGGAATCACCTAAAAATACCTTGGACGAAAAGGGCTCGCAAGTTGAAAAAGTTTAAGAAGCCCAGGTATAGATGATTATTTGTCAAGTGAAAACTGATTATTTCTGTTTTCCTCTCAAATTGAAATGTAAATCTGGTCAGGAAGTCTTTCCTAATGGATGGTGGAATTCTTTTCATGCAATTGAAAACCATTGCAGAGCAGGAGAAAGCAAGCTTGCCCCCTCCTTTCAAATATATAATGGCTATCATGTCCCCTCTCAGCCTTCTTTTCTCAAAGATAAACATACCCAGCTCCCTATCCTGTTCCTCATAGAGCTTGCTTTCCAAACCTTTGATCATTTTGGATGCTTGTCAAAATCTTTCTTGAATTGTGGTGCCCAGAATTAGACACAGTACCCCAAGGTGAGGCCTGACCAAAGTAGAGCGTGATGGTGACATCTCTTGATCTAAGCACAATTGATGCAGCCTAGAATCGCATTGGCTTTTATAGCAGCCATATCACACTGTTGACTTATCAGCTTGTGGTCTGCTAAAACTCCTAGATCCCTTTCACATGGACTGTTATGCAGTCAGTTGTCACCTATCCTATGTCTGTACATCTGATTTTAATGCCTAAGTATAATACCTTACTGTTGAAATTCATCTTATAGTTTTGACCCAACTCTTTAATCTGTTAGTCATTTTTAATTCTGATACTGCCCTATGCGGTATTACCTGAAGATTCACACCTAATGTGATGAATGAAATTGTTTCATTTTTGTACTTAAAATAGTTATGAAATTGGGCTTTATGTCTGATAGATAAATAGGTAAACTCAGGGCAGAATCCATCTACCTCCCAAATTTGTATTTGGAATAAGCATAAGCTGAAAAATCGTACCAATAGGTCAACACAAAGGGGAGCAGAACTTTTCCAACTACTGACATGTATATATCTATCGGTTCTACACAAAAGTCATTTAGTGCACAGATTCAAATTTTGTTTTTAAAGCAGAGCTGTATTAAATTTCAATAAGATTTTTATACTCTGGCATGGACAACATGTGATGTTTATTTCTGTTGATAAATGGGTTTTCCACCCACTTGATGTCCCTGCTGGTGTCTGGGAAGTACTTCGGCAGGGATTTCACAAGGTTCATCAAGTGCTCACATTTTTTTGTGCACTTGAGCTTCAATTTCTAACTCATTTTTGCTCAAAAACTGAGCCAGGAGAGGAAACATTAGAAGTTTTAAAAATTACACATTTGATCCAAAGGTTCAGTCTGTTTTCAGTGTTGTTATTTTATCTATCAATGTGAACATGGTTATATCTTCCCACTGCAAAGATGTAGTAACTTCATTATGTTTGTCAGATATGTTGGCAAGGTAAGCAAACTGTATGAGTCACTTCTCATGTAAAAAAAATGGTGTACTTCCTAGGCGTGGAAAGGCTCCTTTGAAGAAAACCAGAAGCTCATTGCACAGCTCAAAACGCATGGTCAGGAATTTGCCTCTTTGAGAGCCAGCTATGTGAATGAGGAGCGATTTATGTTGACTTCCCATTTCTTCCCAGGAGCCCTCAGTGGCGCAGTGGGTTAAACCCCTGTGCCGGCAGGACTGAAGACCGACAGGTCACGGGTTCGAATACGGGGAGAGGCGGATGAGCTCCCTCTATCAGCTCCAGCTCCTCATGCGGGGACATGAGAGAAACTTCCCACAAGGATGATAAAAACATCAAATCATCCAGGTGTCCCCTGGGCAACGTCCTTGCAGACAGCCAATTCTCTCATACCAGAAGCAACTTGCAGTTTCTCAAGCCACTCCTGACACTATAAAAAAAATCCTTCCCAAGCATTTGCAATTAGTCTTTACTGGTACAAGAAAGACTTTACATAATTGACTACTTTCACAGTGACTACTGATACAATATGGTGCTACATTTTTTATTTCTTGATACTGTCCTTTCAATTTTCCCACCATCACACGTCCTCCATTGGTCTCCAAAGGTGTGTATATAAACAAATTTTCTTTTATAGATGCTTCAAACAGATACCTCACAAAAACAACCAACATTACAAGTCTGGTGACTTCTGTACTCTCATCCAATAGCATTGAAAACGCTTTACATTTTTTCACTGTCTTAAATAATTTATGAATACAGTTAGAACATTTGTCTGCTGAAACCTTTTCCCACCTCCTCTCCAAGCACACAATTGCCTATTTCACACATAATTTGATGAGATCTTTTGCAATTGTATGTGATTTTCCAGCATGAGCTATTCTGTATCTTAAGAGAAGGGATTCTTCAGTTGTGGTTTCATTGTTGGTTTTGCATATTTCTGTAAGCAAGCCACAGTAGCATCTTGGACTTCCCTGTGGTTTTTGAAAAAAAAACTGGTATTCTTTCCTTTTGGATACAGGTGGTTTATTTCCAGGTGTCGTTTCAGCTTATTAGGCAGTAAGGAAGGATTTTTGTTGCAAATGATGCATTGCTTGTTTTCTGCACTTGCAATAGGAATAAATCTTAAAGATAGATAAGATCCATCTTATTTTCTTTTTGAAGAAGATTTAAAGCCTTCGCTTTTGATCCTGTCACTCGTTGGTATGTTTGCTTCTTGACCACCCGCACAGGGGGGTTTTCTTCTATTTCAGTTGTGCCCTAAAATGAAAAAAGTAATAAAACAGAGAAGTCAGACTCTAAGCTGACTCAATATGTATACAGAAAAAAAATATTCTAATGCAAATTGATTTTTTTACTTACCAAACTGCAGTAACAAGCATCTTCTTTAATTTCATCAGGACCTGATGATAGTGTCTCAAAAGAGCAAAACTAGAAGCTGCACCATATTTTTGGCATCTGAAAGGCTACCGGTCTTGAGTCCATTATTCATGGTGTTAGTAGCTTCCTCCTCTGTGTAGCCAGTAACTACATACCTTATAGCAATAGCTGTAGCACAAAATATCTATTATGAAGACTGTTACAAGGGGTTGTCTGTATAGCATCAACGTTTTCAGACTGTAAGTTACAGCATCAGTGAACCATCAGCACAAATCATGTTTGAAAGGATGCATACAGAAGTGAATGTGAGATTTGCCTGAACTTAACTGGTATGCAAGTATACCAGTTGCCAGAACCTTCTGGATGTTGCTAGAAACTTTGCAGCAATTGGGTTGATCAAGTCATATATAAAGCCAAATTATCAGTCGTGCAATCACATTGTGCAATTAGAGCAGTTCAATGGCACTTTCACAATCATGGCTCCATCCTGTAGAATTTAAGGATCTGTCATTTTATAAGATACTAGCTGTACCCGCCACGCTTTGCTGTGGTCAACCTTCCCTCCCTCTTTCTCTCCTTCTTTCCCTCCTTCCTTCACACCCTCTTTCCTTCCTTCCTTCCTTCCTTCCTTCCTTCCTTCCTTCCTTCCTTTTTCTTCTTTCCCTCTCTCCTTCCTTCCTTCTCTACCTCTTTCTTTCCTTCCCCCTTTTTCTATTTCTTTTTTCTCTCCTTTCTCCCTACCCTATCCCTTTTCTCCCTTCCTTCACTTTTTGCTTCCATCCTTCTTTCACTCTTTCCTTCTTTCCTTCCTTCCCTCTTTTTTCTTTCTTCCTTCTCTATCTCTTTCTTTCCTTCCTTTGCTCTTTGCTTCCATGCTTCCTTCTCTCTTTCCTTCTTTCCTTCCCTCCCTCCTCTTTCTCTCTTTTCTCCCCTTCCTTCGCTCCTTCCTTCCTTCCTTTTTCTTTTCCCCCTCTCTCCTTCCTTCTTTCTCTACCTTTCCTTCCTTACCCCCCCTTTTCTTTTCCTTCTTCTTTCTCTCCTTTCTTCCTTCTCTACCTCTCTCTTTCCGTCCTTCGCTCTTTGCTTCCATGCTTCCTTCTCTCTTTCCTTCTTTCCTTCCCTCCCTCCCTCTTTCCCTCTTTCCTTCTTTCCTTCCTTCTTTCTTTCTTTCTTTCTTTCTTTCTTTCTTTCTTTCTCTACTTTCTTCCCTCCCTCCCTCTTCCTTCCCTTTTATGTATCATTACTTAGCTTTACATCATTTAGCTTTTTGGGTATTTAAGTCCTTTCCGCAGTTTTTTTTGGGGTGGTGGTGGTTATGAGTGATGGTCACTCGTTGGTCTGTTAGGGGTATAGTGTCCAAATTTCATTTCAATTCAACCAGTGGTTTTTGAGTTATGTTAATCCCACAAACAAATGTTACATTTTTATTTATATAGATGTAGACTTCTCTCTTAAAGATTTAACACTAATTCAGGGGATTGTATTTAGAACAATCTCAGCTAAAAACGTGTACTATGGGTACAGTCATGAGGAAGAAGATTCCTCTTCAGAATAAAGTTGGTAATTCCAAAGAATACCAAATGGATAGCGAAAATGGTTACTCTCTTTGCTTGCTATTCAGACAGAAATGTCTCATACAATGCTTCCCAAAGTGAACCAGTACCAGTCAATAAGTCATTGACAACCTAGAGGGTTTCTAGGAAGGAAGGAAATGGTAGAAGCTAATTCATATTAATATTATACTGGTTTTGAACACAGAAGGGGTGGGGAGAGGAGATTCCTAACCTCCACATCATATAGCCTGATTAATACTGATCAGATTAAATCAACTGCTTTGTGTTTGGGTTGCTGTGCAGGCATCCATAGGGCAAATGTCAGGAGAGAATGCTTCTGGAACATGACTATACAGCTCTGAAAACTCACAGCAACCCAGTGATTCCAATCATGAAAGACTTTGACAATACGTTGCTTTGTGTTTCTTATTTTTATTACTTCGAGTAGATGGTTATGTTTTATGTAATGCATCCATTTTTTCCAACCAATACTAAAGTTGATCATTCACTATCAAATTTCGAATAGTAATTACTATATTATGGACATTATCAATAATAATTTTCAATATTATCAATTGAAAGGACTAAAATAATTTTTATTTTTTAAACTTCAGGCTTGTTCTGGCTGTGGAAAATGTGACTGCAGTGGAGTCAAAGGACAAAAAGTAAGTACACTATTCAGTGATCTTAATCTTTACTTTCTGCCAGTGTTGTAAATTTTGCTAAAATTATTGGGACAAAATTATGTCTCCAATTTGAGCAAACCCCACGTTCAAGCTGAGGCAGAGCATCTTCAAAGTGAAAGACATTGAAATGTGAACACTCCTGAAGATTAAGTTGCAGTTTGGATTTAGAGGCAGGGCGTCTTATGATCTGACAACCTTTCTTTCCATGTAAGGAAAGCAGCGGGGAAACGGGGAGGGAGAAGAGATGTGATTTATTGAATAGAAGCTTCAGCTTCAAATCACAAGAAATGGTTTTTTCAAGCCTCAGCTATCTCAGTGCTTTACACAGTGTTTACTATTTCTCTCTCACGGAGAGTCTATTGGTTGTGGGAAGCTTTGCTGTTTCTTGCTTGCCTAAAAACTGAAGGATATTCAAGTCCTTCCATCTCTTCCTCTGTGTGTTGCACAACCCATGGTCATCCATTTCCCCTTGCATTTTTATGACACTATAAAAAACCAAGCAAAGAGCAAAAATGTGACCATTCATTCATTAAAAAACGAATAAATTGGGACCCTGCTTTACCTTTCTGAACATATCCAAACTTCTTGACTATGTAAACCTAAATGACAGGTGCTGTTTTGATACATATGATACACACACACCCAACTTTTAATTTTAACATCCTCTTCTACAAATGCACTGCATAATTCTGAAATTTTGCAGGCTCTTGTCTCTTTTCTGACATTTAATAATGACCCACAAATATCTGTAAACTTCACCCAGTTGAGCTAAGATTTCTTTAAAGTAAAAATAAAACAATGTAAAAGTGCATAGCACAGCTCCTGATGTAACTATTTGTGTAATATTTGACTGGCACATTATATTTACTATCTACTATATCTGCAAATACAACACATTTCTGACAAAACTTCTCTTGATTTTTAATTATAGTAATTGTAAAGATTTAAACTCAGATTTGGACTTGGACATGAATGGCCTTTAAATCAGCTGATTTGAGGTTGAAGCTATATCTTGTGATCTGGCCCCTAGGCAAGGGAGCAGTTTAGGAATCCAAACCACCCCCAATTATTTTCAGGTAAAAAAAACCAACCAGGTCTACTCCTGAATTTTAACTGGTTAACCAAATCTCCATGCCAAGTATATGAGAAGCTACAAGTACTATTGTTATGAATGACTTTTCAATTACTTTGAAGCATAGGTTCTTTTTATTGTAATTTCCAGTGTGAGAGGGTATATCAGATTACAGAAAACATTTAGACAAAGAATGACATTGGACATATAGACATACAGATTCTATGCAACTACATTGGATTTACAATTACATTGGTTAACAAACAAACAAAGGGGAATTACATTTTCACTCAACATTCACACACATGTACACGCATTCATCCACATGCATCCAAGTATTACCATATCATTTTCTCCCTCCTTGGAGAAGCACCTGTTAGGCCAGACCTTGCTTTCCTGCATCCTGCCAACGTAAAGTTCCATAACTTCCATAACGCCATAACTTCAAAACACTGAAATGCCAAAACTTCTTTCCCTAAGAACAATGCCAAGGACCAGACCTGTTTTCCATACAGCAGAATCTGACTCCCTGCACAAAATCCAAGACTCCAAAAGTTCACTTCTTCCTTGAGAAAGAAGCCCCAAAGTGTCCAGAATTATGCTTTCCCATAGCATATCTGACACTTTCTGAATACACCATCTCTCTCCTTTCCATGGAGTAGAGCATGGCGGGTGAATAGTGTCTGTCTGTCACAATTTGAGCATTATTAGACTTGGTCTTTTATAGGAATATTCTGTTGATGTAGTCCCAAAGTTGTAAATTAATGATAGACGTCTTCCATCCTGGATCCATCTCAATGTCCTGGCCAGATGTTGATCTTCTTGATTGTGCTGACTTCCTGCTTAACATAATGAATGCTGCAAACATTTCTTTAACTTGAAGGAACCATTGTCACAGGTCTTATCAATTCTCATTTGCAGGTTTTGATCACAGTTCCAGCAAGCAGGTAGTTAGTCATTGCAGGGCTTAATATTATACTGGTGTTTCCAAAATTATTAACTCCAACCACACATTCTTCCATTCATTCCCACACATCATATTAAATTCATATTCATCAAATCTGCACATTGAATTTTTGTGACACTATCTCAACTCAATTTTGATTGTTCACACTAGCTTTCTACCAATTTACATCATATCAGCAGCCATAGCTGACATAGTGGAAGCTTCCAAAAAGTGGTAGCCGGCAGGCAAAGCCTAAGGTGCAGGACTGAGCCGGGAAAAGGGGGGGGGATTTGATCTGGATTGCAGGTGAAAACTGTGGAAGCTGGGGTGTCTCTACCACTGGTTCAGTTAATCCAAGCCCTGCCAAAGAAACAATGGAGCAGGAGCAAAGCATCTAAGATTTCAACCCAAAAGGCTCAGCAGATTTCCCTGGCTAACCTACTCATTTCATCTACAAGGTGCACTCCATCTGTACTGTGTGGTGTTTGGAGAAGTTGGGGGTAAAGGTGGTCATCAGCAGCTTGATGAACTGGTTGCCAGACCATTTGTGTGATGGAAAAAAGGAAACAGAAGTCTTCAATAGACACCAAAAAACAGAGTACCTTTAGAACAACTTGTGCTTGGCTGAAAACTTCTTGCTAATTCACAGTGGAAAATGTCTTGATGATAAAAGGAAATAAGAAAGCAGAAGAAAACAGAAATAAACTTCTGCCAATTGTGGAAATAATTGTCCTTTGTGGCCAACAAATTTTGGCTTAAAGAGGGAGCAATGATTCAGGTCCTGTGAAGAATCTTTGCATAATGATGGTAATTTCAGGCCTTGTTGAGATCTCATACCAGATCAGTAGACACTGGCCTCAAAAGTCATCTGGGGAAAAACATGTCAACCCCTCCCGATTTTCTGGCTACGGGCCTGCTGTTGATCAATGCACGATATAGTGTTTGTGGTCTGATAACACCCCTCATCTGAGTCAGATCTGCACACCCAAAAGAATTATTTGAGAGGTGAAACATCTTCCAGCCCTACTGTGATTAAGTTGGATATTTAACAGTCCTGTCCATCAGTGTTCAAAGTGAGTAATTACAGTTACATATTTCAAAAACAACACACCATTAGTTTATTAAAACAGAAAATAATCTATCTTTCTACTACGCAGAATTTTAATATTTGCAAGTCAATACAGATGTTCTTAGACATAGTAAAGAATTAAGATTTAAAAATTCACTTCTCTACCTATATATTGTGACTGTAAATAATTATATGTGGCCATAGAAGCATTAAAAGCCAAGCAAATAAATAAATAAATAAATCACGCGCATCTCAAAGTTTTATGCAATTATACTTGCTAGACATAGTTGGAAATAAGCTTGGTATTTAGCAGGCTTTCTTCAGAATGGTCAAATTTAAGGCTTGAAAAGATGTTCTACAAGCGCCCTCTTGTGGTGAAATATGGAGATGCAACTTTGACTAAGGGTGTGATATTTTTTGCTGAGCCTTGCCTTTTCTTTTTCAGATTACAATGTTACCCAAGCTAGTACATTTTTAAATAGTGATTCGTTTTTATATTGCAAATTTAAAAAGTAGAAAGAGAGTAAAAGAGAAGGATGTAGAATTGACTTAAAGGCCAACCATGTAGAGTCTAACCCAGGGGTCCTCAAGCTTTTTAAACAGAGGGCCAGGTCACAGTCCCTCAAACTGTTGGAGGGCCGGATTATAATTTGAAAAAACCATGAATCAATTCCTATGCACACTGCACACATCTTATTTGTAGTGCAAAAAACACTTAAAAACAATACAATAATTAAAATGAAGAACAATTTTAACAAATATAAACATATTAGTATTTCAGTGGAAAGTGTGGGCCTGCTTTTGGCTGATGAGATAGAATTGTAATTGTTGTGTGCTTTCAAGTCATTTCAGACTTAGGTTGACTCTGAGCGAGGGCCAGGTAAATGACCTTGGAGGGCTGTATCCAGGCCCCGAGCCTTAGTTTGAGGACCCCTGGTCTAACCCTTCATTGAAAAATATACTTTAAGAAAGTGTCTGGAAGATACATATTTATTTTTAATTTGTAAACTTCTTTGAGTTCTAGATCAGTGTTTCTCAACCTGGGGGTTGGGACCCCTGGAGGGGTCGCAAGGGGGTGTCAGAGGGGTCACCAAAGACCACAAGAAAACATAGTATTTTCTGTTGGTCATGGAGGTTCTGTGTCGGAAGTTTGGCCCAATTGAATCGTTGGCAGGGTTCAGAATGCTCTTTGATTGTAGGTGAACTATAAATCCCAGCAACTACAACTCCCTAATGTCAAGGTCTATTTTCCCCAAACCCCACTAGTGTTTACATTTGGGCATATTGAGAATTCATGCCAAGTTTGGTCCAGATCCATCATTGTCTGAGTCCACAGTGCTCTCTGGATGTAGGTGAACTACAATTCCCAAAACTCAAGGTCAATGGCCACCAAACCCTTCCAGTATTTTCTCTTGGTCATGGGAGTTCTGTGTGCCAAGTCTGATACAATTCCATCATTGGTGGAGTTCAATGCTCTTTGATTGTAGGTTAACTATAAATCCCAGCATCTACAACTCCGACAGGACAAAATCAATGCCCTCCCCCAACCCCACCAGTATTTAAATTTGGGTGTATTGGGTCTTTGTGTCAAATTTGGTCCAGTGTATGAAAATACATCCTGCATATCAGATATTTACATTACTGTTCATAACAGCAGCAAAATGACAGTTATGAAGTAGCAATGAAACTAATTTTATGGTTGGGGGTCACCATAACATGAGGAAGCGTATTAAGGGGTCGTGGCATTAGGAAGGTTGAGAACCACTGTTCTAGATGGTGTCTATGATTTTAAATTGATAACTTTATTTTTGAAAATTCTTGGAGAACAGGAGAAGTCCCAGCAGACTGGAGGAGGAGGACAAATGTTGTCCCTATTTTCAAAAAGGAGGAAAAAATACTAACCAGTCAGCCTGGCATCAATACCAGGAAAGATTCTGGATCTTATCATTAAGGAGGCAGTCTGTAATTGCTTAGAAAAAAATGCTGTGATCACAAAAAGTCAACAAGGATTTCTCAAAAACAAATTATGCAAAACTAATCTTATCTCTTTTTTTCAGTAGGGTCACAAGCTTGGTAGATGCAGGGAATGCTATGGAAGTAACCTATTTGGATTTCAGTAAGGCCTTTGATAACGTTCCCCATGATCTTCTTGGAAACAAACTAGTAAAATGTGAGCTAAATAATAATACTGTCAGGTGGATCTGTAACTGGTTAAGCGACCGAACCTAAAGAGTGCTCACTAATGGTTCCTCACCATCCTGGAACAAAGTGACTAATGGAAAACCGCAGTGTGGGTCCAGTACTATTCAGCATCTTTATTAATGACTTGGATGAAGGTTTAGAGGGCATGCTCATCAAGTCTGCAGATGACACCAGATTGGGACAGCTAATACTCAAGTGAATAGGATCAGAATTTAAAATGATATAGGATGGATGATGCCTGGCTCAACAACAGTATTACATGTGAAAAAGATCTTGGAGTCTTGGTGGACAACTAGTTGAACATGAACCAACGATGGACCATGGGATTTTGGGCTACATCAAAAGAATCTAGATCAAGGGAAGTAATCGTTCCTCTCTATTCAGACCTCACCTGGAAGACTGTGTCCAATTCTGGTCCCCACAATTCAAGACAGATATTGACAAGTTGGAGGTGTTCAGAGGGGGGTGTCTAAAATTATCAAAGATCTGGAGACCATGAGGATTATCCCTATGCGGAATGGCTTAAAGAGTTGAGGATATTTAGCCTGCAGAAGAGAAGGTTGAGTGGAGACATGATAGCCATGTATAAATATCTGAAAGACTGTTGTAAGGAAGAGGGAGCAGGCTTGTTTTCTGCTGCCCTGGAGACTAGGACTCAATGGAGCAGTGAGTTCAAATGACAGGAAAAGAGATACCTGAACATTAGGAAGAATTTCCTGACTGTACAAGCTATTCAAAAAGTGGTACAGTGGGTTAAAGTGCTGAGCTGCCGAGCTTGTTGACCGAAAGGTCGCAGGTTCAAATCCAGGGAGCAGCATGAGCTTCCGCTGTCGGCCCCAGCTTCTGCCAACCTAGCAGTTCAAAAACATGCAAATGTGAGTAGATCAATAGGTACCGCTCCAGCGGGAAGGTAACAGTGCTCCATGCAGTCCTGCCGGCCACATGACCTTGGAGGTGTCTACGGACCATGCCGGCTCTTTGGCTTAGAAATGGAAATGAACACCACACCCCAGAGTCGGACACGACTGGACTTAATGTCAGGGGAAACCTTTACCTTTACCTACAAGCTGTTCAACAGTAGAACTCTCTGCCTCATAGTGTGATGGAAGCTCATTCCTTGGAGGCTTTTAAACAAAGGCTGGATGGCCATCTGCTAGGGATGCACCAAATGTGCTTTTCCTGCATAGCAAGGGGTTGGATTTGATGATCCATGTGGTCTCTTTCAACTCTATTAGCCTATGATTCTGTTTTCAGAATTTTTAAAAGTGTACAGCTGCTGAGGGAAGAATAATAAATAGTGGGCCAAGGGCATGAGTCCTGTGCATTTCTACCCAGTTATGAATTCATAACATCAACCTTAGTACATGTCAGCAAACATTGAAAACTACAGTTGTCCCTCCACTTTGGCAGGAACTGCAGCTCCCCATGAAAGAAAACATGTGAATATCTCCAGTGGAGAGGGGTGTGTGTGTGTGAGGAACTTTCCAGGCACACCACTTTTCTTACCCTGCAGAAGTTGGCTCTTTTTCCTATGTGGCTGGGGTCTCTCTTTCACCTGGGAAAGGAATGAAGATACCGAAGGGAACAGAAACACACAATAAACCAGAAGCAAAGGAGGAAACAACATTGGAGGATTCAGTTTACTCCTCTTTCTGTATGTTATGTGTTACTGTTCTCCTGGTGCCCATCTTCCTTTACCTGAATGGAAGAGGAACCAGATCTGAGAGGTAAGTAAAGTGGTGTGGATCAGCAAAGGAAGGGATATACCAACCAGAAGAAAGGCCACCTGAATGTTCACATGGAAGCCCCAACTTTGGGAAGTGGTGGTATTTCAAACTCACAAATCATCAAAACTGTGAGAGTGAAACCTGTGAAAATGGAGGGCCAACAATAGAATTGTTGATTTCATAAGAAAATCAGATGCCAGGGTAAAGTGACACAGAGGGATATATTTCAAGCATTTAAAAAAATAGACATAATGTAATGCATTTCAAACTCAGAGGGTATCAAATCAGCTTCCAGATTGCCTAAATGATGCTTGCCATTTCTCTATTGAGGATTTGTGATATCGGCTTAGATCTGGAAAATTACATCTGGCTTCCGAAATGACAGTTTTATTTTCTTAAGGAAAAATTTGGTAGTAATTATCTTCACTTAAAAAAATTCCTTGAGATTTACCATGGACCAGCAATCAATGGTTCATAGACTAGCACTAGTTTATGGACCACCACTTTGAGAAGTTGAAGCAATAATTCGAATACAAATAGATCCAGGATAATAGTAACATAACAGCTTTATCAGTTCTAATGCTGGACTGTAATCTGGTCCCAAAAATAAAAATTGTCAACATATACAACTTAATCTTCTTTTTACATTTATATATACATGGACTGCTGTATTTTCTCAAGTGAACATGCTAAAGACTCCAAGCATAAACTAAATCTCAAAGGAGAGATAAGACATCCTTGCCAGGTACCTCTCAATAGATTAAAAAACCCAGAAAGCATTCTATTTGTCATCACATTTCTCCTAGCAGAAGGATTATAAAAAACTGGGTCCATTTCAAAAACTTATTTGAGAAACTATTTTTTTCAGCATTATAAAAACAACAATTAATATTCTCAAATGCTTTTTCAGTCTGAAAGAAAACAAGAGCAGGGTTGTGAAGGAAGTCAAGGGGCTAGGAGTTCAGGAGCTTTGTGATAGTGAGTGAAATGTGTATTAAAATGCACTATATTTTGGGTCTTCAACAATGAAGCTTCAGGAGTGAGGATCTTCCCCACATTGGCTTGATGCAAGGGAGATGCAGTTCACAGGGAAAAGCCAGTTTTAGGGCTCCATAATCAGGAGAAACATCTTTCTAGCTATAGAGAAGGTGAGGATTATCCACAAAAGCCAGAATTTGCCTTAGTGTTCCACGAATCCATACAACAGTACTGGGAATAGAAAAGACAGTGTTTCGGGTTAGCCATTTTAGCCAATTTGCAGCTTTCAAACTGGATAAACCCCAAACTCTTCCGTTAGTATAATAATTCACTAAGAAATATAAGTGACGATTGGGAATGTCCTCAATTTAAAGGCAATTTTTTTTTACTTCTCAATCCAATTAGAATATGTATGCATAAGCTTTTTATCTAACAATAAAAAAACCTCTGCGTTGCTGTGAGTTTTCTGGGCTACCTTTAAGCAAGAGGGGAACTGATGCCAGTAATGATTTATTTCATTGTAGTTTGCTAAATATGACTTTTTCTTGATTTTCACAGGGTGAGAGAGGTTTGCCAGGTTTACAAGGCTTGGTTGGGTTTCCTGGCATACAAGGACCGGAAGGGCCCCCAGGGTCCTCAGGACTGAAGGTGAGATAAATTGTGTACCTGAAAAGAAAACCTGAATAACTTCATTATTGAAATAACTTGACAGTAAACAATGAATTATTTTTTTCTGCTGTTATTATAGGGTGATACTGGAGAACCAGGACTACCAGGAACAAAAGGGACAAGAGTAAGTTTGCCTCAATTTCATTTGTTTTATAGAGTATCTCTCTGGATATTAAATGTTTGTTAAGACTGTAAAATATATGTATCATATGATACAAGTACAAGACTATGTGATCATAAGCTGCCCAAAGCAATACATAATCCAAAACTCATGGCAGTGAGTAATCTCACAAAACTCAGTTGTGTTAGCTGGTCTGGCACCTATCAGTATGAATAACAAAGCATTTGGTACAAAAAGTTCTAATCACACATTTAAAGGATATGGTGTTTATGTTTGACTCCAGTACTTTTTTGTTGTCAGGAGCCAGAGGTTAGCATACCGAATTGTGTTTTTGAAAAATGCCCCCTTCCAGAATGGAAGTTTATCCTGATCCACTTTGTCCAGAAAGCAGATATTCTCGAAATGGGGAAATCTGGCAAATTTGCACCCTGCTTTTAATGAAAAGAGCAGCTCATAAACCAGGTTGGGAAATGCCTGGTCCTCCAGTTATTGTTCCTTTGTACCTCCCATCAGCCAATAATGAGAAATGATGGGAATTCCCATCCCTAGTTGACCCTATGTTCTTTATTCTTTAACAAAAAACCAAGTTTATTTTCTGGGAATTTAATGTCTGAACCAGTGCCCTTTTCCGGTCATTTTGAACGATTTGCATTTTTACAGTTTTCTTATGTAGAAGACTCGCATATTAGTATGCAGGGGCCTCTGGTAGCGCAGTGGGTTAAACCCTTGTGCTGGCAAGACTGAAGACCGACAGGTCACAGGTTCGAATCCGGGGAGAGCATGGATGAGCTCCCTCTATCAGCTCCAGCTCCTCATGTGGGGACATGAGAGACGTCTCCCACAAGGATGGTAACGCATCAAAACATCCGGGTGTCCCCTAGGCAATGTCCTTGCAGACGGGCAATTCTCTCACACCAGAAGTGACTTGCAGTTTCTCAAGTCACTCCTGACACAATTTTTTTTACAGATGTATAGATATTTTTATTAGTATTGACATAGATATTCTTATAGGCGTATAGATATTATTATTATTATTATTATTATTATTATTATTATTGATGTGATATTGCTATTACAGAGGTATAGATATTATATTATTATAGATATATAGATATTATAGACAGACATTATTATAGACCTACAGATATTATTAGAGGCATCTAGATATTATTATTACAGATATGCAGATATTATTATAGACATGTAGATATTATTGTTATAGACATATAGATATTATTATTAAAGACTGATAGATATTATTGTAATTGTAGCCCAGGGTTACTATAAAGTAAAAATGAATGGCCATCTGTCGGGAGTTCTTTGAATGGGCCTTCCTGGACAGCGTTTCCTGTTTTGCAGTTTCTCAAGTTGCTCCTGACACGAAAAAAAAGTATGCAGAACACTTGAGCTCTGACTCTTATTCAAAGGTGGCCTACTCAAAAAACAATTTTTGTCTATGTTTCAGATCAGTTCAATTATTTTTCCTGATTTTGATTGGGTGGCTATTAAGACACCTAAGAGGAGAATCCCTGGCAGATATTTAAGGAAATATATTCTAATTTTTTTTGTTGGTGCTTGTAACTATTCATAGCAATCTATTCAAAACATCATTTTGTACTTCGCGCTCTCATTGTCTTCCATTATTTTCAGGGTCCACCTGGTCCAGCAGGGTATCCAGGAAATCCTGGCCTTCCTGTAAGTATGACACAAAATCTACAATGGAAAAATGTAGCACTAACATTTTTCCAGGAATCAACCTCATTTTTTTGGTTTCCTACTTTCTTTCCAATCTTAGGGCATCCCTGGAGGAGATGGTCCTGCAGGTCCACCTGGAATCCCAGGATGCAATGGAACCAAGGTGAAATACTTTTAATAAAAAACAGTGTGTGAAATGTTTTTCCCTCAGATATTAATATAGAGAAAACAAGAGTAACACTTCTTCATCTTCCATTAGGGTGAAACAGGTCCTCTTGGTCCACCGGGTATACCTGGAATACCTGGAAATCTAGTAAGTTTTAAAAAAATATATATTAAATCAACATGAGAATAAGAAAAACATTAAGACTTCCATGCTAGACTTTAAATGCCACAAGATTTTAAAATTTATATATATTATTTTCTAGGGACCTCCAGGGCCTCCAGGAATAAAGGTAATTTTTCAATTTAAATGTGTTTTTGTTTACAGTAAGATATAGGGTTGCCATAGTGCTTGGTATGGATTTATATTGTTTCTAAGTATGCCATCTGGTGCCAACTTGAACGATAATTTGACATGAACTTCAAGCTTTCATTTAAAAATGCCAAGTCTCTAGGCTCCTGTAGAAACTGAGATATCAGGCAAAATATTGAGACAACACCTGTGCTGTATATGTACTCTTTATATGTATTCTAATATACGTACACACACACAAGAAACAAGTTTGCCTGGAGAATTTGGTCAACAAATGCAGCAAATAAATAAATAAATAAATAAATAAAGAATTTCAGGTCTGAACAAGTAGGTGGAAAGAATAGGTGGTGTGCAAGAAGCAAGGAGTAGCACACTGAGAATGTGTGAAACAAAGGAGAGAGTAGGAGAGAGAAGGGAGAGCAAGTAGTGTGTGTAGTAAAGTGCAAGTAGTGGGTGGGAGATGAGGCGAAGGAGGAAAACCAAATGGGGTGGTGGCATTACAAAGAGCAAGGGACAGGCATCCCATGTAGGATAAAAAATAAGAGTAAAGTGTTTGGCCAAAAAGGAAGGAAAAGGTAACAGATCATTCCACGATGAAATATTGTTTCATCTAGTGCTCTGCACAAGGACAGAAGTTCTATCCAAGGTTACGCCCTATCCCTGCACCTTCCTGTAGAGGCCTTTTGGTGCAACCTGATATCTATTTTGGATTATATAGCATTTGTGCCATTCATCTTATAACTGTTACAAATATCTAAGCTTTAATATCATGCCCAGTGTTCTCTTCCTCAACAGATAATGTATAAATACAGATAAACTTAAGAAAAATGAGCCACAATGGCACAATGTGTTAAATCAGGCATGGGCAAACTTTAGCCCTCCAGGTGTTTTGGACTTCAACTCCCACAATTCCTAACAGCCTACCGGCTGTTAGGAATTGTGGGAGTTAAAGTCCAAAACACCTGGAGGGCCAAAGTTTGCCCATGCCTGGGTTAAACCCTTGTGCCGGCTGGACTGCTGACCTGAAGGCTGGGTTGCTGACCTGATGGTTGCCAGTTCAAATCTGCAAGATGGGGTCAGCTCCCATCTATTAGCTCTAGCTTGCAGGAACATGAGAGAAGCCTCCCAGCAGGATGGTAACACATCCGGGCGTACCCTGGGCAACGTCTCTGTAGACAGCCAATTCGCTCACACCAGAAGTGACTTGCAGTATGTTCTCAAATTGCTTCTGACACAATATTTTAAAAAATAAAATAATGAGAATTTCATAGTTGAAATACATTGGCAATTTCTTTCTTCCATCTATTTTCTTATTCAGTTTTACATTCACATTGTATTTACTCATATTTCTATCCTACATGGTGAACAAGTGAAAACAGATTGCCATAAAGGGTGCTTTCAGACAGGGCTGAGATAACATCAGTTATATTGTCAGAATCATCCAAGATAAAATAGTGAAGGGGAAAATTTGAACCAAAACTTCCCTTCAACAGGTGGACAGCATTACAGTCTACTTATATTTCTGTGTAATCTGTTTTCTTCTTTTTTGTCATGCAGGGAGATGCCGGAGAATTTATTGGACTCACTCCTGATGGTATACTAAAAGGTGAAAAAGGATCTTCTGGCCAACCTGGATTCCCAGTAAGTTCAAGAAGGTTTAATGACATCATATTAAACATGGATGAAAAATCTTTCTTACCTAACAGACAATTATTTTGATTTCCCCTCCCCTTACATATAGGGATTACCTGGATTAATAGGTATTGAGGGCCCTATTGGACCTCCTGGACCTCCTGGAAGATCAGTAAGTATTATTTACTGGTTTTTTTAAAAAATTGCTAATTATAATTCAGATATAATTATATCTAAAATGTATTTGTTTCTAGCTGTCCTGGTTTGGCAAAAGAAATTTGGAACTTACACTAGATTTAGTTGAATCTGAATCTTTAAATTTCATCCAATTTATGCAGAAAATACATAGGGAAATAAAAAGGTGTTGGTGGTGAGAAGAGGACTCCCTTCTCATCACAGGGAACAATTCACTTGAGCCCTCAAGTTACTGTGCTTTTGTAGGAGAGTTGGGTTTATTCTCTGTTCTTCATTCATTATAACTCACCTGAACATAAACTCAGAGTTTTGGTAAAATAAGAGAGGAATCTGTCATGGATTCCTGATGTCCTATCCTCCCAACTAATTCAATATTCCTAGGCTTTTCCCAATATTATTCATTTTTCTATTCAAATCTATTTACATCTCAAGTAGACTACTGTGATGCTCTGTACATGGGGTTGTCTTTGAAGACTGTTTGGAAACTTCAAGTAGTCCAATGTACAGTGGCCAGAATACTCACCAGAGCAGCATACAGAGAGAGGACATCCCTCCTGTTGCGTCAGCTCCACTGGCTGTCAGTCTGTTACCAAGCACAATGCAAACTGCTGGCTTTAGCCTATAAAGTCCTAAATGGTTCTGGCCCAGTTTACCTGTCCAAATATATCTCCCTCTATGAGCCAGCTAGGAGGTTAAGATCTTCTGGAAAGGCCCTGCTCTCGGTCCTGCCTCCTGCACAGGCACGGTTGGTGGGGATGAGAGACAGGGCCTTCTTAATAGAGGCCCCTTGGCTTTGGAACTCCTTCCCTAGTGAAATTAGATCACCCCCTCTTCCTGGCTTTCAGAAAAAAGCTAAAGACGTGGATGTTATAATTTAACAGTGTAATAAGGAAATATGGATTAGTACAATGACAACCTGGAACGGCCTCAAACTATGATATTGGATTATGTGATTTTAAATAAGTAGTTTTAAGGTTTGATATGTTTTTAATGATTGTTTTAATGTATATATTTATTTTACTATGTATGCCCATATGGCATCGAATTGCTGCCTATATATGTAAGCCGCCTTGAGTATAGGATATAACGTTATCCTTTGTCAACAAAGTGGCAACTTCAAAAAGGGTATAAGCGTATCATATAATAATAACAGAAGACTTTCTTTTATAGGGTCTTCCGGGACCACCTGGTCCCCCAGGTCCGAAGGTAAGACTGGATTTAGGTGATACTTCTCGTTTTATTATATATTTTCCTAGGCACTACCATTTTCAGATAAAAGGGGTGTTGGGGTGGGGGGGGGGGTAAAGTGCTTTTGTATTTGCTTGCAAGCCATACCTACAGTCTTAAGTTGGTTCTACACTGACCATATAAGGCAGTTTGAATGCAGTGAACTGCATGATATGCCACTACACTATATGGTTGCATTATATGGTTGGTGTAGAATCAGCATTAGAAGGAGGGAGGCGGAGGTGTGTGTAAGCAAGAGAAGTGTTTATTCTGCATGTGATGTCTTGGCCTAGCCCAGTGGTTCTCAACCTGGGGTCCCAGATGTTTTTGGCCTACAACTCCCAGAAATCCTAACAGCTGGTAAACTAGCTGGGATTTCTGGGAGTTGTAGGCCAAAAACAACTGGGGACCCCAGATTGAGAACCACTGGCCTAGCCTTTTTTCCCTCCTCTGTTTCATTTCCTTGTTTTGTTCCCCCTTTGGTGTGGACTTTTCCATTTGTGCTCAGTTTTAGGGGTGGAGCTTAAAACCTCCTAGAGGCCTGGCTCAGTTGGTTTAGCCCTTTTGCCTCAGAACTTGTCCGAAAGGCGCTTCCCTCTTTTTTGTTCCGTGTCAGAGTTTTAGAGGAGAAGGCCAGAAATTGTCTGGGTTCTTTGGCCTGGCAATCCAAACAGACATTTTATAGCTTGTATATACCATATAGTCACTATAACTTGTACATACCATCATCATAGCTTGTACTATACCATCAGCATAGCTACTACTGACCATCATAGCCTAGTATATACCACATTGCCAATATAGCTTGTACCTTTACCATATAGTTATTATAGTTCTTTATTATATTAATAGCCAAATACCTTATTGGTAAATAACCAAGTATTTACCAATAATTTAGCCCAGTATTTTACTTTCAATAGAAGGTGGTGGTTATTTTACCAAGTGACTTACCACAATTATAGTCAAGTATTTTACCTCATATTTTACAAATATAGTCAAGTGTTTATTACCAGTGTAACTAAGTTCAATCAACAAACGTCATCTTTGTAATATTTTATTTTGATTCACCTTTGACTGAAGTTAACTTTGCTTTTTGTTTCCAGTAAACTTATTTGGTTATAATAATCCTGTCTCAAGAGTCTTTAGTTTAAATAAATGAAGTACATCAGAGGGTATAGCCAGACATATAATTTTCCTTTTACCCCGGCGTGCCATCACACTGCACCATCCAAACATTGGCTTTAAAACAGCAATGATTTGCAGAAATAGTATCTACCAGTTCTGTAACTTTTGTAGCAACTTAATGTTATTTTCAGAAGGGTAATGATGATGTTAGTCTTTTGCAACAAAAAGAGTTTTGTCGCGTAGTATTTCATATTGATGTGGTTTCTTGCCAGAGACACATGTTGTACTGTGTCTTTGTCTGCTGGTGGTTGCACGTGCAGCAGGTAATTTTGGTTATTTACGACAGCTTATTGTTGTGACATCACCATTGTGTGGTAATGAGTGGCCTGTTGCCTTCTTCTGCTGCTTTTGCTACTGCCTTCATCTATGGAGGAGTGAGGAAGTGCTCTCATCACTTGCTGGCCTTCAGATTTGGTAACAAATGTCATGATTACCTAAGGACTTTTGAAGATCGTGTCAAAAACAAAGGTTATCAGCATCTTATGGTGCATCTACACTATAGAATTACTTCAGTTTCAAACAGCTATAATTGCCAAGGCTCAATGGTATGGAATCATGGACATTGTAGTTTTACAAAGTCTTTAGCCGTCTCTGTTTTATTGATGTGTTGGGCCTCGGCCTATTGTAAGCCACACTGAATCCTTAGGGAAATGTTAGCGGGGTATAAATAAAGGATTATTATTATTATTATTATTATTATTATTATTATTATCAGACTACAATGCCTGTGATTCCATAGCATTGAGTCATGGCAGTTAAAATGGGATCAAACTGCATTAATTCTACAGTGTAAATGCAGTCTTGGGCCCCTTCCACACAGCTGAATAAAATCTCACATTATGTGCTTTGAACCGGAATATATGGCAGTGCGGGCTCAGATAACTCAGTTCAAATCAGATATTGTGGGATTTTCTGCCTTGATGTTCTGGATTATATGACTGTGTGGAAGGGCCCTCAGAAGCAGAGAGATATTGGTTTATTTATACTTGTTGAAGCAATTGCTAGTGTACAGTTATCATCTGTACCAAAACTGCTTCATGACGTATCAAATGGAGCACAAAATGCTAAGCCCTAAAAAACACAAAAATGATTTTGTGACATGGTTAGAAGATGAGAACTTATATTCATAATAACAACTTCATTGCTCAAGACATGAATACAAAATCATATTTTTATTGGAAACTAGCATTGATGTGAAACTGTAGTTTCATTGGCCTGCTTTGTTGAGAAGCAGCCCATGGAAGATTTTGAACTGACAATAGGAAGGACTTATTTACATAGTGCATCATGAAGTGTGTGAAGTCGCCAACTGAGAACACTTAAATGAAGGACTATCATTTCCTCTTGCGGAGCTGAACCTATTAGTTCAACTATGGTATGCACTGTGTAAGAGAGCATTCTCCTTTCTTGATCTTGAATGTTTCATGCTCTAATTCTAAAAGGAATTTGATTTAATAGAGAATAAGACATCAGTGTGGTGCAGTAGTTCAAAAATTGAACTAGAACTTTAGGAGTCAAGGTTGGATTTCCTGGTTGGCCATGGAAACCCAATAGGTGACCTTGGGCAAGTCCTCAACCTTAGAGCAAGACAATGTCAAACCTTATTTGAATAAGTGCCACCAAGCAAATCTTATGATGCAGTCACCTTAATGAGGGTTGCTTCCAGGATCAGGGGAAATATTCCATTGAATACCTGTTTCTTGTGGAAAATTGCCAGATGCGACTATTGCACTCATATCCTGCCATGTTTTCCTTGTGAGTTTCCCATAGACCTATCTCTGGTTGGACACTGAGAAATGGGATACTGGTTGGATCCAGCCGGTTCTTGTTCTTTAAAGAGCCTTAAAAAAAAGAAAAACAGTATTTATTTCTAAAGTTAATTTTAACTGTTTTTAAAATTTTTCTCTTATGTGTTGTCAGGGTCACATGGGCCTAGGTTTCCAGGGACCAAAAGGCGATAAGGTAAGTTAAAGGTCATAAGATACATCGCGTGCTCTTCTACTAGAATCTGATTTCTTCTGAAACATTACCTTTTGTCTTGTCTCCCTCAAATTAGATTAGTATAATCCCAGAATAATAATTATGGAATGTCTTGTTACCGTATAGACCAGATATGGGCAAACTTTGGCTCTCCAGGTGTTTAAGACATCAACTCTGTTAGGAATTGTGGGAGTTGAAGTCCAAAACACCTAGAGGGCCAAAGTTTGCACATGCCTGGTATAGACTGTAGCATGCACATGACACACACATGCACATGCATAGATGACAGATGGTGTTAGGTCTCCATTCATATTCTGAGAGATCTGAACACGGTGCTTAGTGACAGTGGATAGACTAGACATTGCTGTCTTTACTTTCCTTTAATTGTCCAACAGCAACAAACTCAACTCCATCAGAAGAATGTGAAACTTAGTGAACTTTCATTAAAAAGAAATCATAGAACCATAGAATTATGGAACCATAAGTTTGGAGTCAACCACATGGGCCACCCAACCCTATCCCCTCCCATTCAGGAATTACCGTCAAAGCCATCCCAATAGAATCTGTTTGATATGATTCATTTAGCCATATTTTTTGTTATTAAAATGATAGATTTTGAACTTTTGGGAGAAGAGATGTTTAAGAAATAAGAGAACAGTATTATATGCAAAATTAGAGCTAAGAAAGTTTCATACTCATCTTTCATGCTTAAAATGTGAAGTATCACAAAGTAAATGACAATGGATGTAAATGTCTTGAAAAAAATACTATGAATGTGTCATAATTTTTTGCCGAAGAGAACACACTGTTTCTGTTCTGGCCCTTTTTGCTTGATTGATTAACAGCATGTGTGTTCAAAATTCTGTAATTATAATAAAATATCTTTTCACTTATTTCTGTAAAGCAGTAATATTTTCAGCATTTTGAAAAAATATACCACATTAAGATTTTGGGATTTTGTATTACAAAAGCTTGTGTGTGTGTGTGTGTGTGTGAGAGAGAGAGAGAGAGAGAGAGAGAGAGAGAGAGAGAGAGAGAGGAGCGACTTGAGAAACTGCAAGTCGCTTCTGGTATGAGAAAATTGGTTGTCTGCAAGGACGTTGCCCAGGGGACACCCAGATGTTTTACCCTCCTGTGGGGAGGCTTCTCTCATGTCCTGCATGAGAAGCTGGAGCTAACAGATGGGAGCTCAGTCCACTCCCAGGATTTGAATCACTGACCTTTTGGTCAGCAGTCCTGCCAGCACAAGGGTTTAACCCATTGCAGTACCAGAGACTCCTATTACAAGAGTGAATCAATAGGACTAGAATGTCTAGTTCTTCCAAATTTGTATTTCTAGCATTGGTTTTTCCAGTCCTATTTTTTACAAAATAGAAAAACAAAAGGCTGTATATTGTGCATTTGGAGTGGGATGTGTGTGTGGGTGTATTCAGAAGCACTGTTGAAAAGAAAAAGCAGCACAAGAGTGAGTTTCAACCTCTCTATTCCCTTTCAATATGGAGAGAAAATAGCTTCAGCACTAGAGGTGTGTTTCTATATTAGAACAATGAAAACTTTTTGCTCCTGCAAGTCTGTGTTATTTGCCTATTCTTATTGCAATACACATTCCCACTGTTCCAAAAGACCATTGGATTAGTCATATTCAATGTTATACTTGAAAAGATTGGGTTGGACAAAATTAATTTGGCCTTTAAAAGTTAATAGTGTCCCTAAATGTGCTAAATGTGCTGGCCCTTAACTGGATTGCAGTACTTCTTGCGGCTTCCTTGCTTAATATTTGCTTATTGTTTGTTTGTTTGGGGGGACATCTAGGGTGAACGTGGTGTCATGGGTCCTCCTGGTCCCCAAGGAACTGCACCGCATGAGAAAGAGAAAGGGGTCATAGTCATCCATGGAGAAAGAGTAAGCATGTATATTTTATTCCTCTCAATATCATCTGTTGTTTTATGAATTGTATCCTTAGTCATGAGGATCAATGAGGAAATTTAAAAATACGAATTGATAGTCTGAAGTCTATTGCTTTTCTCATAATTTCTCTTCTTATTTTCTTTCTGTAAAAAATAAATTGTCACAGGAACCTTTGTTGACTTGTCACTCTTTTGGTCTACTGCCTTCTTAATATTCAACCACAGTAAGAAGAAGTAATTGATTTCCAGTGGGATTATTTAGGTGCTAGACCAGTGGTTCTCAACCTGTGTGTCCACAGATGTTTTGGCCTACAACTCCCAGAAATCCCAGTCAGTTTACCAGCTGTTAAGATTTCTGGAAGTTGAAGGCCAAAACATCTGGGGATCCACAGGTTGAGAACCATCGTGTATGCAATTTAAAAATAATTGATGTAGTGTAAAATCTGAAGAAATGATATCTCAGGGTGCTTTTCTAAACAGTGCTACAAAATTGGAAATGCTGGCTCATTCTCACAGCTATAAGAGAGAAAGGGTTTTTATTAGACTTTATTGCACAAATCTCTTATTCCACTGCAGTTGTGCCCAACCCCAAAAAAAGGTGTCTAAGATTTAGGCCTGTTCTTGGTTTTATTGGGGGCACTGATTCAGGAAATTGCATTAGATAGGCCACATCAGCTCTAATTGCTCAGATATGGTTATCATGAATTGCTGTGAGCGAGTAGATGATAATTAGTATAAGGTCTATATTGTGTTTTTTCAAAAGCTAGAGCTGATTGGGGGAAACTGATGCCATTTCTGGAATCAGCAGCTCAAATATACCTGGAAACAAGTTGAACATTTGAGGCAGCAAAATATGTGTTGGCCTTATTGATATTGAATACATACCAGATTGAGCGTCTCCAATATTACACCTCTCTTTAATTCTGCAATTGCATTTATTTGCAAATTTAGTGGTTGTGTGATCACACTACCAGTTTTCCCGACTGTTTAATTTTTTATTTATATTTTAGAGCAATTGCTCAATTCCAGATTTTTAAAAAACAAAACCAAAAAGGGCAAATATTACTTTAAACATAAAAGAAAATGGCCAACTTGCAAACAGCCAGGGGAGGGAGCAAGGAAGACAATCCCTCCCCTGGCATCTCTTTACAGGTAGCATGCTGGTACAAAAGCAGGAGGGACACATATCACCAAGATATGGGACAGGAACATTGTAGGATTGAAAGATTTTGAAGGGACGAGAGAATCATGGGAAAGGACACAGACCAGAATAATATTAGTTTATCTGCTTCGTGTGTTAAAGTACTTTGGTTGTTCAGACTCATTGTGATGTTTTGCCTCATGGCTGATTATAAATGCCACCGATCCAGTGTTCTGTCAAACAGTTTATGATAAGCATACCTAGAGCTTTATTTTTTTAAGCATTTCAATGATATAGTGTTCCAATAAATATTTAGTTGTTCACATTTCATGAGTGTTGGATAACCCACAAAAATGCTGTGTTCAGAGGACACGTAGCAGTGCATATTGACGACATAACTTATGCCACATTTTCTCTTTCCAATAGGGCGATCCTGGTGAAAAGGGTGACCCTGGTCTCCCAGTAAGTATGAAGCTGAATATTTTCTTTTTCATATCAAGAAGTGATGGTTATGGTGAAGCAGTAAAAATAAAATTTCCATACAACTTGTAGTTTAAAAAGGAACCAAAGGGGGACTTTTAAAATTATATTGGGTCACCTCTAGCCTGTGTTCCAAATTTGGCCCACTGGGTTTTGGCAGTCACAATCATGAGAGACACTCTTCTAATCTCCATCCGTCAGAGTAGGGAAATGGTTGAAAACTTTGAACCAGTGGGTCCCAAAGACATTGCTCTATTATGCGGGTGAAGAGTGGGGTAGGCCTGCCCTCGTAATACTTCTGTCCTTTTAGTGAAGTGGGAATTTTTGCCATTTTCTATGCATGGATCACCAGTTAGAAATTCCAGGACATTCATGGCAATTGTCAGGTTATTTGCAGTCATCTTTGTGGGGTGAGAAAGACGTATCCTTTTGAAATCTGGTCTATTAAATAACAGATAAGCAGGAGAAAGTGGCAGTTGAGGTGGCAGATGTAGGGAAGATACATTGTAGGGAGGTATTATTCACAGAATTTGCCAAAGGCAAACATAGCTCTGTGAGCCTATTTTTCTCAATCAGAGTTTGCAGTTGTTGTGAAGTTGTGCCATTGGCAGGTGACTATAGACAGAATGAATACAGGACATGATATTCATTGGCTCATCATTTGTGCTGACTCCTTCCACACGCGACATAGTCTTGTGTTAGATCTTCTGCTGGTATATTTTCACTGGCACAGCAGGTGTATTTGTCAGTTCTCCTAACATATGGCTCCTCAGAGAGTATATAGCATGCAACTTAGAATTATTGTGAAAAGTTAAATTTCCAATAGACTTAAGTCACATAAAATAATGTCATTTTTTAAAGGGATCACCAGGACTGAGCACAAAAGGGGACAAAGGTGAACCTGGGAATCCAGGTGCACGGGTATGTATGCAAAGCTTTTATGATTTGGTTTTTCCAGATGTTTGAATATTATGAATGTGATCATTTTTAAAAATCAGAAGTAACATTGAATGTCTGGAATTGCTTTCTTATTGAAATTGTGTGTTGTCTAGCAAAACTCTTGAGTTTCTCCTTTCTTCTTCTTCTTTTAACTATTGATATAGACCAGTGGGGGAAAGTACAGTATTGCAAAAGCCATTTTTGCACCTCTCTTTCCCCCTCTCCCCAACATGTTGTTATTGTTTGCCTCTGCCAAAATGGCAAAATAGGTTCAGGGGCCTGCTACATTCAGGGAGCTTTAATGTCTACTCCACATTTCTTAGGCTGGGTGTTTTCCAGTCAGGAAGTGGCCGTGCCTGATTTAGACCTTGGAAACCTCTGTCTCACTATGTAATATTCTTTATCTTTTGCCAAATAAGAAGTGGAAGGGTATACTGTAGGAAATGCAATGCAGATAGTGGGAAGAGATGTGTCTAGAGAAAGCTCAGGTTCCGGTGGCAATGGTGCCATGGGAAGGTAGATTCGTAAATAAATCACCTGCAGTGGTACTTACCTGACTTGGGACTCATGTGTTCCTCAAAGCTTCCTATTGGTTACTTTTGAAAAAACTGCCTTACAGATGTTGGAGATGAACCTGAAGAGCTATTGGTTGAAAGAGAGACACTTCATCTTGAAATCAGGGAACGGGGAGTGAGAAAGAGAGCATCAGTTCCATAGTGGAAGCAGACAGCTGAAAGGGAGAGAAAGAGTGTGGGGAATTCACTGAGTTTGTCCTTCAACTAGTTTGCAGAGAATGATATTTGAAAAACATCCACTTTCCATGGATATTCAAATATCTTTTCTGCCATATGTAGCAAAGCCAGTATATCCAAAGGGCTAAAGAAGAAATGTATCCCCCTTGATGATCACACTTGAAGGACATGTGGGAAGAAGTGTTCTGCCTGTGAATCCAGTAGTAGTGGAAAGTCCAACCATGTAGTGTAGGGTGCCCTGAGTCCTTCTGCGGAGGTTGAGACAGGGCGGGATACAAATGCCCGAAATAAATAAATAAATAAATAAATAAGGTGTGTATATGGTCCTCCAAGATGAAGATTTCTTTAGGGGTAAAAGGAATTGGGCAGATGTGAATTTTTTTAGCCATTTTACAGATAATCTGTTTTAAGAGATTAAATTTGATTTTGCTGATTCTGTTGCAACGCTATTAAAAAGGAAATGATTGAATGATTGACAACTAATATGATTTAGAGCAAAAATTGACAGCTCCACAAGGGGCAGAGATCATTTTTCTTCACTGTGCAAATTGGGCGAGTTTGGGAGGGATTGAAGGGATATGATGTCACTTCCAGCTGTAATTTTTACTGATTTGGGGTTTCCCTCCTCTCTCTCTCCCTCGGCATTTTAGGGTGCATTGTAGGGCACAGGGAAAATTCTTCGTTTTAAGGCAGTTTTGGAGTGTTTGGAAAAAAAGTCTGGAAATTGTTCCCCCCAAATTAAAATAAATATTGAGTGGGACTGGGGGATGGAAAAAGTCTGCTTGGGGTTCCCAAAGGGCACACATGGCCCAAAAGTTGCACACTTCCCATTCCTTATTTAGAAGAATGAAGATTGTTTCACAGTTAAGGAATGCTTAACAGTTTGGAATTAATTGTTTTTGCTAGAATTCTTAAAACAGCAGTTGTTTCAGCTCACATTATTGAGATATTTTATGGCTTATTAGATATATTTGTGGTTCCCAACCTGTGTGTCCCCAGGTGTTTTGGCCTACAACTCCCATAAATCCCAGCCAGTTTACCAGCTGTTTGGATTTCTGGGAGTTAAAAGCCAAAACATCTGGGAACCCACAGGTTGAGAACCACTGTTTTAGATCATATGTATTCAACAAAATATTATTTTTATTAGGTTCTTGTAGGTTTTTTCAGGATATAGGGCCATGTTCTAGAGGCATTTCTCCTGACGTATCGCCTGCAACTATGGCAAACTATGGATGCTTGCCATAGTTGCAGGCGAAACGTCAGGAGAAATGCCTCTAGAACATGGCCCTATAGTCCGAAAAAACCTACAAGAACCTAGTGATTACAGCCATGAAAGCCTTCGACAATACATTATTTTTATTTTCCTCCTTCTTAATCTCTGTAGTATATTTTAGTATTGAACTTGGTACAACATATATATGTGTATCTGGTTCTGGAAACATGGGTGGGCACAAAAATAGATTCAGTGATGACACTAGAAAATAATCACATTATCTTTATAACTAAGTAAACTGTGGGTTAATCACAAAACAGAAAGAAAACCCCACAAACCCAGCAGTGTTGAGTGCCCAAATAAAAAGAGAAACAGGTGGTCATACTCAAGTACAGTATTCAACTTTAGAGTTTGGAGTCCAGAGGGCTCAAAGGCTTACTTGGAATGGAGCAAACCAAAAAAAGAACAATGGTTTGGCTCAGAGAATAAAGACCCAGGTATCTGACTTCACTTGCTACTTGATTGAGCTATGGCTACCGATCCATACTACACAAGAGCAGTACAATCTAAAATAATTATTTACCGTAGAACAATACTGTGGAGCGGGCATTCAAGACTAGGAGATGGTCATGGCCCAAGGCTCAGGGAGTCATTTTCAGCAATTCTGGATCCTTGATGCTGCTTTGCCAAACAGCAACCAGACTTGACTTCAAGGCAACTGGAAGTCACTGCCAGTGTATTGCTTCTACCAGCATATTTGAACTCCACTACAAGTGGACGGATGCTTGGAATAGTTTCCTGGCTAAATAGAAATGACACTGGTAGCTCACAGGCAGGTAAAACGACTTATGGGTGGCAGTGCGCCCCCCCCCCCCCATATTCTATTCTATAAAGCTATTCTATAACTTTTCCAGGAGATACCCCTTCCACGCAGCTGAATAAAATCCCACATTATCTGCTATGAACTGGGATATAGGACAGTGTAGACTCAAATAACCCCGTTCAAAGCAGATAGTGTGGGATTTTCTTCCTTGATATTCTGGGTTACATGGCTGTGTGGAAGGGCCCAGAATCTGAGACAACTTTGAGAAATTAAATACTGATTCCTCACATTGCCAACAATAGAAATATAAAATTCTGTTATGTCTGAATAAAGTAAAAGTATTTGTTTTTCAGGGAAGACCTGGGAAGGATGGAGAGCCTGGAGAGACGGGAAGAAGCGTATGTATTTCACTTTATCTAACATATTATCAAGCTTTGTTTGACAAAAGGATGCTATCTCTTATAACATCATTTGGTACAGTATGGATAATTTGTTCCACCTTCTTTGTGATATATATAGGGAGAGCCTGGCCCACCAGGATTTCCAGGACTACCCGGTGCATATGGTTCTAAAGTAAGTAGATCTGTGTGAAAAGATACCTAAGAACTAAAGCATTTTTCTTCAGTTTTTGTATCTTTTAGATCTGTCAGTTCTTGAATTAACCAACCCAGTAACTAACAAATCTGGCTAGGAATCCAGTTGAACCTTTTCCATTATTTAATTATTTTTCTCCCTGTTTTGTCTGAAATAGCTCATTTGTTAGCGGGTTTTAGCTGTAGCCTGGGACCAAGCACAATTCAAAGTGCGGGCTTTAGCCTATAAAGCCCTAAACAGTTCTGGCCCTTCTTACCTATCCAAATGTATCTCCCTCTATGAACCATATCGGAAGTTAAGATCATCTGGGGAGGCCCTGCTTTTGGTCCCGCCTCCTTCACAGGCACAGTTGGTGGGGAAGAGACGGGGCCTTCTCGGTGGTGGCCCCTTGGCTATGGAACTCCCTTCCCAAAGAACATCAGATCAGCCCCCTCCCTCCTGACCTTCAGGAAAAAAAACTGAAAACATGGGTCTGGGATAATCTATCAGTGCAATATGTGCATGTGAAATGTGCAGTTATAACTGGAATGGCCTGGACTATGATAATGGATTCTGTGATTTTAATAATTTTAATTGTTGACATGTTTTAGTGGTTGTTTTTAATGTATATGTTTTATTTGCTGGATATGTGTTTTATGGCATCGAATTGTACCTTTATGTGTGCTGCTCTGAATCGCCTTTGGGGTGAGAAGAGTGGAATATAAATATGGGAAATAAATAAATACATACATTTTGTTTTGATTTGGAAAGTTACCCTTTGCCGTATGAATCAACTTTATTAGAATAACATACAGTTGTGCTACGAAAGGAGACAAATTTGATATTAACCCATGATTAAGTAATCGGTTTATTAACTCACATGTGTACTTTACTTATCATATTATCATTTTAGAAAAAGCTCTTGGTAATTTTGTGGGGGTGTGTGTGTGGAAATACTAGAATATAGAATTAATCCACTCAAAGTAGAAATGACAGGTTAAGCATTCCTTATACAACATTAATTAAATCAGGAATCTTTGAATCACCTTCTTTATAAGATCAAAGTTACTTCAGTTGTGAATTACACTAAAAAATTTCCAACTTATTTGCTCCAACTCTTTGGAACTTTCTCCCCAAGGAGGATAAAACTGCCCCTTCCCTGACATCTTTTTAAAAGCATCTAAAGACCTTCCTGTTTGCGTAAGCTTTTGATGAAGACATTTAACTGTAATTACTGGAAGGCTAACTTTCATTGAGTCGTGCTAATGTTTACCATTTGTCTTGTTGAGTTGCTTGCAGTAATTGCATTAGACAAATGTTTTTAAATATGTTTACTAATTTCTTATTGTAAATTTGTTTTTATAGGTTATTGTTTTACATATACATATTGTTTTGTATGGTCTTTTATAGAATGTTGTAAGCCACTTTGGGTCCTGTTTACGAAGAAAAGCGGGATATAATTAAATAATAATAATAATAATAATAATAATAATTATTATTATTATTATTATCCAGAATTACCCACACATGGGTAGCTGAAATACTGACACGTTTGATTTATTTATTTATTTATTTACTGTATTTGTATATCGCCTTTGTCAGTCTATCAGCGACTCAAGGCAGTTTCCAACAAAACAGTATACATAATATCATAGTACAAATTAAAACATTACAACAGCATAAAACACAACAAGGCAATAAACACTTATTATCAAGTGTTGTCCAGTTCCATCATCAAATCGTCAGATTTCCTATATCAGTTACTTATATCCGTTACTCTGTATTTGTGAACGCTTGTTCAAATAGCCACGTTTTAAATTGCTGGGCGGCGTTCCATAGCCGACGTTCCATAGCCGAGGGGCCACCACTGAGAAGGCCCTGTCTCTCGTTCCTGCCAGACGTACTTGTGACAAAGGCGGGACCGAGAGCAGGGCCTCCCCGGATGATCTCAAGGTCCTTGATGGTTTGTAGCGAGAGATGTGTTCGGACAGGTAAGTTGGACCAGAACCGATTTCTTATGGTTCAATGTACATAGACTTTATTTGATGCACAAAACTATTTAAAACATTGTGTATAAACCTCCTTGACATCATGTGTCACCAGTTCAATCCCACCTTCCCTGCCTGCCATTTCTCAAAGGTGTTTTTATAGCCTCCCCCCCCCCCCCCCCAAAAAAAAAACCCTGGCTATAAAATCCTCTGAAGCCTCCAGATATCTTTAAGTGCAATTCACAATAGAAAGTAATATGGATCTTCTAAAGAAGGTGACTCAAAGATTCCTGCCTTAAGGAAGTGTTGTGCTACCCATCTAAAAATACAATTTATTTATTATTTATTATTTATTTAAAAGTTTTATATACCGGCCTTCTCACCTCTCTTGAGGGACTCAGACCGGTTTCCAACCATAATATCACATACAGTTAATAAAAACATAATAATTCATTTTACACTAAAACATTAAAACAGCAATTACATTCAATAGCTACAATGGTCAGTCGTCACACTAACTCGTTGTTCATCATCCTCCATCCATATCTGGCATACTTGTCGAATGCCTGTCTCCATAACCAAGTCTTCACCTGTTTCCTAAATGTCAGGATAGACGGGGCGGTTCTGATCTCCAGTGGAAGAGAGTTCCAGAGTCGAGGGGCCACCACCGAGAAGGCCCTGTCCCTCGTCCCCACCAGACGCGCTTGCGAGGCCGGTGGGACCGAGAGCAGGGCCTCTCCAGACGATCTTAATAATCAAAAGTAAAAGCTTTGATACATAATTTTGGCATATTATATATCTTTGTTGTGGGCTATTATAAATGCAGCATGATTAGACTGTATGCATTCCCAGTAAGTCCGTTTTTAAATGTATGGTTCTTCTCTTCTTCAGGGAGATAAGGGTACAACAGGTCCACCAGGACTTCCAGGAATTGTAAGTGCAAAATATCATTTTAAAAACATTTGTTAGATACAGCAGAGGGAACGTAGAAAATGATGATCCAGTTAATCCTGTGTTATCAGCTGAAACTGACAGCAGTATCCTGTGGTCTCCAATGGATCTAATAAAACTTGGATTTTTATTAAAGTAATTCCAATTTTACAAGTCATTCAAACTCTTGGCTTTAGGAGACTTAAACTTTCTAAACAAATATTTAATTGCTTAACGGTTTTGTGAAATGTTTAAAGATTGTATGACACAGGGCAGGATACCAATGAGAAGGAAGATAAAGATGAAATAGATCATGTTAATATGGGCTGAATGTGTTGATACCTACAAGGGTCCAAAAATTAACAGCACTGCACATTTCTACCTTTACTATTTTTATTCATGGAGTGCAACATGATATTTGTTCTAACTGTTCTAACTGTGGTACATATCAGGACATTTTTATGAATACTGGAGAACATTAGCAGCACTATGAATTCAGAATTGACTGGACAAAATTTGTTCTGTCCAAAAAGCTCACAAAATTAAGAGTGAATCTGAGTGTTGTGGAAAAAAGACAATTTACAGGTCTTAGGTATCTATTTATTGTGCATGCATATGTTGCTGAAATTTGATGCTCAGTAGAATTTAACTGGTTAGTGTTTTCCTCC
Source organism: Anolis sagrei (assembly GCF_037176765.1). Lineage (NCBI taxonomy): Eukaryota > Metazoa > Chordata > Lepidosauria > Squamata > Anolidae > Anolis > Anolis sagrei. The sequence goes on from NC_090021.1 coordinate 149,962,433, forward strand.
AAAACCTATAATTGAAATTGTGGAGAGATGTCTTATAGAACTGCTTGATCCATTGCTCTTCATTGAGAAAACAATCTAAGATTGTACAATGTTGGCACATTTCCCAGAATAAATCAAAGTATATTTAATAACTTGGAGACTTTCCATTTTCATAATGAAAATGGTTGATTGGTTGTATTCTCCGGTCCCTGTATTTAATTCTTGTTTTTAGTGTTTTGTAATTCTTTGTAAAATGTTAATCAATAAGGGAAACTAAAGTATTTTTAGGGACCCAGCAAGCATTTGCTAGCAGGAAGCAAGACGTAAACTATGGTTGGATCTACACTGCTCTATATCCCAAGATCTGATCCCAAATTATTTGCTTTGAACTGGATTATATGAGTCTACACTGCTAGATAATCTGGGATAAGCAGATATTCTGTGATCAGATTCTGGGATATAGGGCAATGTATATCCAGCCTATAGAACACTTAGATTTAAGGAAAAGTAAATCACTGTGGGTAAATCACCGGAGCCCCCAGTTGCACAGTGGGTTAAACAGCGGAGCTACTAAACTTGTTGACCAAAAGGTCACAGGTTCAAATCCAGGGAGTGGTGTAAGCTTCAGCTGTCAGCCCCAGCTTCTGCCAAAGTAGCAGTTCAAAAACATGCTAATATGAATAGATCAATAGGTATCGCTTTGGCGGGAAGGTAACGGCGCTCCATGCAGTCATGCTGGCCACATGACCTTGGAGGTGTCTATGGACAAAGTTGGCTCTTTGGCTTAGAAATGGAGATGAGCACCAACCCCCAGAGTCGGACACGACTGGACTTAATGTCAGGGGAAAACCTTTACCTCTACCTACTAAATCGCTATTGATCCCTAGTGTTTTTCCAGTTTTAACTAGAAGTCAATGCAGATGTGATTCTTTGTAACAAATACTACACTCTGCAAAATGTAATACTTGTTTCAGTCTTTAGTCTGAAGTGCTACAGTCATCTGTTAATGTAGAGAATAATGAAATAACAGATACTGGGTTAAAGAGTTTGAGTTCGCAGTCAGGCTTTTATTTATTTATCGTGTCAGAAGCAAATTGAGAATAGAGTTATAATGTATTTTCCTAGATCATATCATCACGGAACCAGAGGTTAAATTTTATAGCCTTTCCTCCATGCCTCTTCAATCTCACCTCTCTCTTTATAATGATATAATAATATACTTTATTTATATCCCACCCTATCTCCCTGAGGGGACTCAGGGAAGATTATGGCAAACATTCAATGGCAGACAATACATAAACAGAGGTAAAGGTTTCCTATCTTTTCCTATCTCCGTCATCCAGAGGCTGTGCTCTACTTCGGCCATGAGGGGGGTTACTATCGCTCCATTTTCCATGCCAAGGAGCTTTGTTGTCTTTAGACGCTCTCCTGATCGAATTGCTGGCATGTCTGTATGAGTGCCTTTTATTGCCTCCTCGTCAAAGTGGTACCTATTTATTTACTCACATTACTGTTTTTGAACTGTTGGTGTGAGCACATGCTGGGCTGATGGTTGCGAGCTCACCTCAACCTCGGCTTGAACTGTTGACCTTTTCATCAGCAAGGTTTTCTGCAGATGGCAGTTTAGCCCGCTGTGCTAAAGCCCGGCCTTTCACCCCAAATATTCTGCAGAAATAAAGACATCAATGGTCAGGCATGTAGCCGGGGGGGGGGGGGGCTTGAGGGGCTTCAGCCCCCCCCCCCCCCCCCCGAAATGGTGGTTCGCGAAAAGGCCTTACTGGTGCATTATTTAAACTGTTATGTTTATTCATATCATGATCTGATCACCATACTCAATATATCCCATATGCATGGGGGTATAGGGGTAATGATACAAAAGGTTTGCTAGGCTAGACCCTCTTTCACTCAGACTCAGCCCCCCCCCGAAACTCAGCCCTCCCCTGAAAAAAATCAGTCCCCCCCCCCAAACGAAATCCTGGCTATGGGCCTGTCAATGGTAGTGTCTCCACATGGTCTCACAGGTTATCCTGGTCGTGGTAGTCCTCGTCATTTTGGGGACTGTTTCTGGCTCATGTCCTATATATGAAGTTGCTTAAAAAGTGTAAACATGACAATTGTGGTTCCAAATAGGAAACAACTGGTCAGTAGGACTTAATCATATTGCCTATATATCAGATTGAATCCTATCACTCTAATAGTCTCAGGAGTGGACTTTTGAGATTTTTAAATTTCTCTGTATTTTGCCATCTGCATATTATCTAGGTTATAGGTACAGGGGATGAAGAAGTCTATGGTGAAAGAGGAGATCCAGGCCCTCCAGGAGTCCCAGGACCAAAAGGCGAACCAGGTCTAAAAGGTAAATATTGCTCTTTTATAGGGAAAACCCCCTTTCTGTCATCCAGTTCTGAGAGTCGCAGTGGCACAATGGGTTAAAACCTTGTGCTGGCTGGACTGCTTGACCTGAAGATTGGGTTGCTGACCTGAAGGTTGCATGTTCGAATCCGTGAGATGGGGTGAGCTTCCACCTGTCAGCTCTAGCTTGCGGGAACATGTGAGAAGCCTCCCAGCAGGATGGTAACACATCTGGGTGTCACTTGGGCAACATCTCTGTAGACAGCCAATTCTCTCACACCAGAAGCAACTTGCAATATGTTACTTCTGACATGATTTTTAAAAATCCAATTCTGAAAAATTGTCACATCCACCTTCTCAGTGGATTATGAGAACCCAGAACAGCTATGTAACATGCACCAAAGCCAATTCAAACTTACCTTCTAATCATTTGCTATGTTTGCTTTACTAGGTTTTCAAGGGTTCCCGGGATCACCAGGTCCCCCAGGTGAGAATGCATTATTTCTTTGCTTATTTAATTTCAGTAGAGTAGCCTAAACTCATTTCTGATACATAGACCTTCTTCAGGTGATACATACTCTCACATGGATATATCCCCAGCATCACATGCATAAGTGCTGGGGATTCTAGTTCTTCTGGTATCACACCCTTAATGGAGAATTGTAGAATGTTTAATGCTATATACAGATAGCACACTTACCATACAATGAGGCCTGATGCAAAGGCATATGACATGTGAAGCCCTGTCCCCATTAAGAATGAGCACCAACTTCCTTCACTGAAATTATAGTCACACTTGAGCCATCAGTTCTCTAGGTTGCACTATGCATTCTGCCCAAATCTGCCCAAATCTGAAATATTTGGGGAAACATTTAGATCAGTACTGCTATAACTATGTATCTTATGCATGTCTTATTATTGTTTTGTTAGACAGTTTTATCCACGTATTTACAAAGCTTTCATCTACAACAAGGGTATTTTAGATATCATCAGCATTGCTTTTCTGTTCAAAACGAAATAACTTTGATATAATGAATTCAAATATAGAGTCAGCATAGTGTAGTAGTTTGAGTGTTGGTCTATGGGTGTTGGCACAAATCCCTGCTCCTTCATGGAAACTCACTGTTTGACGCAGAAGGTCATACTTTCTCAGCCTCAGAAGAAGGCAAGGGCAAATGACCTCTGATGAAATCTTGTCAAGAAAACTGTGTGATAGGGTATCGTTAGGGTTGTCATAAGTCAGAAATGACTTAAAGGCACACAGCAACATTTTCAAACAAGGAAAATAAGATAAATGCATTACGTTTTTAGAGACATATATACATTCAGAGCTCTCAATCATGTTTACCTCTTCTTTGGTGATGTTTTGAGAACCAATTCACTTGAAAGGATCTGAGATATTTACCTGAGGTCACATTACTGTGATCTTTGCATGGCAATCTATGGCTCTGTTGACTAGGGATGATATGATATGATAAGATGATTGAGGATGGGATTTTTCTCATTTGTGATTTTTTAAAAACTACATGAAGTAGTTCTTTGAACAATCAATACATTGCTGCCTTATGACATGGAACTTTTCAAAGTGGAAACACTGAGTGGATTGTTAGGACGTTGAAGTCTGGACTTCAGGTTGGCATCAAACATCTCAACATTTCAAAGAATTAGACTGAATAGCTTGTTGAATAAGTCATCATCTTGAAGCTTGAATTCATTGGTAGATGTCAGACTCAGAAATACCTATTATGTCCTCCTTTTGCCAGTTTCTCCCAGCTGTTTTTCACTGACGTCTGTCTTACTGCATTCTTTTATTAAAGGGCAACCCACTCCAGGGATAACAGGGCCACCCGGCTTTCCTGGGGAAAGAGGAGAAAAGGGTGACCTGGGTCCCCCTGGCCTTCCTATGTTTGGAGAAAAAGGAAGAGAAGGATTTCCAGGACCTCGTGGCTTTCCAGGACCTCCAGGCCCACCTGCCACAACAGGTAAGTCAGTGGTCAAAAAGTAGACCTCTTGAATGTTCAAAATGCTGCACATTTCCAGAGTGAGTTGCATTGAAGATTTCTTTTAAAATTAAGTGACTCATCACCTCCCTCCACAAAACCTAAAAAACGTCTTTCTGTAAACTGCCCGAAGTCTTAGCCTGGTCCATCTTTCGGTAACCTACTTGAATGGGCATTAATAATATGGGTACATGGAGAGTTTCCAAGCTCCTCTGCAGTCACATGAATGTTCCTCATTTCAAGGAGAAAAATCTCACATGTGAATGATCTAACAGCAGAAAAACCAATAGTAATTTTGATCTGGGGAAATGGTAGAAGGAGATCTTGTCAGTGTTTTTGATGTTTGAGTGAAAACAACATCTACTTTAAAATGCATGCAAAGAGAAGTTACAATAGTTCATAAGTTAATACAATAGAGAGGAGTAACATTGAAGGAATGCAAGCTATGTAGTTTCCGATATCAAACGGAAGAGAAGACCAAAGTGTGTTGTTCTTTCACCATGATGTGACCAAGATCAGACATACATTTAAGGTTGTGCTGTATAAACTGTATAAATAAAGCAAAAGAACCTCTTTTTTTGGAAACTGATTTTTGGAGTCTGTCTGAAGTTACTTACGATCCTTCGTGCCTTTAAGGACAGAGTCTTTGAAGGTTGAGAAGAGGAGATAAAGCTGGCTGATTTATGATCACTTTATCTCAATTTCCTGTCAGATCTGTGATCTGCCATTTTATAAAGTAGACTTTTCCATATGAATGCAGTTCTGCAAATAGGTGAGATTGGTTCCAGGTAGAAGAAGAATACAATGAACCAGCCTTCAACAAATAGAAATGGTGTCCCACATTATTCCAGTGTGCCACTCACTTCTACTTATTGTGATCCACGTCACTGAACTAAATGTATAAATGTATCATAATTGGGATGACCTTTAGATATAATGTTCTCTATTCTTTCATTTTCCAAATTGCAGGCGGAGTTCTGCAGTGCCAGTCTGGTGAGCCTGGTGAGCCGGGTCCTCCAGGGATCCCAGGCCAGCATGGCTTCTCAGGAGAAATGGGAGAAAAAGGTAATGCTGACTTTGGTTTTAGATATTCTCTTTTTTTGCTCCTCCAATTCCTATATGGCTCTGGACAAGTAACTTCATAGCACTAGGGACCTGTCCCCACCTACAGACCTTATGCTGTCCTGTTGTTGGCATTTGCAAAACTGCTACCTAATTTTCAGTCAGAATTTTTTCAAGATATTGCAGACAGATATCTTCAACAGGCACTCTTTTGGAGAGATCAATTCTAAACAAAGTAGTTGCTACTTCAGAAATACCAAACAGAAGATAGTACGACTCCTGTATCTGTAGGGGTTCTTGAACGTATTGTGCAAACAAACAAAAATGGATAATAGTGAACTCTATTGAAATGAAGGGCTTCTGATGCACGCTATTATAGAGTTACCCAGGAGAACAAAAAAGCAAGAAAGAAAACAGTTGCCACTTCTAAAAAGTGTAGGATGGAGAAGTCAAATGATCCTGTTATTTTAGTTGTTCTATGAAATGTAATTGTGATCTTGGAAATCATAGGATGCAGGATAAATAGAATCAGGATACCCTTTTTATTTAGAGATGACAAATGCCCCATATGTGATATGTATGTAAATCCGGTAGACCAATAAATTGAAATTGTTATATGACAATTATTTTAAATTATAATTAACCTGATGAAAGTCTCATTTGATGATCAGTTTGTTTCCTTAATTGGTTTTGACAGTGCGGCTTAGAACCTCTAGTAACTACTAGGAATGTTGAAGCAAACCATTTGTGTTACTTGAGTCTCCTTGTGAAGAGAGAAAATAAACATAACAACAACATAAATCTTAAATTATTTTCTGTGTAGTTTCTGCTTAAATGTCTCAATTTTTAATATAGGTGATAAAGGAGAAAGCTGCATTGCCTGTGATACAGCTGGCTTAATTGGATCGCCAGGGCCCCAGGGCCCCCCGGGGGAACCAGGTAAAATGTAGAAGAAGCCCTTGAGCTCCTACAGAGGAAGAGCTCCTCTGAGATTCCTATTATTCATATTATTCCATTTATGATTTTATGTTATATAAAAAATCCCAAAGCAATAAAAAGTGCCAGTATCTAGTGTAACGAAGTAACCAATCAACAAGCTGTTTTTGCCTCTAATTAGTAATATTATATGTTGTCTTTTGGATATTGCCTTTTTAGCCATCTTAACATTGTATTCTCATGGATTTTGCATTATTGACATAATTCCTTCACTTTCTAATCTGATGTCTTTTCTCTGAAGCAAAGTGAATTCACTTCTGCCTCTTACTGATAAAAGTGATAATTCCAGAATAAGTGGAACAGACCTAATTATTGAAAATGTATAAGGACATTAAAAATTCATACTGGAAATGTGAAACACATCAAGGTACTTTCTGCCATATGCAGTGGAAATGCAACAAAGCAAAAGAATATTGGAAATTGATACAAAATTTGTTGCAATAGCTAAAACCAGAATACAACTATGATCTGAGTTTTAAAGCCATTTTAGTGTATTTACTGCATTTTAATTCTGTTTTTACCATCCTGTTATTATTTAATTGTTTTAAAACTTTGTATTGCTCTTTTTAAACTGTCTAGTGTGAATAGACGTTAGCCGCCTTGAGTCCCCATGGGGAGAAAGGCAGGAAATAAATGATGATGACAATAATACAACTAGATCCAACTTCATTTCTACTGTGACTTCTGAATGAATGAAGAAAAACATACATTTCAAATTATTACATTACATGATTATAGAAGGCAACAATCCTGTTATTTTAGTTGTTCTATGAAATGTGTAAAATGGAAAAATAAAGAATTACCCTCAAAAGAAAATTGGATTATAAAAATTCAGGAATTGGCAGAAATTGAGGAGTTATCTTGCTTGATATAGGAGAAGTCAACTGACAATATTTTAAAAGAATGGGAACTACTAGTATAATGTACTATGAAGAAAAAAGAACATGCTTGGAGGGTTTTGAAGCTTAAATAAAATAACAAGGTAGAATGACGTTATCTAAGTTAAGAAGTTAGTTGGATGGCAAGATAAGAAGTTACTGGAATATTTTCATTGTATGTCTTTAAGTGGGAAGTCAATTTTAACTTTTTAAAATGTTATGATGATTGCTTTTAGGAAAGGGAGGGCTGGGCAGCTTTAATAGGTATATTGGTGATATAAGTGACATGTAATTTACTATCTTTACAAATTGCATAAGTATTATATAAGTATCTTTACAAATTGTATAAGTGACATATAATTTACTATCTTTACAAATTGTGTAGCAATATTTATATTCCTGAAAACATTTGTAAATATATAAATTAAAAATTAGTACAATACTAAAAAAAGATATATATATATATATATATATATATATATATATATATCACAGTTAGTCCCAGGATGGCAGCATCTGCAATATGTTAGTGATAATGTCAATAAAATATATTCATAAACATGTCAACAAACATTTTCAAGTGTCATTTTGCACCAACATACTTATAGGCATCAGTGAATATTTTATAATTTATTTTGTAGATGAGTATTTTTAGAATGTCATACAGTACAAGAGTGAATACTACAAAAACATTCATTTTACACATCCATGAGTAATTTTAATATTTTTCCCTATTTCTGAACAAGGTTTTCCAGGGCCTCCAGGTGCTAAAGGTGATAGGGGCAATCCAGGTTTTGATGGCATCCCAGGAGTGAAAGTAAGTAAACAGTACAAAATACCTTTGTAACAGTAATCAGCCAGTTTCAGAGTATATATCTGCTTATTTTAGCATTACCTGAAGTACACCCCACACTGCCTAAGTCTATGCCAAGTACAGGTTGAGTATCTCATGCTTGAGACCAGGAGTGCTTTGGATTTAGATTTGGATTTTTCCCAGATTTTTGGAATTCCTGTATTTATATATACATACATAATGAGAAATCTTGAAGATGTGGCCAGAGTCTCAATATGAAATTCATTTATGTTTTACATACATCTTATACACATTGACTGGGGGTTATTTAACTGAAAGTGACCCCTATAACTTGGTCATGACCAATAATTCCCTTTTTTCGTACGATAGGTTATATTCACAGAGATATGTGGATATTGCCATTTATCATTATAGATCAGTGGTTCCCAACCTGTGGTCTGTGGACCACCAGTGGTCTGCAAGAACTAAAATATGGTCCACCACCTCACTGTTGCAATGAGAGCGACTGGTCTTGCAAAACCCTCTTATTACTGCCAAGGCAATGGGGATGTTGGGAGGGGAGAGGTTGACTACCCGTGTAAGGCACGGCAACAAGCCTCCTGACTACTGCTTTTCCTCCTCCCTCCCTCCCCCTGAGCGAAGCCCTTCCATGGGGCACCTGGAAGTGAGGGCATCTTGGTGTCTTCGTTTTTAGGTCTGTTCCTGGGGTCATTTGGGGTGCTGATGCAGAAAATTGCATTGAATAACCACATCAGCTCTAGATTATTAAATATAGTTATGGATCGGTACAGGTGATTATTGGTTTTCTTCCTGTGACTTATAAATCCAGTATTTTTCATTACCATGCGGCCAAAATTTTGGAATATGACTGACGTTAGCTAGTCCTTATTTCCATTGATTTGTGCCCCATGAATCCAGAGGCCTTTCAGTTTTGTTTCTCTCACTGATTTTATTAGTATACTTTATTATAAGGCATGTAATTGATTATGTATCTGCATGCAATGTCAGGGTTCTCCAGGTATACCTGGATTGATTGGAAGCCCAGGAGCAAAAGGAGAACCTGGAGATGTTTTCTTTGACTCAAACTTGAAAGGTGAAAAAGGAAACCCTGGTTTTCCTGGAACTGAGGGCACGCCTGGTCGAGACGGAAGCCCAGGGCGCGATGGTCTGCCAGGTGCCCCAGGACCTAAAGGTGCATCGGTAGGTATTTGTTTACCTTTAGTACATTTTACTTAATGAATTTTAAAGTATTTGATTGTATGCGATATTGGTGCATTCCTTGCACTTATGCAGATCTGATTGCAAAGTTGCATGGTAGAATTCTCCTTCATTGGGATGCTCTTAGAATTAAATTCCATGACAAATATTTGCACATACAGTATTAAGGATTTAAAATATTTACTTAAATGTCAGGAACAGGTGTAAAAACCAAGATTTTATATGCACCTGCATCATATTTTATCTGAATTTGATTTTTTCCTATGCTGTTGATATTTTTTTTTACCTTTCCCTGGTGAAAGAAGGAGATGGATTTAATGCTGCTCAGAATGAGAGACTTCAGGAAGCCCACTACATATAATTCAGTTTACTGTCCATGTTTTTTTGCCATAGTTGAGAAACTCATATTGCCTTCTGTCCTCTTTACAAAAGTGAGAGATGACTCAAAGTTTAGACGTAAACGTAAGCTTATATTTTAATACATCTTAGATATCCAGCAATGGCTGGGTTAGGCCTTTTGCAATGATAAACACAAAATGAATTCATTGTTGGATTTTGGATTTTAAGATTGGTAGTTCTCCTTGATTCATCTCTGAGCCTGAAACGCCAGGTCTCAGCAGTGGCCAGAGGGACTTTTGCACAATTAAAACTGGTGCACCAGTTGCACCCATACCTTGGGAAGTCAGATTTAGCCACGGAAGCTCACACTCTTGTTACATCTCAAGTAGACTACTGCAACATGCTCTAGATGGGGTTGTCTTTGAAGACTGTTTGGAAGCTTCAAGTAGTCCAATGGGCGACAGCTAAGTTTCTAACTGGAGCGGGATACAGGGAGTATCCCATGTGGTGTCAGCTCCAATGGCTGCTAGTCTGCTACCGAGCACAATTCAAAGTGCTGGCTTTAGCCTATAAAGCCCTAAATGGTTCTGGCCCAGCTTACCTGTCTGAATGTATCTCCCCCATGAACCATCTCAGAGGTTAAGATCATCCGGAGAGGTCCTGCTCTCTATTCCACCCCCCTCGCAGGCGTGACTGGAGGGTATGAGAGACAGGGTCTTCTCAGTGGTGGCCCCTTGGCTATGGAACTCCCTCCCCAGGAAAATCAGCCCCCTCCCTCCTGACCTTCAGGAAGAAAGTTAAATCCTGGTTGTGGAACCAAGTTTTTGCACATTGACAATTATCTTTCAGTTCTGTAGTGAACAATGCAAATGACAATTGGAATGGCTCCTGGTTTATGGTTCTACACTATGCGATTTTAATGTATATGTTGTTTTATTTTTATATGTACTTAAGGCAACAAATTGGACCTCTGTTGTATGTCGCCCTGAGTCCCCTTTGGGGCAAGAAGGGTTGGGATCTAAATGTGGTAAATAAATAAATAAGAACGGGTCCATTAGAAAATTCATAAGAATGTGGGTAAACTACAACTTCCATCACCATTTGTCATTGTTTCAACCTCACAAATATTCAAAATTGACCATGTTGGGTCTGTGTGCCAAGTTTGGTCCAGATCCATTGTCATTTGGGTTCACAGTGTTCTTAGACTGTAGGTGAACTATAACTCACTAAATGCAAGGTCAATTCTCTTCAAATCCCTCCAGTATTCAAAGTTGCTCATGGTGTGTATGTGTATCAAGTTTGGTCCATCTCCATTGTTAGTTAGGTTCACAGTGCTGTCTAAATGTAAGTGAACTAGAGCACTCTCAATTCGAGATCGGTTCCCTCTAAACCCTACCAGTATTCAAAGTTGGGTATGTTGGGTAAGTGTGCAATGTTTGGTCCAGATACATTGTTGGTTAGGTTTTGAATGCTCTCTGGATGTGGATTAACTATAAGTCCCAGTTAGCGTATGCATTTATGTTGAAACCTACTATGCTTCATTTTTATTTTGGCTGCTAGTTTAAGCCGCCTTTTTATTGTTCTTCAATTGTTTTAATTTTTATGAGCCATTATATGTGTGTTCTAAAACCTAAAAAATACCTAACTTCAAGTGATGATGATGATAATGCCAAAATGACTTGAATCTTTTCCATTGGAGGAGAAGAGAGAAGTTCTTGCCCTGTTCTTGTTGCTCTTGATGCTGACTTGAAACTGAACTAGGACTCATATCTATAAGAATGATAAGGCACAAAGGAGAGACAATTATGAACATAAGAAAAATTCAAAAAGTTTTTGAAGATTATTATAGAAACCTCTATAAAAAATAATCCAATAGATATTTTTAAAAAATAGACCAATACCTAGCGGACATTAAGGTCACCAAGTTTACAGAAGATATGACAAATAACATGGGAAGAATTGAATACAGCCATAGATAAAGCTAAATTAAATAAATCCCCAGGTCCAGATGGATTCTCCGCCTTGTTTTACAAGGTGTATAAAGAAGAATTAGGCCCGTTATTGCTTTCTACAATGAATCAAGTACTCCAAAAAGGAGAGATGCCAGGATCCTGGGAGGAAACTACAATAGTTTTCTTACCTAAACAGGACAGTTACTACTAGTGATGACTGAGCTTCCACCCCGACTCATGTAGCATATCCTCAAATATACACCAGGCTATTTCAAATGATCCCATATGTGCACACAATTGTTAGAGAAATTATAACAGTGTTGATTGAGATTTTTTTTCTATAGTTTTATTACTATTAAGGTCAGCTTTAAACTTGTCAAAATTACACTAATAGAATCATATTGATTAGAACAACAGTAAAATAAGAGTGTTTCTTCTGGTGTCGGCTGCAAAAATGATTTTTTTTTCTTGTTTCTTTGTAATCAGGGAACCATTGGGCTAAAAGGAGATCGTGGCCCACCAGGATCAACTGGTTTCCCAGGACCCCGAGGAGAGAGGGGTTTTCCTGGTCCTCAAGGAATTGGGCCTTCTGGACCTCCTGGTGATAAAGGAGACATAGGAATTTCAGGGATCCCTGGCACTCCTGGACTTCCAGGTATCATTACTAATAATTGGCAGACAGATTGTGGTGCTTTGTTTACTACTGTGCGGCGCTCCAGTTGTTTGGGCCCCCAACTCCCAGAAGCCCTAATGAGCTTGTCCAGTGGCCAGGAATTCTGTGAGCCGAAGTCCAAAACACCTGGAGGGCCACAAGTTTGACACCACTGATATAGAAGGTTACTATACACCAAGAAGGTTACTATACACCAAGGGTGGAATTTCTGCAATGGAAACATATACACAGAATTTAAAATTAAGTCAGAAAAATGGCAGAAAAATTAGAATACAATTGTTCATACAATATAATGATCACATGAGTTCTCTGAGATTCGAAGGACATTTCTGTGCAAATAGGCCTTCCATCATATCTAGGTCCAGAAACAGATAAAAGGCCTCCCTCCCTCCCCACAGCTACGGTTGTGGCCTTGTAGAGAAGAAGAAACAGGCACAATTCCATCATATCTGGCCCCAGAAGAAGATAAAAGACCATCCCTCCATTCCAGTTAACACTGCTGTGGTCATAATCATGTCTTTAAATCAGTTTATAAAGTTGTAAGGGGGTTGTTTTGTTATTTTACTTATTATGAAGTACTATGTAAGCTAATGGTGCTACATAACTAGATAATGACAAATGACCATATCGGAAATAAGGAATCCAGTGTGATTGAAAGCTAAATTTCAAAGTTTATACACTCTTACAATTTGTAAATATTCATATTTAGATGGGGAAAAGTTTTCCAAGTTACTTTAATATGTGGAAATAAAGTATTTCAAGAGACAGGTTCATATCTTTTTTTCCCCTTTTTTCTGTTTTTTTTTTTCTCTTTCTTTTTTATTTTTTACTTATTTCGGTTTTTCTTTGGTGTCGGTTTTGTTTTCTGTATGCAAACCAATAAAAAATTAAAAAGAGAGAGACAGGTTCAAATGGTTGCATTCAGTAATGCATACCAACACATTCACCAGAGTGCCATAACTTAGCTAGATATTCAACTGTGTTGTCCACAAGTACAGCAAGATGGAAGCAAATCCACCTCGAGGGCAGAGATGCAAACATGTTTCAAAAATGCTGAGTTGCATTAAGATGTTTTGCATTTTGGAACTTCTTTTGAAAAGAAAAACATGTGCAAACAATACTTTTTTCTGAGGAAAGCCATTTTTTGTAGAGTTTATTTCAAGAAATCCTATAATCCTATCACAATCTCACTCATCATGGAAGAAACATTTGAAATTCATTGCTGAAACTTCCCTGATTGTGAGTCTATTCAGCTGGAATTCTATCCTGCTCTTTTCGTACTGCTTTCTACCTTCCAAACATTGTTTTTTCGTGTCTTTTCACAAAATACAATGGGATCAGTTTAGTCATATTTGCTTCTAGGGCTTGCTTTAAGATGATCCTAATTTTAGTACTGAATGAGAATATGTAGTGCTGATCATATTGAAGATGAACAAAATACAGTGTGGCAAATACGTTGTCATTAGCTAGATTTAGAAGCTATTCATAGAACTACAATTGTATAAATATTTATTTGGAAATAATTATATGCAATAGGATGAAGATATATAGGATTAAATACAATCATGTCCAAATTTTCTTTTGAGTTCTTGGGGAATTGCCTTCAGAAATCAAGACATAAGAATGCTGCCTAAGTTACTCTTCTCCTGAAATACAGAAGTTCCTTTCTGTTTCATTAATCAAATGTAGCATCAAGAAATACAACCTTCATTCTGAAAAACAACTGAATCAAGAATAAATGCTTATTAATATGTTATATCTTTTCCTTCCATTACAAGGACCCAAAGGTGAAGCTGGACGTGTTATTTCTCTGCCTGGAACCCCAGGAGCAGATGGGGTGCCTGGACCTCCTGGATTTCCGGGCATCCAAGGTACTTTTTCACATTAATGTCGGACGTGCTCCATATTGTCATAATTCCCCCAGAATTATAGCTATGTATAATAATTAATAATTAGTTATGGATTCCCTGGTGGCACAGCAGGTTAAACTGCTGAACTTGCTGACCAAAAGGTTGGCTGTTTGAATCCGGGAAGTGGGTGAGCTCCTGCTCTTAGGCCCAGCTTCTGCCAACCTACCAGTTCAAAAACATGCAAATGTGAGTAGATCAATAGGTACCGCTTCTGTGGGAAGCTAACAGCACTCCATGCAGTCATGCTGGCCACATGAACTTGGAGGCGTCTTCAGACAACACTGGCTCTTCGGCTTAGAGATGGAGATAAGCACCACCACCCCGAGTCGGATACAACTGAACTTAACGCCAAGAGGAAACCTTTACTATAATAATTAAACTTGACTTATTTTGTACAGGTGACAAGGGTGATCCTGGCATCACAGGAAGACCTGGCCCGCCAGGTGAAAAGGGTCTGACAGGACCTCCAGGAATAGGGTTTCCTGGGCTTCCAGGACCTAAAGGTACAATATAATTTACAATTTAATGTGACTGATCATTTAAGGATGATACCTTGGTCTAGGGAAGTTTGAAACTTGCATATCTTGTCATTTGTAAGTGGCAGGATTGCAGACAAAATACCCGAAATATTTTTATATTACATTCCAAAAAAAATTCACTGATATTTTTTATCAAAAATCCCACATAGAGTACACATATTCACTGTTGTTGTTGAAAGGCGAGTCAACACTAGGCAAATCTAGTCAAGTGACAATAAGGTTTAGATCAGCAGTGTTCATTCAGCCTTTTAGTTTCCCTGAACCACATTGGAAGAAGAATTGGGCCACACATAAAATGCACTTACACTATAGCTGATGAGCAAAAATATATAGATATTTCCATGCATAATTTTTGAGATATCTGCCACCACAGATAAGCAAAAAAAAAGTCCTCACATAATTATAATAATTATGCACCATCCCATTTGGAGGATCTTTTAAAATTATTGATCAGGTCTTCTGGCTGAACTATTCACAATTATAATGTGAATTACAGATACTACTCCAACATGTAACATACTCTGAGGGTTTGGGTTACTAACAACTGGAAGTACAAACAACTGGTGTCACTGCTGCTGTCCCTAAGACAGCAGTATCACCCTCCAGTATTGCTCTTGCTTGGTAGCTATTTGAAACATTCAGTTTTTCTCCTCAGCAAAAATCCATCTGACACGGGAGTCCTCACCAGTAGCACTGTTGCTCTCAGAATGGCCTCTGCCTCACAGGAGCATGGCTTCTCAAATAGACGTATTCCATGTTTGAAAATAGTTTATGAGGCTTCTGGCTTAGCTTCCGAGATTTATTATTTCCAGTATCATTTCATTATTAGCATTAAAAATTACATTTACATGTCTTTGGCTACAAACTGGAATCCACAACATGTGAGTGTGGAGAAGAGCAAACTGCAGACCACCTGCTGCAATGCAACCTGAGCCCTACCACATGCACAATGGAGGACCTTCTTGCAGCAACACCTGAGGCACTCCCAAGTGACCAGATACTGGTCAAAGGACATTTAATAGAATACCAAGTCTGCAAACTTTGTATTTTGTTTGTTTGATTGTCTGTTTTTTTTTAAATGCAATACAACTGTTTTGGTTCGCTCCTGACACGATAAATAAATGTCTTTGGTTTTGTAGGTTTCCCAGGACAGCCAGGTCCACCGGGTTTACCTGGGGAGAAAGGAAACGCTGGTTCCCAAGGATTACCAGGTATATCAGGACTACCAGGCCAAAAAGTAAGTGGAAGCAGCTTAAGCTAACTTTAAATAACTTTAGCTATGTTGCTGACAAACATGTTAGTTCAAGGTGGAGAATGAATACATTCATTAGTTTATCATTTTCCTAATATTTTATATTTCATCCAACTTTGTCATCAGTTGATGAGAGAAAAGAATAAAGATGACTAAAGATGTTGTATGCATTCCTTCCAATATGTACATTTTGGAGGCAATTTCCCCTTATAAATTTGTTTCATTTAGTTCATTGCATTTTTATACATTTTATCTGATAATTTTGCACATATTCTTCTGGTACAAAAGCACTGCAAAATTTGGAGTGTTATAAAAACTTTTATTTTAAGCTTTCATTTTTATTTGGATATTGTGGAAAGGGATGTTCATTTAAAAATGTGAAATAAGTGGATTTCATCCCCATCTTTTGATCACTATCATCATCATTTGACTACTGGGAACTCCAACAACGTTTCTGGTTGTAAACCCACACAATAACTGTAGAATTAGTACACAGCTAACACGCTGTATGAAACATGTATTTCAGAACCATAAGAGCATAATAGGCATAAAAACATGGTAGAATCTAAGCATAGGATCCTGACACAGCGATGGCACTTGACAGAGCGAAGATTTTGGAAAGAGGGCACAAACATATTGAAAAAGTTGGATACAGTCCAACATTGGTAGGGAAATGACTACCATGTTTAAATGAACTAAATATCTATATCCAGATATTTGAAATTTTTTTACTAACCTTTCCTTTCGTCTGTATTTTCTAACCCTTTTCATTTTCCTGTCACTATTTCTCCTTTCTGCTGTCACTACACAGCATTCCTTGGACTTTTGTCAAACTTTTATTCTCTCCAAAAACGTTTCTCCACGTCACTGACCAAGTAAGTTACCAACATTCGTTGGCTTACAGTTTCATTTTGAGGCATCCAAAGGGTCATTCTTTTCCCATTGCATCAAAGCGGTTCAAATAGTGATTTGAAGAGGATAATAATGTTGTTTTGTTTGTGTTGATTGGATGGCAACAACAATAACAATAACAACAACATTTTTATTCATGATAAGGGTGAACCAGGACTAGGTCTCCCGGGTCCCAAAGGCTTGCCTGGTCCACAAGGACAAGATGGTTTCCCTGGAGCAAAAGGTGACCAAGGGTTTCCTGGCCAACCTGGAGAAAAAGGATTTCCAGGTGTGCCTGGCCAACCAGGTTTGCAAGGTAAGCTTTTTGCAATTCCTAGCTAAAATTATAACAATCCAACATATTTTTTGTGTGAAAAAAATAATTAAAATTGTAGTAGTCAAATATTAGCTTTTTCTTCCCCTAATTTCCACGTTAATCTTAATTAGTAAAGGTTTTTCACCCTCTCTTCATTTTATTTTATCTTCTTTTCATGAAAATCTGTTCTCAAAGCATAACTAGAGATGTGGACCAATCTGATGCAGTCTGAGGCACGTCTCGATGAGCTAAATTCAGCTTACTCCCAAAGAAGTGTTTAGAAAATTGTAACCTTAGCCAAGTTGAGAGCATATGCAGTATTTCACACTACGAAGAGCAAAATGATAAATAATCGTCAACATTAGTGTCATACAAGTTGACACATTGCTGTTTTTCATTTTTCTGCTTAGGTGATCCTGGTAGTGCTGGATTGCCAGGTCTACAGGGCTCCCCCGGCGTCCCAGGAATCGGACCCCCTGGCCCCCCTGGGCCTCTAGGACCATCAGGCCCTCCAGGACCCACAGGTAACTTGTTCATTCAGGATTTGTTTGCACCTATGTTTATGTTTGCACACAAAATATGTGATCAAAGATGCACTGAAACCATCTTCATTCAGCTCAATTTGTATTGTCTAGTTTGATGTTTTAAGGAACGGCACATATTTAGATGATTTGTCCAGGAATCAAGCATATTTTAGAACCTTTTCAGTGCAGATGTATAAGGTCTACTGAGAAGTAAGACATGAGTCCATTGTAAGTGGCTATATGGTTGCAGAATTAGCATCCTTTCTTCTAAAATCTGACATTTATTCTGGCAGATGTTTAATGAAAATCAAAGCATTGTTTCATTATTTGTTTGAATGTTTTTCCCTTTTTGGCATTGAATGTTTTGCCATACATGTTGGAAACCACCCTGGGTCTGGGGAGAAATACAAATAAATTATGATTATGATTATGATTATTACTGCCAAACACTAAATGTCTGTAGATTTTTTATGCAAAAAATTATTGCAGTATTATAAAGAACATTATTTTATTATCAGTAGTTTTAACATAAACAATTAAGGAAGAAAACAACTAAAATCCATAGAAAAGAGTGATTACTCTCAATGTAGATATTATTTCCCTAGTTTTTAGAAGCATAATAGCACAGTATGACACTTGTATTCATGGAGTGCATATTCTAAACCATGAATAATAGAGTTCCCTATTGATACGAAGGATTTCTGGACCACGAATACCACAGACCTGTGGTGAAGGATCTAAAAAATGAGAGGACATATTTTATAAGGTGTGGATATCTGGAATCACAGATGACAGTTCCGTGGATTTGAGCGTCATACTGTACATGTATCCATCTGAACATGAGGAAGAACTTCCTGACTGTGAGAGCCATTCAGCAGTGGAACTCTCTGCCCCGGAGTGTGGTGGAGGCTCCTTCTTTGGAAGCTTTTAAACAGGGGCTGGATGGTCATCTGTCAGGGATGATTTGAATGCAATATTCCTGCTTCTTGGCAGGGGGTTGGACTAGATGGCCCATGAGGTCTCTTCCAACTCTTTGATTCTATGATTCTATGTGTTATGAATAATTAACCATTTGAGCATTTTGTTTTCAAAATCTACTTCATCACTTTCCTTTTAATCACTTCAGGGGTATCAGGAATAAAAGGAGAAAGGGGCTATCCAGGCGTCCCTGGGCTAGATATGCCAGGGCCAAAAGGAGATAAAGGTGGCCAAGGACCACCAGGGCTACCAGGACTGCAAGGGGTGCGAGGGCTACCTGGTGGACAAGGACAAGAAGGGAGACCAGGCACTCCAGGTATGCGTTTATCTTCTAGTAATTCATCATTGTTCCTTGTCCTATAGGTTATTTGTAAAATATGTTTTTTTCCCATTCATAAGGATACAAACAATATCATGAGCAAGGACGTAACGGCAGTGGTGTGAAGTGTGTTTGCTTCCCTTTTATTCTGTATCGCCTCCTTAGTTACAACAGAAGAAAGGTTAGAATTGTGCACCTGATAAGTGTTAGCATTCTGGATTGTTGTAGGTTTTTTCGGGCTATATGGCCATGTTCTAGAGGCATTCTCTCCTGACATTTCGCCTGCATCTATGGCAAGCATCCTCAGAGGTAGTGAGGTAGCATTCTGTCAATAAACAAAAATCTTGAGGCTAAAGAGCCATTAGGATACCTCAAAAACAAAGAAAAAGAATTTTAAGCTGCAAAAAACACAAAGGCCAGTAACACTTAAATGTTTCCATGCTTTCTAGATATTGGTGTTGGTGATATTCTGAATTTCTGTTTTCAACCAGGCATGCTTGAACCTCAAAATATATTGTACGCCAATTATATGGGTAATTACAACTTTCAATTTGATTTCAGGAATCAAAGGTGAAATGGGAGTTATGGGAACCCCTGGCTTTCAGGGTCCTCCTGGCCCTATAGGATCCAGTGGACCTCCAGGTGAAAAAGGTGAGAATTGTACCCTCTTTTCCATTTTTCAACTGACATTCAGCATGTATGGTTGTTAAGGTGCTCAGTCTTTACTGAATTGCAGGAAATAAGGCTTGCCTTTTATGCTTTCAAAGTATTTTTTTGCTTCTGCTAGGCTTTTGAAGTGTAAGTATGCTTTTATATAGTTATAAATGGTGGAGGAAGAATATATGGTTCATTTTCAAATTTATGCTTTGCCTTGTACTTCGTTGTGGGTGTTTAGGTGGTGAAAAAGTGGGAAGAAGCTTATTTTGTATTACAAACTAGCAATGGGTAGCATTCATATTTTTCTAAGTAATCAGTAGTAAGAAACTATGGACAAAAGTTTGGGAGGGGGGCACACATTAAACTATGAATGCAACTTGTTATTTTCAAAATATAATGGGCAATTGGTAAGGTTTGTGGGGGTACATTGGAAGGCTGGAACTCCCCCATTAACCTCTCCAACCCCCTCAAAATATTTTACTCCAAACAGCCAGTACTCTGAGGGTGAATTGCTGGCCATTATGCTATGTTTTGAGATATTTTGTCTTGCCCTCTATTTTTTACACCTGTAAAGCTTTTTTAACTGAAGTAAGTTTTTTTAAACCAGGGAGAGATTGAATAATCAGCTCCATTAACCTCCTTTTTTGATGAGTATCCTATATAGACTGAAGCAGGCCCGTAGTCGGGGAGGTTTGAGGGACTTCACCCCCTCCCCCCCCCCCCCCCCCCCATTCTCAGGGTGGTCCGCGAGAAGGCCTTACTGGTACATTATTTAAATACCTGGGAGTCACTTTGGACCGTGCCCTGACCTACAAGAAGCACTGCCTGAACATCAAACAAAAAGTGGGCGCTAGAAACAACATCATACGAAAGCTGACTGGCACAACCTGGGGATCACAACCAGACACAGTGAAGACATCTGCCCTTGCGCTATGCTACTCTGCTGCTGAGTATGCATGCCCAGTGTGGAACACATCTCATCACACTAAAACAGTGGATGTGGCTCTTAATGAGACATGCCGCATTATCACGGGGTGTCTGCGACCCACACCACTGGAGAAAGTACACTGCTTAGCCGGTATTGCACCACCTGACATCCGCCGGGAAGTAGCAGCCAATAGTGAAAGGACCAAGGCAGAGACATCTCCAGCTCATCCCCTGTTTGGGTATCAGCCAGCACGTCAACGACTTAAATCAAGACATAGTTTTCTTAGAACTACAGAGACACTCGCTGGAACACCCCAGCAAGCGAGAGTCCAAAAGTGGCAGGCCCAAACCCAGCACCTCAATTCATGGGTGATACCAGATGAGAGACTCCCCCCTGGGCACTCAGAAGACTGGGCGACTTGGAAGGCGCTGAACAGATTGCGCTCTGGCACCACGAGATGCAGAGCCAATCTTAAGAAATGGGGCTACAGGGTGGAATCCTCGGCATGCGAGTGCGGAGAAGAACAAACCACTGACCACCTGCTGCAATGCACCCTGAGCCCTGCCACATGCACGATGGAGGACCTTCTTGCGGCAACCCCAGAGGCACTCCAAGTGGCCAGATACTGGTCAAAGGACATTTAACCAAATACCAAATTTACAAAATCTGTGTGGTTTTTTTTCTTTTTCTTTTTCTTTTTAATCTCTGTGTTTGTTTTGCTCTGTTAGAATTGTAATACAATGGTTGCTGATGACACGATAAATAAATAAATTTAAACTGTTACGTTTATTCATATAATGATCTGATCACTATTCTCAATATATCCCATATGCATGGGGGTATTGGGATAATGATACAAAAGGTTTGCTAGGGTAGATCTTGAGCCCCTCCCCTGAACCAAACTCACCCCCCCCCCAAATTAAACTAAGCCCCCGCCCCGAATCAAAATCCTGGCTACAGGCCTGGACTGAAGGAAGACCTCTACCAGTCAAAATAGGTGATGGAGGATCCTAGATCCACCCAAATGTGGTGACATTAGGAAAGAACTCTATGGGTTTACAGATCCTTGAAGACTGAAAGAAAAAAAGAAAAAGAAAACCTTGGTCTTCCATGCAGTCCACTGGCCACATTTTTCCTACCTCTGTTTTTTGAAAAATCTGAATGTTACTGTTCATACATGTGGTTTCATATATTTATATTAGCATAATTAGATTTGAAAGTATCATACCTAACCTTTGTGAAAATGGCTCTGACTCTTGAAGTTTTCTTGAGTTTCTGTTATTTGGCTCTGCATATTTTTCACAGGTGACATAGGCTTTCCTGGAGCATCTGGACTCAGAGGTGATCCTGGATTAAAAGGCGAGAAAGGTGAAGATGGTCTACCAGGAAAGCCAGGATCAATGGATCATGTAGACATGGAAAATATGAAAGGCCAAAAGGGGGACCAAGGAGATAGAGGTAAGCAAAATTAAGTAACGCGTACAGCTTGTTCATAGGACCTCCTGAGTGTGAATTGTAATCATTTCTAAATCAAAGCAGGAGTAAATCCACCATCCACATGTGTTCTGGGACCAGGCCTTCGGACAATAGATGTATGCAGCTTTTTAGAGGGACAAGGACTGGAACGGCGACTTGACTAATGTTTTATGGTTTTAATGGTTGTTTTGATGCTTGGTGATGTACTGTTTAATATGATTTATGTCTAATGTGTGGTTCTACTATTGTGGTTATAAGGCATTGAATTTTGCCATTAACTATGTGTAAACCACTTTGAGTCCCCCTCAGAGTGAGAAAAGCGGTATATAAATACTGTAAATAAATAAATAAATGTATTTTAATTACAACTTCAGTCCTCAGTTTGCTTTGCAAACTAACTGGGTTCCAAGCTTTCCTGTAGAATATTAAAACAGAGCATAAACTTGTGAAGCATTTGAACAAATCCTAGTTTCTGCCAGAGTCACGTCTTCTTTCTTCATCACTACCTGCCCACCTACCTTGGCAAATGCAGCTGGGCATGGTTAGTGATGATAAGGTTTACTTGATAAGTCCATCCACTCAGCTCCTGCACTTGACATTTTAGTTACTAGAGCTAGTTGAAGTTCCTTTGGGGACTGGCTCTTAAGTGTACTGTCCAGACTGGGAACCTAGGGAATTCTTGGACTTTAGTTCAAGGTTTAAATGGTTTTTTTTAAAATAGTAGGGCAAATGTTGTCGATGATAATAATCATCATTATTTGTTTAAAATTTATTTCCTTCAAAAGCAGCTTTTAAATCAATTCCCTAGGTGTCAAGGTCTATTTTCTCTTCTCCAGTCTGCAGGAAAAGGGGGGGGGGGGGGGAAATCTGAGGCCTTGGAAGTGTTTTCCCTTCTTTTTGTTTTTAACCATGCATTGTATGTTTCTGTTCCCTACTAATATAAAGCTGCACCTATGTGGTTGCCTGTATCTTCACTACCACTCAGTTTCTCCAACCATGGCAGATACCATAACTCAGCAGGAAGGAGCATTTAATATGGATAAATGTTGGGTGGCCTCAGTATTCGTCACCTGAGGAATCACTGCTATGATACTACAGGGCAACTGATTACTGAGTGTCCCATCCCATTGTTAATTTTTGCTGTTCTTTCCCCACCACTCTCATCTTGCCTTAAATGCCAGTGCACTTTCCTTTTTCCTTTTGGTCTGAGGCGCATTGTTAGCACGATATCCTGCTATAAATAACTTTCTTTTAAGCTCAATTTGGACATAATTCCTTTCTCTTTAAGATATTGATTTCACGCCTTTCTCCATTCTACCCCCTGCACTCATAGCTTGAAAATCTCATTGCCTGGGTCCATTTGCTAGTAAGAAAATAATACAAAAGCATGCGTATATGTCATATGTTTTGGAGTTCAGCATTAATGGCGAAAGTGAGTTTTTAGGGTTAAACCACAAGGCACCCTAGTATAACTTGCATCCTGCACTCTGTATATATTCTTATTGATACATCAACCACTTGTCACATGTCCAGTGTGCTTTTTCACCCCTTTGCTGTGCATAACTCCAGATGGGGTGGAACACTGAACCATGACATGAACCAAAATGCTTGTGCTTCCAGGGCAACCAGGACAAACTGGACAGAGAGGAACCCAAGGAGACACTGGTTCACCAGGAATGCCAGGCAAAGACGGGGATCCTGGCTTACCTGGCGAAGCAGGTATTAAAACCTTTAATTTTGCTACACCTATAATAAATTATGGGCATTTTGTTATGATGCATACTAATGAGCTGTAATGTTTAATCTGTTTTTTTTTTAACAGGACCAAAGGGGGATGCAGGCTCACCAGGATATCAGGGTGAACCCGGACTTCCTGGACAAAAGGGGTCTATAGGAGAAATGGGTCTGCCAGGTAATACTCCATCTAGAACATTTGGCAACTTGGGATTTTCCATTGACTAGCCATGCATTTTCTATTATGCAAATATTAATAATCCATTTCTTTTTCACTTAAAGAATAATACAGTATACCAACATTTGAACTCTTATTTCCAGGGCTATCAGGAGAAAAGGGTGTGCAGGGACTTCCAGGTGAAGCAGGTAGACCAGGCATTACTGGAGAGAAAGGTCTAAAAGGCGAGAAAGGTCAAGCTGGATTCCCAGGAATTGGCTTCCCTGGGGCACCTGGCGAAAAGGTATCCATCAACGTCCATGTACCCCATCATATGTTCTAAATTATGTTTTTTAACATTGATTTGCTAAAGCATCTGTTTCAAAAGGTGAGGGATTTAATTTGGGAAGTATGGAAAGCTATCTTGTGCTTTCCATACAATTGTTTTGGAGGAACCACTGGTAGACTCACTTTGTATGCAATTGCAATGTAAAGTATAGCTGGACTTTAAAAGTAACCCTTAAAATAGAAAGTTGTTATGATTTTAGGATGCACATTGCAAATATCATTGAAAGTATGATTACTCCCATTATCTTACAGGGAGAGCCAGGATGGACCGGTAGTCCAGGTTTACCTGGGGAAAAAGGGGAAAAAGGTGCTCTCGGAATTGCAGGAATCCCTGGGTCTCCAGGTACCAAAGGGCAGCCAGGTTTGCCCGGTTCACCAGGTAAGAGTCCCAAAGCATCCCCCAGTGCTGTCCACCCAGGTGCGTAGGCAACAAATATTAACCTTGCGCTCTTTTTTGAAAAGGTTCTCCAGGAATGCCTGGCGAAAAAGGTGAACAAGGATTCCCAGGTGTGCCTGGTTTTCCAGGCTTAAAAGGCCAAACAGGTAAAGAAACTATTGTGAATATGTCAGAAATGCTCCTTCAGCCCTAATTTTGAAAGAAACATAACATTTAATTTCTGCAGTTCACATAACATCTTTTTATAAATTAAATGACATGATTTTAAAATTAAATCATGGCAGTAGTTTGAAAAGAAAAGCCATGTACAACAACTTTACTATAGTAGGTTTAGAAATAACAGAGCATAGACTTGTTAATTAGAAATATTGTAAGTTATCAATTAAACCTTAAGATTTTTTGTTTTTGTTTTTAGTTTGCTTTTTTGTTTGTTTGTTTTTTGTAGTAACTGACATTTTACTTCATTGCTGTGTTACGAGCTACAGTGAGGTTTTTTTTTTAAACTCTGTGGATTGTCACCATTCGATAGCAATCTTAGTAAATATAGAAGTAAGTTCTATATTTGTTGTGTGAATTTCTTAACATCATTTCAAGAGATGCAAATATCCTTTTACAGGAGACACTGGCCCCCAAGGTGCAGCAGGCCTTCCTGGAGAAAGGGGTACAGCAGGTTATGATGGAATCCCAGGCTCACCTGGACCAAAGGGAGACCCAGGTAAGCATTTTACTCTCCCGTTTTTTGGTTTTGTTGTTGTTGTTTGCTATAGTAGAAAGTGCTTCCTGCAATTGTCTGATTGGAAACACTTAACTAATTTGAATTTTGAAATATTTCTTAAGGGTTTAAAAATGCATATTTTCCACATGCTTAGCTCCATCAATACCTCAAGGAGAGGGAAAATATTTCAAGAAATTAATCTCTTAAATTTATGCTAAATTTATCCCAGTGCTTCTTTGAGTTTCTCCCCTTGTGTGCCTTTTACCACATGTATCTAGCAAAACAGTAACCCATAGCAACAGACTCTTTTGCTTACTCTACAAAAAAGCATGCGCAGGGATGGCAGTGTATAATGTGTACACATTCTAATACATACCCGTAATAACCAACACAATTTATGTATTTAATATTTATTATATTTATTTACTCCCCTGAATTGACACTGATTGAGTATAGAAGTAGGTTTTGGAGTGGTTTGAAGGAAGGGAGAAGGTTTTTGTCCTAGGAGTATCCCCCCCCCCCCCCCCCCCGGTATGAAGGTCAGTCTATCACCCTGTCTCTCTATGAGTTCTCACTCACAAATAATTCTGCTCCTTTATCTCACCCTGAGTTTTTAAATCATTTTATGTACATGTGGCCCGCTCACTGTCATTATGTTTGGTTTACTGCTTTTTTTGTATTTTGTTTATTGTAGTCATATGTTCTGTGTTTTACTGTGATGTTGTTTATTTTATTGTAACTTGTATCTTATTTTATTGTAATTTGTTGTTTGGGCTTGGCCTCATGTAAGCCACCCTGAGTCCCCGTTGGGAAGATGGTGGCGGGGTATAAATAAAGATTATTATTATTATTATGGCAGTTCTATATAGGCAGAAAATGTAGCTCCAAGCCAGTGTGAAACCCCAGTTTGCCCCCACTCCCATGACAGGACATAAACATACTGGTTTTGGGGCACATTATGGCCAGATAAGAAATCTATCAACCACCTCTCCAATGGGACAACAGACCCACAGCCTAGCTCTGCTGAAGCCGGTTTGAGTTTCTATTCCCTGTCTCACCCCCACCTCAAAAGACAGTACTTACCTGATCTCCTGCCTGTTTACTTCCTGATTTGTCCCTGCCATATGTATGAGCAAGGCAGCTTAGGAGGACTGAGGTTCTCCCACTCCTGTCAAACTGTCTTGCTCAGTCACATGACAGCAGCCAGGTGTCTTTTGGGGGGCAGAGGGGTGGGGTGCAGCGGGAAGGAGGGACAACCCCTCCCCATCTCCCCATGGTGCCTGAGTCTGGGTAAAACATGTTGGCTCTGGGGATGCCAATCCTGAATCCTGCATAAGAATCCAGGATTGGTTTCTCCACTGTCCCAAGACAGGGAATCTGAAACCTGTTGCCGAGTCCCCTGTGTTTTCTTAACTCAAGCTCCAGAAGCATTAAGCAGCATTAAGCAGCTTACCCCGGGTTAACTCACATTGGGCTATGTGCATTATGTGAGAAAAAATTCAGGATGATTGTTTATTTTTTACTATGCAAATCCACCATCAGAAGCTTGATCAAGCCGTGGCAATGGTACATTTCAGTACATTTTATTTTAAGTATTGTTTTTCTCTGTTTTGCTATCTTCACCATTTAGGTATCCCAGGCAGAGGACTTCCTGGACTTCCTGGTGCTAAAGGAGACAGAGGTAATCCATAGACTATTAAATGCAAAGTGAGTACAGTTGAATGAAAAGAAAATGGCGTGTGTTCTTGTACAGCTGTACCAGGAGCTCCAACTTTATTTGCTTTGTAGTAAATGTTTGGTTGCAGTCCTGGGTTTCAGGGACTTTGCAGATAGGTGGCTTCCTTTAGGCTGCAGTCATAGGGCAAGTCACCTGTCCATCATCGTTAAGTTTTGGTTCCGCCCCTTGCTCAGGGCAATTGGGAAGGGAAGGGAGCCATTTTTAGTTAGTCTCAGCAAGGAAAGCTAATGTATAGGACGTGTGCAAGCTTCCCCTGTACAAAAGCTTCAACTCTTAAGAATTTCCAGGAAAATAGCCCTAAAGACCAAAGAACTCCAGCTGGAGAGTCTACTGCCTTACTGGTAGGTCCACTCGGTATTCGAGGTGCAGTTTGACCCGGTAGCGGAGCCCACATCAGTAAGGGTTAGATTACAGTCAGCCTGGGAGAAGTTAAAAAGGGGATTTTCCTTTAAATAAGAAGTTATTGAAGACAGTTGCCTGTCCTTCGTGGGCAAGATTAGGAATTCACCAGTTGCCTAAAAGCTTGGAATCATTTGCTTAACTTTACTGAAGACAAGAGACGTTTCTGTTTGATTGTTCATTAATAAAAGACTTTGTTGTACTCCACAAGCTATCTAAAGACTATTTGTGGTAAAAAAAAACCCTCTGAGAACTTCTCCTTGGGCCCCCTGGCTTCCCGCTGGGCAAAGGTTGCACGTCCTGTTCTAAAGAAAATTCTTCACAGGCCCAGCGCGTGACAGAACAGCGTGAAAGAGTGCAATATGGACTTTATGTGTCATTTTGTAAGGTTAAAATTCAGAATGCATTCATAGGTCAATAATGATAGAATAATGAACATGTTAGTACTCAATAAAGTAATTATAATAAAGGGATATCTGAGGAAGATGAATAATGAAAAAGCTTCTGCAAGAGCAGAGTTCTACATATGAGACTTAGGTAAATAAAAATCATTGCTAAAGTAGTATTTGTATATTAATGCCCAAAAGGGGAAAAATCAGAAAGCAGACTTGAAGGGCAATTTAGGACAAGATGGTGTTTGAGGACTCCAGCAGTATTTTCTCCCAAGTCACCAAATTTCATGTTTTATCTAACCAAAAAGTGGTTCTTTTTCATTCTTAGGTGCAAAAGGAGATGTGGGTTTCCCAGGAGCCCCAGGAAGTCCAGGGATCCCTGGTGTCAAAGGAGAACCAGGATTTGATGGTCCACAGGGTCCCCCAGGCCAACCAGGAATTCCTGGATTACCAGGCAGAGCTGGAGCGGGGCCAAAGGGTGACCGGGGACCTCAAGGTCGACCTGGCCTGCAAGGTAAGCATAGGCATAGATGATTTAACATTTGTAAAAAAGTATAGTGATGCCTGGGGTGACAGTTACTTTTAAATCAGCCCGACTTTATTATGCATTCCTTTACATCAAGTGGGCGAAGGGTCCCTACTTCGCGGATTTTCACTTATTGCAGATGGTCCTGGAATGGAACACCTGCAATAAATGAGGGAACACTGTAACAGCAACAATAATGATGGTGATGGTGATGATGCTTTTAAAGCTATGCAAAACAGTTTTCTTGAGGCCCAGCTAGGGAGGAACTGAAAAGTAGAACTTTATCTACCGGCACAAGGGTCTAACCCAGTGGCACAATGGGTTAAACACTTGTGCCAGGAGGACTGCTGACCAAGTGGGGTGAGCTCCTGTCTGTCAGCTCCAGCTTCCCATGCAGAGACATGAGGGAAGCGACCCATAGGATGGTAAAACATCTGGGCTTCCCCTGGGCAACATCCTTGCAGACAGCCAATTTTCTCACATCAAAAGTGACTTGCAGTTTCTCAAGTCACTCCTGACATGAAAAAAAAATCTTATTCATTATAAATACTTACATAAACTGCATATGTGGTTGTATATCTTTATTCTGCAAACCCCATAATGTGACTGCATGGTACATTTTGTTTCCCATGTAATAACTGTTTCCATGTTAAGACATTGTTTTACTTTGGTACCATTTTTCTAGCTTCCACAAGATAGTACACAATTCTGAACAGTCATATTCATCTTATTTATTTTGAGCATTATCATTGTTCCTATTACTGGTGTATAGGTATAACTGGGAATTATTTTGGCATATAGATCTTCTTTATTCTAAAACAAATACTGTCAATGAATGGTATTTCCATTTCTATTTTAGGGTTTCCTGGGCCTCAAGGACCTCCAGGTGTTCCAGGGCTATCAGGGGAGAAAGGAGAAACAGGACTTCCAGGTTTCCCAGGACCAGCTGGAAGACCCGGATTGAAAGGAGATCAGGGAACTCAAGGAATCCCAGTAAGTTAATTTGAGGAATGTGAAGGCAGCATGCAATGGTCTCATTGCACAATATGCAGTGGTTTCGGATTTATTTTATTTTCAGTTAATGGCTGCAGATATAGCCTTTTTGTGAGATAGGCTCTTTGGAGATGCAAAGCATTGTCTTCTTAGAATACTGCATCTTTCTTCAAACCTATTTAGTGCTGTTCAGTAGAAAAAAGACCTTGCACAGCATGGCAGTTCTTTGTTTTCTTGGGAATTACCTGATCCTTTTTTTGTTTTGCACTATCCACATCTACCCACCATCAGTTTTCAAGAGTTTCACGAAAGACATTCCTGACTTCTAGAGCAGGTTTCCTCAAACTTTAGTCCTCCAGGTATTTTGGACTTCAGCTCCCAGGATTCAAATGCCTATTTTTTAAAAAGTAGCATACCACCTATTACCAATGAAAACATTGGGATTAGTTCTGTTGAAGATATTCCCTGTGTTGTTTATTCCATTTTCTTCCTGGTTCCTGCAAAAAGAAGAAAGATCTCAGAGCCATCCTCCTTAACAAATGGTTCAATAGACATGTGCCAAAACCATCTGGAAAATAAATGCCTCAGTTAATTCTAGGAGCCATATTGAAAAGGGGATCCTTGATATCATTTGCCTTAACAGAAGTTTTACTTCATATTCTAGTCCAGTCTAAACAAGCCGTTCAAAGTTTCTAAGATTTTTTTACACTGCTAGGCTTCAAATATTTGGACATTCCCCTTTTGTTTAATTTCCTCATTGGACAACTACCGCATGTATGAGTGATATTTAGGAGTTCCCAAATAGACTTCATCTCCCAGCTGTTTCAACAGACTTTGCAATTTTATTTCAGAAGCTTATTTCACCTGCAGCAGGGAAATATCTTTGTTGAAACCTCCATTCAGAGATATCTATATAAATAAAAATGTAATGTTTGTTTGTGGGATTAACATAACTCAAAAACCACTGGACGAACTGACACCAAATTTGGACACAATACACCTATCAGGCCAACGAGTGGCCTTCACTCATAAAAAGACTGAAAAACACAGCAGAAGGGACATAAAAAGCCAAAAAAAATTACATTACAATGCATGAACAAAACCACATATATACACAAATATATGCACACACATGCAAAACACATATAAACAGACTGGGCCACAGCAACGTGTGGCAGGGGACAGCTAGTAGAAAATAAAACAGTAAGCCAATAAATAATCAATAAAATAAACATCTGGTGTTGTGCTGGTCCTACACGCAATATATAGTAATACCTCTGTTTCAAACAAAATGACACTTCCCCCTGCTTCCCCCCCCCCCCCAGTTAATTCACCAAACCTCTGTTTTGATTTCCATTCCCTTCAACCCTTTTTTGTGCGTGTCAGAAGCGACTTGAGAAACTGCAAGTCGCTTCTGGTGTGAGAGAATTAGCCATCTGCAAGGACGTTAGCCAGGAGACACCTCGATGTTTTACCATCCTGTGGGTGGCTTCTCTCATGTCCCTGCAAGGGAAGCTGGAGCTGACAAATGGGAGCTCACCCCATCTTGAATAGACTGACAGGGATCCTACTGACCTTTTTCTCGGGACTGGATTAGGAAGTTGACGCCCTTTTTAAAGCATTTTATTAACATGTTCTTCATTGCTGCTGGACTCAGAGGAAAGTGACATCCTGAAGCAGATGGCCCAGCCTACTGTAGCAAATGGGAGGAGTTACCCTTGAATGAATAATTTCCACTATGGAAATCCTGCCAGAGTGTGGTTCACCTGGACTGGAAACCCAATCAACAGCTGATCATTTATAGCAGTGGTTCTCAACGTGTGTGTCCCCAGATGTTTTGGCCTTCAGCTCCCAGAAATCCTAACAGCTGGTAAACTGACTGGGATTTCTGGGAGTTGTAGGCCAAAACACCTGAGGACCCACAGGTTGAGAACCACTGACTTATAGTAATTGCTACAACTTTGCTGTACCATCTTTCTCTGATGTGGCAAAGTATTAACGCCCATTTATTTTATGTGCAGAATCTAATCCAGTGGTTCTCAACCTGGGGTCCCCAGATGTTTTTGGCCTTCAACTCCCAGAAATCCCAGCCAGTTTACCAGCTGTTAGGATTTCTGGCCATTGAAGGCCAAAAACTTCTCGGGACCCCAGGTTGAGAACCACTGATCTAATTCCTCTGGCATATAATTTTAGCTTTCTTATTTTTGTCATTCTTTTTCTTGTTTGCTTCTATTTGGTCATGAACTGAAACTCTCATGCTGATATTAAATCTCTGTTTCTATCTAGCTCATTTTTTTCTCTTGAATGTAAGGACCTAAGTATTGAGCTGTATCAGATTCAAGAATTAATCTACACACATGCATCACTTTAGTCACAACTGAGGGTTTGTTCTCTTGTTCAGGGCAATGCTGGCTTCCCTGGAGCTGCTGGTCAAAAAGGTGACATGGGGCCTCCTGGAATTCCAGGACCTCAAGGTATGAGAGAGAATATGAGAAGCAAACATTGTTATCTGCTTTTGCGTTATAGCAAAGAAATAAATAGCCTTTCAGTCTAATTGCACTATATTTGTTGCAGCTTTTTAGTAAATGAATAGTAATTCGATGCCTATAAAATGAACACAGCAATAGTAGTGGCTGCAAAATATATGGCCCATATCAGTTTTCTTCACTGCATGAGTGGGGAAATAATAGCTTTCTCTCCCTCTCATTCCAAATTGACAGAGTACAACTAGAAGTTAACAGGAATACATTTTTTCTTCTGCTTAGCCTGTGTTTTGTTCTAGAAACGTTATTTGCTTATCAAATTTGCAAACTTCAAAGCAAAGAATGGTGAACATATAAGTGAAGAATATCACATCCTATGACAAACGTGTGAAATGTATTGTTTGGCCATGAAAACAGTTAGATAAAGCTACCATCATGAGTGATTTGAAATAATGTAATGGGGAACACTAAGTAGGAAAAAGAAAAAAATAGGAGGGGGGATTAGAAGGCCCCAAGGAACTTGATATGGGTAGTAATTCAGGTAAAAGAAAACTTCATATGATGAAAGCTTGAAGGTTGTCTTTCTCTCTAGGTCCAAGAGGTCCTCCAGGAATCCTTGGAATCAAAGGAGAACAAGGTGATCAAGGATATCCTGGAGCAAAAGGTCAGTGATGACATCATTTTGACAGATTTGGTTATTTTGAAAGGAGTTGTGGTGGTGACAAGGAGAAGAAAGACTAACACGGTGTTTCTCAATTATCCTAATGCTGTGACCCCTTAATACAGTTGCTCATGTTGTGGGGACTCCCAACCATAACATTTTTGTTGCTACTTCATAACTGCAATTTTGCTACTGTTATGAATTGTCATGTCAATATCTGATATGCAAGATGTATTTTCATTCACTGGACCAAATTTGGCACAAATACCCAATACAACCAAATGTGAATACTGGTGGAGTTTGGGGAAAATAGGCCTTGATATTTGGGAGTTGTAGTTACTGGGATTTATAGTTCACCTATTAGCAAAGAACATTCTGAACTCCACCAATGATGGAATTGAACCAAACTTGGCACATAGAACTCCCATGACCAACAGAAAATGCTGGAAGGATTTGGTGAGCATTGACCTTGAGTTTTGGAGTTGTAGTTCACCTACATTCAGAGGGCATTGTGGACTCAAAACAATGATAGATCGGGACCAAACTTGGCACAAATACTCAATATCCCCAAATGGGAACACTGGTGGAATTGGGGAAAATAGACCTTGACATTTGGAGTTGTAGTTGCTGGTATTTATAGTTCACTCTGAACCCCACCAATGGTAGATTTAGGCCAAACTTCCCACACAGAACCTCCATGCCTTGAAGGGACTCACTGATGCAAACCTCTGTCCAGCCTTCCACGCTCTCCCTGACCCCTCACATGTGCATCATTTTGCCCTGTGCTGAGCATACCTGCTCTCCCCTCCCCACTTGTTTCTCAGAAACGGCTCTCCCCTTGGCTGAGAGGCCAGCCAATCACAGCAGAAGAGGGCTTTTGGTGGGAGGATTCACCCTGTTTCCAAAAAAGGAAGAGAAGGACAGGCAGAGAGATCTTCAGCCTTCTCTGCCAAAGGGGTTCCTAAGACCATCAGAAATATATATTTGGTGACCCTTCTGAAACCCCCTTGCGACCCCCCAGGGGTCTTGACCCCCAGGTTGAGAAACATTGGACTAACAAAATCTTAATTTTACAACAAACTCTCACCTTTTTCAAATATCCCTTTAATGCTGATAAAGTGTCTTTTTCCAACACATTGTCTGATTTTATTTTACTTGTTGACAGGTTTCCCAGGTCCCCCAGGTCCTCCAGGTGCTTTCACACTTTTGAAAGGTGAACCAGGCTTACCTGGTCTTATAGGCCAACCTGGCATCAAAGGAGCACCTGGTCCCCCAGGACCCAAAGGACAACAAGGTGAGAAAATGCCTGACAGCCATTGTAGACCTGATTTTGGAAACTCCAGTCAAATCCAGAAACTTCTAAGAAATTTGCTGCAGTTTGCTGTTAAAGCCATTAAGTACTCAACTTAAATGTGGTAAAGCTCCAGAGCCAGACTCAACAATATCCTTACTCTTATAAACTTGGTGAGCTCCATTATTAGCATCTCTGTTTACTCATATAAATTGCTATCAGCTGGTCTCCAGGTAATCGTAATCCCCAAGGAGATGGGAATGATCCATTTAATTATCAGCCAATAAGTTTGCTTTTTGTTATGGGTGAATTGTACACTCAGTTCCCCAACAACTGACCTATTGACTGGATAGAGACTGGAAATATTATTGCAGATGAATAACCCAGAAGTAGCTACTCTGGAAAGGCATTGGTTATCACAGCCAACCGTCATAATTTTGTCTCTTGCCTCAGCATAAAAAGGTGGTGGGACAAACTGTTCAATAAGGAGATACTTTCACCATTGCAGTTCAGTTCAGCAGACTGAAATCATGGTAGAAAGCCTTGGAGTGGGATTTCATTTTGAATACAGTATTAAAAAGCTCTAAAATTAGAACAGCACAACAACAGAGAGGAAACAAACAAGGACATCTAATCACCTCTTAACAAAAGATTGCTCCAGGCACTGCCAATCAAATGCTAATCAAGGTGGTCAGTTGAAACATTCACACCTAGCTCCAGCAGACAAGAGTCCTTTGTCCCACCCTGGTCATTCCACAGATATATAAACCCTTTTTCCTAGTTCCAACAGACCTCACTACCTCTGAGGATGCTTGTCATAGATGCAGGCGAAACGTCGGGAGAGATGCCTCTAGAACATGGCCATATAGCCCAAAAAAACCTACAACAACCCAAAAATGGAATTACCCTGTTATTTAGAATCCTATAAACTCCCAGTGGTATATCTGAGGATAACAGCAGCACAGTTATCAATTTCTTCTTTGGCAATAGCAACATGATTGGCACCCCCAGATATGGAGCAGCATACTGACTGTACCTCTGCATTAGTCATTCTCAGATTGGATTGCTCCATGTATGACAACGTGAAAACATCTGCATGATCATAGGTGCACATGATACCAACAACCCTCCAGGATCAAAGACCTTAAAGTATTGTTTATTTAATGAGTCCTGGTGTAGGCAAGAAGAGCCACAAATTGTTGCATATGCAGGTTCAGGTTGCCTTATGCTATTCACATGTGTACACACCACTAATGATGGTAGATGTTATGTATGATAGCACAGCACAAAAAAAACAAAGATGCAAAATACTTCCACCCCACAAAAAGACATGAAAAATGTCCTATACCAGTAGCGAACACAGTTGTATAATAGTATACCATTTTGACTTGAGATACCTCAACAAAGTTTAAACTGACATATTTTCCTGATATAATAGTTCAGCAAATTCATACCAGTGTAAAAGGAGCATCTTGAATGAACTGAGGAAGAATTCATAAATCATGCATCTGATATATTGAAAACACAAATTTGTCTAAATCAGTTTGTGTTGTATTACAAACAAGAAGGAATAAATGTTAATGAAATTTCATTTCAACAGGCGTAACAGGAGCCCCAGGTTTAATTGGTTCCCCGGGTCATCCAGGATTTGATGGAACACCTGGTCAGAAAGGAGAACTTGGCCCTGTTGGCCCACCAGGCAAGTCTGTTCTTCTAGTGCTTTACTTTGTCTGAGCCTTCCATTTTCATTAGAACTTTCTTTTTGGAATTATTCGAGTTTAGTGAACTTAGGGAAACCTGTTTTTCTTGAATTGCTGATTTCACTAAACTTTTCTGTGCCTCTATTTTTACCTTGGTAGGGAGAATGTCTAGGCCAGGCATGGGCAAACTTTGGCCCTATTGAAAACAACTCCCAGAAATTGCAGCCAATTTGCAAGCTGTTAGGAATTGTGGGAGTGTAAATTCAAAACATCTGGAGGGCCGAAGTTTGCCAAAGCCTGGTTTAGAGCATTATGGAGGAGAACTATTTTGTCACGGAAGGCTGTTTAAAAAGTTCAGAGCACAAGAAAAATAAATGCCACATAGTTTGTTCAAGGATAAGTTGTCTCACATCTTTTTTTCTCCTTGTAAAAAATAACCTTCAAGCCCCACTCCACATTCTGCAAATAAAGTAGTGAAAAGAGAAGTGATTTATATTGCTGTGGCTGTACAGTTCCAAACCTAGACTTCAAAGTCTCCCAAGGATTGCTTTTTCCTTTATGATTTCAAGAGCTGTGGAAAGGAAAACCCCAAGCACAACATATGCATTTTTTACTGCTGCCATTTTCAAGTAGTAGGGGGTACTGAGTACCATACTCAGGAGAAAGTAGAAATCCATGTCTATCAATGAATCTCTGTCTCTCTCTCTCTCTCTCTCTCTCTCTCTCTCTCTCTCTCTCTATATATATATATATATATATATACATACATACATGCATGCATACATACACACACACACACATACACACACCAAAAATACACACACCAAAAATGCATTCATCTTCCATATATTTCTCCTATTGCCATAGTTATGACAAAAATATATGTGTATGACAGCTAGGACTTTCTCAAGTTTATACATATAAGTTTATAATTTTAGTATTTACAGTTCATGTTGTTTACTAGAACATCCCCACCATTATTATTGGGAAAGTTACCTTTTTTCCAGACAGATCTGGGAAATATTTATGTATTTTTATTTTATTTATTTATTGAATTTATATTCCACCTTTCAACCAAATGGGATTCAAGGTGGCTTGAGAAATAGGTGATCCCTTTCCCATCCACCCTGTGATGCAATTAGTGCTCTGAAAACTACTTAAATGTTCCAGGAAGAGGTATCACCTTGACATGGAAAATGTAGACTATGAGGCTCACAAAATATCAGTTCACAATTTTTAAAAGCACTTCATTTTTCTTTATAGTAATAGAGAAAGGTTAGTGTGCACTTCCTGTCCATCCTATTCTTGATGGTCAGTCCACTGTAAGATAAATGGTAAAATATAAAGATACTGAAGTAGGTTGCCGTTAAAATATAGGTACAGATTTATTTTCCTAGTATTACTGTCTTATACATAAGATTTCTGTCTTATAGGCCCAAGAGGCCTCCCTGGTCCACCCGGCCCAGAAGGTTTGCCAGGATCGATGGGTCCACCTGGCAGTCCCTCTGTAGCTCATGGCTTCCTTGTAACTCGGCACAGCCAAACCATAGAAGAACCATCATGTCCATCTGGGACGCGACTCATGTTCCATGGATATTCTTTGCTTTATATACAAGGAAATGAGCGGGCCCATGGCCAGGACTTGGGTAAGTGATCGAACGCAGCAAATCCAATTGACTTACTATATGTGCAGATACCTTTACTGTAATCAATTGCTCTGAGTTAAGTAAAAATGGTGTCAAATAACTAATTTCTATTGAGTTTTATGAACTGTTGCAGCAACTAAGAGGAAATGAGCAGATACATCTCCAATTACCATTACTATCGCTTCCAGGTCCAAAAGATAATATGAGCAAATGGATCCTGGTGAATGGGGAAACCTAGACTCAATCAAAACATGAAATTTGTAATAAATATAAGCCAGAGCTTTCCAAACCTTTCATGTCAGTGACACACTTTTTAGGCATGCATCATTTTGTGTCACAGTCATTCCGTTTTATTAGAAAACCAGAGGTTAATCCAACTCCTTAGAAGAGACACACATACTTAAATTGTAATAACAAAATGCACAGAGACACAATAAACCTGAAGATACTCAAGTTAATCAAGGTAGATAAAATGAATTAGATTAATTAGCAAGGATTAAAATAGCTGCCTAAAATAGATGACTTTAAATTAAAATATATGTAAGATTACTTAATAATCAAATTAAAAGTCAAAATAATTATTTTGCAGCTCAGTTCATGATCCCTGAATAGTGGGGAAGGATGCTCCTTAGATCCTTTAGAACCCAGAATCAATCAACTAACCATTTGAAGGCACAAATGAAGGCCTTTTTTGTCACATTCCCTCATTTCCCAAGGCCTTTTTGTCATCCATGGGGAAATATGAGAGCTGCACAGCAAGCAATGTGTCACCCACATCTTGTTTTGCTAAAAACAAGGCCAGAAATCTTTTGGGCAAAGGTAAACTTGACCCCTAAACCTTCATTTTTTACCCAAACATGCCTTAAAAGAAAGGGGAGGTAGGTGGATATCTTCCACTTTGGTGCCACCTGCTTCCACTGTCCTCCTTTTATGTACTTCTTGAAGGGACAAGTGGAAAGGAAGACTCGCCAGCTCATTCAGTTTTAAGCACATGTTCCCTGAGGATCCAAAAGCTATGGGGTAACTCTCAGATTTATATCAATAGAAAGAAGTAAAGCAACCTTTAATTTTTGCTCTTTCAGGCACAGCAGGAAGCTGTCTACGTAAATTCAGCACAATGCCTTTCCTGTTTTGTAATATTAACAACGTTTGCAATTTTGCCTCAAGAAATGATTATTCTTACTGGTTGTCTACGCCTGAGCCAATGCCAATGAGCATGGCTCCCATCACAGGAGAAAGCATCAAACCTTTCATCAGCAGGTAAGCACGAAAGCTATTAAGAAATACAATCTTCGCAAATTCATATATGAAATGACCTATGGTGATCTTGAGGTGAATCTCTTACAAAGTTTATTTTGCAGGGTTTCTTGAGAAAGGGTTTGCCATTGCCTTCCTCTGTGGCTGAGAGAGTATTTATTTATTATTTATTTATTTCGAGCTTTTATATCCCGGTCTTCTCAACCTCCGAAGAGGGACTCAGTCCGGCTAACAGCAGAGGGTTAAAATACAATAAGATAAACCACAGTAAATATCATAATACAATAGTACAAAAATACATTAAAATACAATTATACAACTTACAAAAGGTCAGTTCATCAGAATAAATCATAAATTCATTGCCATCCGCCCATGTATGACTTACCCAAGGTTGCTCAGTGGCTTTCATAGCCTAGTGGGGATTTAAATATTCAAAGTGGATTTCCACTTAAACATTAGGAAGAACTTCCTGACCGTAAGAGCTGTTCAACAGTGGAACTCTCTGCCTTGGAGCCTTCCTTGGGGGCTTTTAAACAGAGGCTGGATGGCCATCTGTCAGGGATGCTTTGTGCTTTTCCTGCATGGCAGGGGGCTGGACTGGATGGCCCGTGTGGTTTCTTCCAACTCTGTGATTCCATTATTCTTTAATACATATGGTATTTGGACAGTTGTATAACAATATACAGGGTTAGTCAAAATGAATAGGCCAATAAGAAAATTAATTGTATATCTTATTGGCCTATTCATTTTGACTAACCCTGTATAACAGTAGTTATATATAGCATATTGGTAATTCAGGATTTTTTAAACTCTAAACTTTGCAACTGTTATATCATCCCATCTCAGGTGTGCTGTATGTGAGGCTCCTGCTATGGTGATGGCAGTTCACAGCCAAACCATTCAAATTCCACCATGTCCAGATGGCTGGAGATCACTCTGGATAGGCTATTCCTTTGTGATGGTAAGTGCATCAAGTGATACAGTCAGCCCTCCAGGTTTGCTGGGGTTAGGGGGAAGGGGGGCCTTACAAAAGTGAAAAAAGAGACATAAAAACATTGTTTTTACTTCAGACAACTTCTCTCTAGGAACCTCTACGACCCTCTAGCACAATTTGGTGGTCAACTTGGCTGACTGTATTTAAATTAACACAGTTCTTTTTAAGTTAAGTTCACCTTTGATTTAAAAGCACCCACCTGTTTCTTTGTTCCAAGAACAAATACTTTTAACAGCCCAATTTTTTTAAAGAGTTCCTTTACTGTGGCATCACTTGTAACCATTGCCATCCTCAAGTGAAGCAACTGAATAAGATCTTGTAACTTTCACTGTGTTTGCAGTTTAGGGCAGGATGTGTGGTTAATTCGTTCACTAGGATTGTTATTAAAGTAATTGTAGAGAGAGTGGGTTCTTTCCTGTGCTCTTTCCAGCCATTCCCAGGCTTTTAAAAAACAGCAATTTAAGAGCATGGGAACACACCATAGCAATGTGTTGTGCACAGGAAAAAAAACTTCACAAAGCACAGTGTGAGCAGTAAAAACATGTTTATATGGTGCAAAGTAAAACTCTCTAGCAAAAGCATTCAGGTATACAGAAAACATATACTGCTGTCAGGCCCGTAGCCAGGGAGGGCTTGAGGGGTTTCAGCCCCCCCCCCCCCAAATTCTCCAGGGTGGTCCGCGAGAAGGCCTTACTGGTACATTATTTAAACTGTTATGTTTATTCATATCATGATCTAATCACCATAATATATCCCATATGCATGGGGGCATTGGGTAGATCCTGAGGCCCCCGTGGAATCAAACTCAGCCCCCCCCATTCAAACTCAGCCCCCCCCCGATTCAAACTCACCTCCCCCGATTCAAACTCACCTCCCCCGATTCAAACTCAGCCCCCCCCCGATTCAAACTCAGCTCCCCCGATTCAAACTCAGCCCCTCCCGATTCAAACTCAGCCCCTCCCAATTCAAACTCAGCCCCTCCCGATTCAAACTCAGCCCCTCCCAATTCAAACTAAGCCCTCCCGAATCAAACTCAGCTCCCCCGAATCAAACTCAGCTCCCCCGATTCAAACTCAGCTCCCCCGATTCAAACTCAGCCCCCCCCCATTCAAACTCAGCCCCTCCTGATTCAAACTCAGCTCTCCCGATTCAAACTCAGCCCCCCCCCCCGATTCAAACTCAGCTCTCCCGATTCAAACTCAGCCCCCCCCCCCGATTCAAACTCAGCCCCTCCTGATTCAAACTCAGCCCCTCCCGATTCAAACTCAGCCCCTCCCGATTCAAACTCAGCCCTTCCCGATTCAAACTAAGCCCTCCCGATTCAAACTAAGCCCTCCCGAATCAAACTCAGCTCCCCGATTCAAACT
The DNA here is from genome assembly GCF_037176765.1 of Anolis sagrei. NCBI lineage: Eukaryota > Metazoa > Chordata > Lepidosauria > Squamata > Anolidae > Anolis > Anolis sagrei. The sequence continues at coordinate 150,003,284 of NC_090021.1, forward strand.
CAGCTCCCCCGATTCAAACTCAGCCCCCCCGATTCAAACTCAGCTCCCCCCCGATTCAAACTCAGCTCCCCCGATTCAAACTCAGCCCCCCCCCCGAATCAAACTCAGTCCCCCCCGAATCAAAATCCTGGCTACGAGCCTGACTGCTGTGTTAATGCCCTCCATATTTAGATTGGTTTTGTTGTTGTTGTATCTTCTGAAGAATAACCTCACTGAATTGTTAGGTGCTACACTTGCTGCTTACTGATATGTAGTATGAGAATATGAAGCTATAGAAATTTTCCTGAATATGCTAATGCATAACTTTTACTTCCTGGCAGCACACCAGCGCTGGTGCTGAAGGTTCGGGGCAAGCCCTGGCCTCCCCTGGTTCCTGCCTTGAAGAGTTCCGTAGCGCTCCCTTCATTGAATGCCACGGCAAAGGCACCTGCAATTATTACGCCAACGCTTACAGCTTCTGGCTGGCCACTATTGAGAGAAATGAAATGTTCAAGTAAGTTGGAAGCATTTTGTTTATAATATTTTTAATTTCAAAATACAGGCAGTTGCCAAGTTACGAGCAAGTTAAGTTCTGTAGGTTTCTTCTTAAGTTGAATTTGGATGTAAGTCAGAACAGGGACATTAGCCATATATGTGTGTGTATGTGTGTTTAAGCTTTGGATAGCATAGAGAAGAGCTAACACCCCTGTGTGGTTTGTTTTGCTGTCTGTGCTCCTGTTCAAAAGATTTCACCTCATTTTTTGTCTCTGTAATAATTGGATTTTGGAAAATGTGGCTTGTTGTAGAAACAAATGATTGGTGAGAAATCTTCACCATTTCCCCATGATAACTCTTCTGCATTTTGTAGCATTTTATATTTGACTCTTCTTTTCCCCCTTGCCATTTAAACTTACATAAGTCCTTCTTCCATTGCTTAAATTGTACATCAAAACTAATATTGTATGGATTAAAAACTCAACATTCATTTTTATCATAGATTTTTCTTCAAGAATGACAAATTTAATTTCTCCTATCTTAGGCATACAGTACATATATGTTATAATTATTTAACCTTCTTCCCAGTCTTACAACCAGTTTTGTCCACTAATTCTCTTTGGTCTTCCATTTTCATATTTTTGATGATTAATCTTAAAACATATTTATTTATTTATTTATTTATTGCACTTTTATACTGCTTTTCTGATCCCTGGGGGAACTCAAAGCGGTGCACATCAGGCAAAAAAATCTATGCCTCACATACAATAAAACAGTACATCACATGTTTAAAACAATGAAATATAACTAAAAATTAAAACCATTAAAACTATAAAACATCAAACATAGACCTAGAACATATTAAACATTTAAACATTAGGCATGGGCAATCCATGGTTCTGAATGATTCTAAAGTACTTGCAAAACTAGGGAGCGCTGGTGCTTTGCTCCTAAGTGTTGCTTAAGTTCTGTTGGTGAAAATTTCAGAACTCCAACAAAACTTTCAAAAATTTAATTATAAATGGCAGTTTCTAATTGGTTCTGTCAAAAAAATGCCAATAATGAAATAATAATGAAATTTTCACCAACAGAACTTAAGCAACACTTTAGAAGCAAAATCTATTAAACATTGTACTGATCCCAAGGTTGTTGCCTATCTGCTTTGATGTTATTACCACTCACCGAATGCTTGTTTACACAACCAAGTTTTAAGTTGTTTTCTAAACACTAGGAGGGGGGGGGCGATCTAATCTCTCTGAGGAGGGAGTTTCATAGGTGAGGAGCCACCACCAAGAAGGCCCTGTCTCTCGTCCCCACCAATCGCACTTGTGACGCTGGTGAGACTAAGAGCAGGGCCTTCCCAGCTGATCTTGTGCTCTAATTGTCTCATAAAGGGAGATATGTTCAGATAGGAAAGCTAGACTGGAACTGTTTAGGGATTTCTAGACTAAAGCCAGCACTTTGAATTGTGCTCAGTAGCAGACTGGCAGCCAGTGGAGCTGGCACAACAGGGATGCTCCCTGTACCCCACTCCAGCAAAAAAACCTGGCTGCCACTCATTGGGCTACTTGAAGCTTCTGAGCAGTCTTCAAAAGCAACCCCACGTAGAGTGTGTTGCAGTAGTCTATTTGAGATATAACGAGAACGTGGACCACTGTGGCCAAGTCTGACATCCCAGGGTACGGGCGCAACTGGCACACAAGTTTTAATTGTGTGAATGCTGCCCTGGCCACTGCCGAAATCTGGGGTTCCAGGCTCAGTGATGAGTCCAAGAAAACTCCCAAGTTGTGAACTTGTGTCTTCAGGGGGAGTGTAACCCTGTCCAGCACAGGGTGTAAACTAGATGGGGTTACACTCTGCATTCTACATACTAACTCACTCTACACTCTACGCACTAACACACCATTTTTTTCAATTTTCCCAATGACACTTCACTACCGTCACCACACCAGCAAATGCTCTTAACTTGTACACTTTTAAACCTTGTATGCAAAATTATCTCATTTTGTCTTATATCTTTATTCAGAACTGCCAGAAAAAAAAAACAAAAACAGACACACTGAACACCCTTATTTTGTTCCTTTGGATCCCACAAAATTTGGCAGCATTTTATACCTGTTCAATAACAAAAAAGTAAATTTTGAGGGCAATTTTTTCATGTTAGGTAGTTACAACAAATTTTACTTAAAGCAATAAATTCAACTTCTAAACATTTTTTAAAAAATTCTTTATTGCATTTTTTATGCCTCTCTACCTCTGTTTAATACAAACGGCAACAGTACACTAGACAGGGCTGCTGCTCAGATACAAATTTTCCGTATGCTTTACTTGAGAAGTAAAATTCCAAGAAGAGTGGATTAGTCATTTTGAGTTACCAACAGAAATGTAGTTCTAGCCTTGCAGCATTTCATTAGTCCTTGCCTTCTCAGCTCTCCACTCAATGTTTCAAGGCCAGTCCATATGCAATTGGAATCAAATGGTTACTACCTCAGTAACATCCATTAATCCTGAAGTAATACTTAATTTTTTCCACTAATATCAATAAGATGACAAAAATGGGCTCTGTTATAATCCTTCGAAGTAATCAGTACATTTATACTGTTTATACTGCTTATATTCCTGTTTTATTATATTGTTGTTAAACTGTATATTCATGTTTGGATGTGGGCGCCATGGGTGCCCAATTTGTTAGCCGTCCTGAGTCCCTCTGCGGAGGTTGAGATAGGACGGGATATAAAAACCCTAAATAAATAATAAATAATGCGGGAAGCAACCTCAAACAATGGCAATATCTAAAGTTTAAGAATTGGTTTTCCACCAATTCAAGGAATTCAGGCCAATCAAGCACTGGCTTTTAAAATCTGCTAAACTCTTCATGAGCCAAAACCCTTGAGTTTCCAAGGTTGATATTTATTATTTATTTACTGTATTTGTATACCGCCTTTCTCAGCCTATCGGCGACTCAAGGCGGTTTCCAACAAAACAGTATACATAGTATCATAATAAAATGTAAAACATTAAAATTACATAAATCACAACAATAAAAACATCATAGGCGTCTCCTTATTGTCAAGCATTGTCCAGTTCCATCGTCAGTCATCAGTTCCTATATGTTATCTATATCCGTTATTCTGTGTTTGTGAACGCTTGCTCAAACAGCCACGTTTTGAGTTGCTTCCGAAACGTTAAGAGGGAGGGAGCCAATCTAATCTCTCTGGGGAGGGCGTTCCATAGCCGGGGGGCCACCGCTGAGAAGGCCCTGTCTCTCGTCCCCGCCAAATATACCTGTGACAAAGGCGGGGCCGAGAGCAGAGTCTCTCTGGACGATCTCAAGGTCCTAGGTGGTTCATAAGGGGAGATATGTTCGCACAGGTAAGTTGGGCCAGAACCGTTTAGGGCTTTATAGGCTAGAACCAGCACTTTGAATTGTGCCCGGTACCAAACTGGCAGCCAGTGGAGATGGCGCAGCAAAGGGTTGCATGCTCCCTAAGAGCCGCTCCAGTTAGCAATCTGGCTGCTGTCCGTTGGACCAGTTGAAACTTCCGGACAGTTTTCAAAGGCAACCCCACGTAGAGAGCATTGCAGTAGTCTATACGATATGTATATACACTTCAAAATGTGTACCTTCATTAATAGCTATTCTTATTTTTCATTTTCATTTTCAGAAAACCGATTCCTTCCACGCTGAAAGCAGGGGAACTGCACTCCAATGTTAGCCGTTGCCAAGTCTGTATAAGAAGAACATAATGACTTTCCAGGTGTACTTAATGTCACAATATGGTGCTATTCTGTTAACAACAGTGACACTTAGGCATGTATCGTATGATGTACCTCATTCTTGCCAGGTATGAAAACAGTCGTGCCTTACCGGAACTTACCTTACTAAGCTCTATGCTTCCTTGACCTTTTACTTGCTGAAGAGGAGGAAGATGCAATGAAGATAAATAAGCTTTTAACAGCATTTTCAGATAAACATATTTTGTATATGTGATGCACTGATACTTACCCTAAATCAAGAAGAAAAATAAACCAAGGTGCTAAGAGCCATAGAGCTCTGCCTCGTATGGGCAACTCCCCTTTTCTATGTGTAAGTATTATATATATAGGAATACGTTATCAAATTTTTGTAATCCCTTCATATCTTGAATCCCAGGCTCTTCCTACTTAACATTGTTGTACAAATTTATACTAATATAAAAAAAAAAAGAGTTCTGGAAATGGGTATGACTGAACAGCAGGATTTCGTATTGGAAACAGAAGAGGTACTGACATGCAAACTTTCCTCTCATTTTAACCGTGTGTCTTCTGGCAAAAGAAAACAGAATTCTTCCTAGCGAAATGTGTCCCCCTTTTAGCTTTCTATGGCCAGTTTTCCTATGGAACATAGAATACTCCAATATGTGGGCATGCATACATGTATTTAGTATTTATGCAACAACTTGGTAATTGGAGCCTTGCCCCCACTCCATAACCATTCTCGCCTTAAATGAAGTGTGAACACCTACTTCTAGTAAATGTCTATAAAATATATATGTTAAATCTACCATTTCATGTATTTAATATTTTCAGGGTTTTAAGCACTAATAATACACTGAATGACTTGACTTTGAACAAATAAGAAGCTTTAAGATATTATGGATAGTTCAGACTTTGGAAAATGTTTAAGACAGATATTCCCAGACAATAATCAAGCCAATATAAAATATTTTTTTAAAAGGCCATTCCTTGATGATGTACTTCTTAGAAACTAAGATTTGTAATAAAACTATTTGTGTAAAATATTGCTTTTAGTAATAGTCATTACTTTTAAAAACGTCCTTGTATAAAATTCAGTTGTATTTTACATGTGTAGTCTTGTTCTTGTTCTTAAGAACACATACCGCAATTTACCTGCAACTAGTGAGCCTGCATTCAAAAGCATTGGCAACATGAGTAATGTTTTAAAATGTTTAGAAGTGGGGATTACAAGCACATCCATCACAAACTTCAAAAGGCACGATTACTTTTGAGCTGGGGTGGGACAAAACATTTTTGTAAACATTGATATATCTTCATGAATATTTGCTTCTACATTTACCGCACTGTTTGTATCTACTGGAAATTATCTCACTTTAACCCCGAATACAGCTCAAATTCAGAACCTTTAGAACACAAGTCTTTTAGAATTTCTGTATTGAGCTATGAGAAATAAGGATCCTATATAGTAATTTTCCTCCTTCTGCAAATGGTATTTCACAGTGGGAAAATACTGGTAGATGTGATGAAAATCCAGAGCTATGAGAGAGCATGGAGGGAGCAATTCATCTGTTTCTGGTGCAGGTCTGCTCCCATGGCCTAGGACAGTGGTGGAAAACCTATGGCACATGCCAGAAGGAGTATGCAGCACCCACTCTCCTGGTACATGTGTCATCGCCCACACCTGCTCACCATCCTGCACCCACTCACTTTCCTGCCCCTTCGCTCACCCACTCACCTGCTCCCTGCTCACCCATTTCCCTGCCCCCATTTGCTGCTGCCTCCCCGCACACACACTCACCATCTCCATCTCTAAAAGGTTCACCATTACTGTCCTAGGCCATGAGGGACGCAAACTAAATGGAAATGGAAAGCAAAGAGACAATAAACTTTTGCCTTAATATTGTTTACCCATATTAAGAGCTGGCCTAGGAAAATAATTTGAGGATAAGTTTCTTTCAGAAGGAGGGTTAGTTGTTGTTATGTGCCTTCAAGTTGTTGCTGACCCGTGGCAACTTTAAGACAAAACTATTATAGGATTATTTTCATAAGATTTGTTCAGGTGGGATATGCTTTATTTGTTCTGAGACTGAGAGAGAGAGAGTGACTTGTCCAAAATCATTCAATGGGTTTCCATAGTCGAGCAGGAATGCAAACCCTGGATCTGAGAGTCCTAGTCCAACAATCAAACAATTATACCACAAGCAGGACAGCTCTTTAACTCAGTAAGGGCCTTATCACAATAGAACTCAAACAGTATGCATCCCATCTGAAATCCTGTGGCTAGCTGCCTCCTGCTATATTCTGAGGCTTGTGGTTTAGGGGAGTGGTTTCTAAAATGCTCAGCCAGAAAGGTCCTGGGTCTCAATATCCCTGTATCCACTAGACTGGCCCCTCGAAAAGAAGAACAAGAGGAAACTTAAAAATACAGAAAATGGACATTTTTACTCATATAATTAAAGTGGTTTACTCAGGAAATGAACATTTAAAAGGAAACAGAATTAATAGTGAGGAAGCAAAAGAAATTAAATGATACAATATACATTGACTAAATAATAACATCAGAAGCAGAAGAAGCTGAAATATTCTGTGCTAGAGTCTAGAAGGAAATTGATCACACACCGAAACAGGACATCTTGTTAATCATAGGTGATACAAATGTAAAAATAGAAAATAGAATAGAATCAAAGATTATATAAAAATTGGGCTAAGATCAAAAAGTGAAGCAGGAGAACAGATGATTAAATTTTGGAAAGCCAACAGTTTGTTCATTGCAAACACATTTTGCAAGCAACCCAACGTACAACTGTATACATAGATATCAAATAAATGACATAATTGGGAGCGGAAAATGGAGAGGCTCCATTTTCATGATAAAATAAAGATCAGGAGCAGATGGTGGCACAGGCCATTACCTACAAATGTCACAAACTAGTGTAAAACTAAAGAACAACCACTATTGTGCCAAATATAACCTTAATAATGTTTCTGTAAAATTTAAAGATCAAGTAAAAAACTACATCTGCAACTGTTCACCAACTTGTGTGCATGGATGAAGGGAACTACTATGATAATCAATGCAGAAAAACAGAGGGACCAGGGACTTCTTCATAAAGATCAAGGAAATCAAAGGGATGCTCCACAACTAGAAGGAGATCACATTCCATGATCAAGGACAAAAAAACTGATGGAAACACAGTTGGCCCAACAAACATGGGAAAAAACATAATATTCTAACTTCTCCAAATGTTCATACTATAGTTTCTGCTGCTGCAAAATATCTCCTTCATTAGCAAGGAGAAAGAATAAAAGGAGATTTTTCCAGCAGCTGCAGCCCTTGCTCTTCTCCTGTTGCTGGTGATAGTGATCATGTGGGATGGCAGTGGTGGGAGGAGGCCAAGGGTAAGGAGCAGTGGCAACTTTAGGAGGTCTGGGCTCAATAATTTTAGGAACATCAAACAGGCTGTGCTCTGGACTGCACTGAGAGTCTTTATTCAGCGCGGTACCACCAAGGTCAGTAATTCCCCCTACTCCTGAGGGAGGTAACACACATGGTCCCCCTTCTTCCATTCCCTTCTCTATTGCTGCCCAGGTGAGCAAGAGAATCCACACATCCTCTTCCATCCCATCCCATCCCACTTTCCTCTGCTGCCTGAGTGAACAAGCTAGGGAATGCACATGCCTTCTCTTTTTCCATCTCATCCCTAACTCTCTTCTGCACATGAGCAAGGGAACATTCACACACCCTCCTTCCTCCCATCACATCCCCTTCTACTGAGTGAGCAAAAGAGCCTGACAACAGCTGGCCCCAGTCACTCTGCCAATCTGATTTCCTCCCAGTGTCACTGGTGTTCTTGAAGTCTCTATTTAAAAAGGTGTCCATGTCCACCTAGAAGAGCATGAAGACCACATCTAAAGTAGGCACATGGGGTTTTTTTCTATCCAAGGTATGATCTAGTACCATGTTCATATTTCCTCCTAATATGACCTTACCTTGTTTAAAGATCAAAAGTTTTCCCAGAACATCTACCACATAGCAAAACTCTTTCTGTTTGTGAATATAATAATAAAAAAAACCCGACTGGAATCCTTTGCCCTGTGACTATGCTTTCAATAAAAGATATATCCCAATTTGGATCTTTCACAATATTAACATTCTTGAGCAAAATTAGATGGAACTATGCTAAAATTGTTTTGTTAGAATGATGTGAACTCTGCAAGCCTTATTTTTCTCTCACACTTATTGGTCACCAAAACCAGAATGCAGCAGATATCTGCAGAGACCTCCAGATGCCTTGAGGGGTACTGCAGATGACATCCTTACAGCATATCCAGGTACAGGAAAAGAGCTGGACACATCACACTGATCCCCTCATTCTCCAACAATACAAAATGGCTATGTTGAAGAGGGGGGTGCTGCTTAGAAAGTGGGTTAGGGAATAGCACTGGCTGATGAAGCTAAAAGGCATAGCTGCATAATAAACTTGTCTCTTGATCCAGGATTTCAACTCTCATCTTTCTTAATTAATGCCTGTCTATTTACGGTATGTCCTGATTCGCTGAAAGTGTTCTATATTATTTTTGCCCACCCCATTTTATCCTACCAAAAGTCCTGTGAAGTAGCCTAAGCTGGGATGCTATCACTTACTCAAGGTGAACTACATGATTCGTATATGATGGGGAAGCCAAGATTTGGCCTGATCTATAATATGCATTCATCTGAGGGGAATGTAAGACAAAGCTGTAATTTTGACCAAGTCTGATAAACACATTTTGGTTATACAATAGTGTATAATATCATATTCACTGTTAATTGCCCTGCATGCATTGCGTGTATTAGTCTATGTTTCTATTTATTTATTTAGTGTTTTTTTCTTTTTTCAGGTTTTGCTAAACTCAGTATATACATTTCAAGGCTTCTCTGATTAAAATAGTAACCTGTGTATAGTTCTTCATTAATACCTTTTGTCCAGCCACACCCTGGACCATATTCTGTTGTTGGAAGTCATGCATTTTCAACTCTACAGAATAAAATTGCATCCAATTGATAAAAATGTATTTGAGTGGAGCTGTGTTCATAAAGAAGACCAAGGTGTTTAACTTAAAAGGGAGAGTGTGTTTAACATAACCAAATCAACAAAATCATGCAATTATGACATCTTGACTTCTTTGTTTGGTATTGCTTTTCTGTGAATGCTGTATAAAGTCCAACTTCCCAACTCAACATTAATCAATAAGCTAAACCTTACGTCTCACGAATTAGCAATGAATAAGATAAATTTGTTATTTTTCTTAATTGCATAACTGTTCAAATATTGATGACCTTAGACAGCCTTTAGCAAAAAAAAAAGTGGGCAAGAAAAATTCACTACATTTTTACTATATTTTACTACACAACATTTCTAAAGCTGGATGCTGGAAGGTACCTGAAATTAATTGGTTAAGTGATAGGAAACTGCTTCTCTCATGTAAACATCATGGAATTGCCTTCCTTTCTCTAACACAAGTGCAATAAGTATGTGTTACTGTGCATTTTGACACAAAGAACAACATAAGAAACCACCAGGCTGCAAGTAAGAGTAAAAACAAAGGAACAAGAAGTATTAAAATCTTTAAATCTCGAGAAACTGCTTTGTGATGCCAGAAAAGGATAATAACATTGTTTTCAAACCAAGTTTGACCAGAATTTGACATGTAGTCTTGAGAACATTTTCTTGTTTGTAAAAATATATGAAACACCAAATTTCAACTAAAAAACCCGTCCTCGCCATCTCATAATGTTTCTTAGTCCAGTCACCTATTTTACAAACTTTTGAAAGACAGCAACACAGCAATAGTTCTAAAATTTCCAGAGCATACATAACTATTCCAAGTCTAGTAGCTTTCTTTAACCATGGCAAGAATATGGTTATTGAGAACCTAAGCTGCAAATTTTAGTTTTTTAGCCCATAAAATGAATAACAAGAACCGCACTTTAGTTGAGCAGCTTGCCTTTCATTTGGAACATGAATTGAACAACCTGCACACCAAACACAGCTAATAGATGGCAAGCACTACAAATGAAAAAGTGAACACTTCCCCCCGTGAACTGCCAAGGAATAGTGAAAGGCAGAATCATTAAAACAACTAAATCAAATGGCATGCTGTGTTATCTGTGTGTCACTTTTGATATCACTTCTTCCCACTGAAGAGAGTTTTGATTGGCTGGGCAGATCATATTAGTACTACAGTATTGGACAAGAATTCAATCCCATGACACGATGAATGCATTGCAGCTTCCGTGGCTGCATCGTATGGAATTTGGGGTTTGGTGATGCACTGGAGTTCTATAAATGTAGTGGGAATTACATCTTAATGTCTTTGTTTATAAGCTCAGGTCTGCCTCTCACATTTTCTTTCAGCCTACAATAGGCCCATATATAGAATCAAGAAGCCAGACACATATTTGTGTGGGAGATCTGTCTATCCAAGTGGAACAGTGAGGAAGTTTGCTCTTTTTCCAGTGAAGAGATAAAGACCAGTCTGAGACAAATTAACATAAAAAGTTCAGTACAGGGATATAGCAGTTCAAAGACTACACTTAAAAAAAAAAAAGAACAGTGCTTTCAATACAGCTATTGAAAGCTGCATTATCCTATGCCATTATTAAGGAAGTAATTTACTTCTTTAACATAAAATTTGGTGTTTGAGGTAAAAATAACAGGGAGAGAATAGAGATAGGGTCCCACACCACAAAAAAGTAGAGCATTTAGCATGTTTCAGCAAACATTACGTTCAAAAGTAACAACGTGCATATGTAAAATGAAACAACCTGGTCAGGTAAGCTCTGAATAAGCAAAGAAAACATTTTCAGCTTTCTAGAGGCCACTTGGTTTTTTCCAAAAATGCATCCAGGAATGACTATTTTCCCACTAGCCTTTGCTTTTCTTATGATTTCCAGTCTGGTAACCAAACATAGATCTATGTTTCCTTAAGATGCTAGAGGCTGCTAAAAAGGATTAACTGCTCCTTTTTTCTGTTTTGCTATCCACACATGCTCAATAAGAGATTTTGGGGGCAGCTGCTGTCTAGTTTGTCTGTTGTAGGCAGCATGCTCAGCTGCAGTATGACACCCCAATCTCTTTAAAAGTGCAGCCTTATAAACATTGTCAGCAAAATAACTGAGTGTTTCTTGCTCTCAGAAGGAAAGTTTTATTCTGGAAAAACTCAGAAGACGTAGAAAAAAAATACAGAAAACTGAAGCTCCAGTGGGGCCACCAAAATGGAGAAACCCCAGTGACAGTACATTAGATTTTATAGTTTCAGAGTGTTGTGCTATCCTTTTGGGGCGTCAGTCATTCAGACAATTTCACATCATGGTCCATGTCCTCACCCTTCAGCCTTCCCTTGTCCAGTTCTTATCAGTAGGAACCCTTCATCCCAACCCATCATGTACGAGGCAAGTCCTGATGCCAATAGGCAGGGTAGGGTCCTGCAAGACTCCGTCTTATCAAGGTTGCCTGAGTCTGGCAGGGTGAGTTGTGGGGTGCACACAGTAGGGTCAGCTAGAGTCGATTCTTTCCCAGCTCAAGCTGTATTGCGTTATTTCCTGTAGACATACCAATACAACCCAATACTGAAAAACCATATTTCTCCAGCCACCCTTCACTATCCTCCCAGTTTGGATGCCACTAAAACAATACATCCAGATAGATAGAGAAGTAGGGGGAAGGGTGCTGTGCCTTTATTTAAAAAGTACTTTAGCTGTGAGAGGCTCTGTGAACTGAATTATGCCTGTGTTTTACTTTAACTAGTGGAGTAGAAAGTAGCTATAGGTTCTTATCCTACCCTTTTATTCAAATGAAGATTTTTAAATTGAGTAGTTTTCAAAGATGTGACCATGTTAGTCTATTGCAGCATAAAAAAGACGAAGGGAAGAGAAAGGGAAAAAGTGAAATGTGGATTGAGTTTTACTTTCTTTATGCCAGGAGAACATGCTACTTATTAAACTGCTTCTGGTCAGAATTTGGCCAATTTCTTCAAGAACAAAGATACCTGAAGAGGAATGTTTTAAATTTTACATTTGGGTTTTAAACACATTTTATTTATGTAAATACAGAAAATCAACAACATATGACTTCAAGTTCCAGCCAGAGTTGGATCTATGGCTCTGATTTGGCTATGGTCTACAAATGAATACAGGTGCACAATTTAGATCTTTACTTCTACTGCAGTGGTTCCCAACCTGTGGTCCATGGACCACCAGTGGTCCACAAGAACTAAAATGTGGTCCATGGCCTCACCGTTACTACACTGTTGAAAAGAGAGCAACTGGTCTTGCAAAACCCTCATATAATACCAAAGTTTATTAAATATGGTTTTCTTTAGGTGAGCAAATCACAACCACTGGATGGCAACTAGAGCTGATGTGGTCTATCCAATGCAATTTTCTGAATCAGTACCCCAAATAATCAAACCAAATCTAAAGTTGACCAAAAACTGATGTATTGACTCACTATTCAACAACTAATTTTAAAGGTCTGCTCTAGTGAGGATTAACCAACAGAATTCCACCCTATATATTTAACTTAAAACTTCAAAGAATCATGCACCCAAGCAAAGCTTTGAGCCTGGGACACTCAGTGGCATGTAATAGAGGACACACTCCTGGATAGCATGCCAGAACATTATCTGGAGCAACCAAAAGTGTACTTGTTTGTAGCACAAGACCCTTAAATCTCTCTTGTAATGAATATAACACAGCAATTTCTGTTTTTTTTTTTTAAAGAGCTGGAGTACGCTGCAGAGCAGTAATCACTATAATAATAATATTCTGAAAAATATAACATTGTGACAGTGACAGACTTTGTATTTCTAGGTGCAAAGATTATTGCAGACGCAGACTGCAGCCAGAAAATCAGGAGACACTTACTTCTTGGGAGGAGAGCAATGTCCAATCTTGATAAAATAGTGAAGAGTAGAGACATCACACTGGCAATGAAAATCCGCATAGTTAAAGCAATGGTATTCCCCATAGTCACCTACGGATATGAGAGCTGGACCATAAAGACGGCTGAGCAAAGGAAGATAGATGCGCTTTTGAACTGTGGTGTTGGAGGAAAGTGCTGAGAGTGCCTTGGACTGCGAAAAGATCCAACCAGGATATTTCAGGAAATAAAGCCAGACTACTCATTGGAGGGAAGGATAGTAGAGACAAGTTGAAGTACTTTGGCCACATCATGAGGAGACAGGAAAGCTTAGAGAAGACAATGATGCTGGGGAAAATGGAAGGAAAAAGGAAGAGGGGCTGACCAAGGACAAGATGGATGGATGGCATCCTTGAAGTGACTGGCTTGACTCTGAAGGAGCTGGGGGTGGTGATGGCTGACAGGGAGTTGTGGCGTGGGCTGGTCCCCGAGGTCAGAAAGAGTCGGAAAGGACTGAATGAATGAACAACAACAACAACAATGTATATACCTAATTGATACAACTAGGCTGAAAATGACCCCTTTAGAATCATAGGATTGGAAGAGACCACAGGGACCATGACAGAAGAGGAACAGGGGGTGGTAGTGTGAGAAGATATTAAATCCAGCAGATACTACTTCCTCTTCTCTCCCTCTGTGTCCAGGGCAGCGGTAGTTGGGACCAATAATTATTTCATAATAAATAATTACTATAATTTTATATCCTGTTACATATTAATACGTATTAAAGATGATGGACAAGAAAAACCATGAAGTGCAGGAAAAGTTTAAAGATAAATAAAAGGTAAATGTACAGCAGTCTAAAAAGTAATAGCAGAACAGAACAATTACTGGTTCGTGGAAAAAAGTATAGAATGAAATGGTGGAAGTAGCACGGCACATGTTCAGCTCCCTCTCCTGAGCTGGTCACACCATGGGATGGTTCCAGAATAGCATCATTATGCAATTTAACAAATATGGTGTCTCCTTTTTAAAAAAAAAATCATGGATAAGGAGACAGGGCAAATGCATGGTGAACATGGTAGTCCTAAAGAAAGCAAACGAGGGAACAATATTAATGGCATGAAAGAGTGCACCGCCTTTCAAGGTATAGGAGAAATTGCTTTCAGACAGAAAAAAAACCTGAACCAGACTAATGCGATAAGCAGGTTATGCTACTTTGTGGCTCTACTTTGTGTGGATTTTATATGTTTAATATAGTTTAGCAATTTGGCTATACTGTGGCTGTGTTTAGCTGTGGATTAACATCTTAGCGTTAGGGTAGGGGTCCTCAAACTAAGGCCCGAGGGCCAGATACGGCCCTCCAAGGTCATTTACCCGGCCCTTGTTCAGGGTTAACCTAAGTCTGAACCGACTTGAAAGCACACAACAACAACAACAACAACAACAATTCTATCTCATCAGCCAAAAGCAGGCCCACACTTCCCACTGAAATGCTAGTAAGTTTATATTTGTTAAAATTGTTCTTCATTTTAATTACTATAGTTTTAAAGTGTTTTTTTGCACCACAAATAAGATATGTGCAGTGTGCATAGGAATTCATTTTTTAAAATTATAATCCGGCCCTCCAACAGTTTGAGGGACTGTGACCTGGCCCTCTGTTTCAAAAGTTTGAAGACCCCTGCGTTAGGGCATGTGTCAAACCCAAGCCCTCCCCCCCCCCCCAAAGATGCTGGACCAAAATTCCTGTATTCCTAATCATTAGACATCATGACCAGAGCTGATGGGAGTTGGGATACAGTAACATCTGGATCTTTGTTCTGTTTAGTCAGTACAGTGGGGTTTGAGTTTAGATAGAAGGCTTGTGGATAGAATATCTTACTTTAAAATATCATTTCACCTTTCTTCAACTTTAGACCCCCAAGTGCTGTTGGGTTGCAATACCCGTTATCCCTAATCTGCATGGGGAATAGTCAAGAGTGGTGAGCATTGTATTCAATAACATCTGGGGACCCAAGCAGAGTAAAAAAAATTAGAGTATTGACCACTGTGTAAAGAAATTATAGTTGGACCTCTGTATCCATGGATTCTGTGTCCATGGAGTCAATGGCCCTTTGAAGAGTTAAAGACAGCCATGAAGACAACCACGTCAGGCACTTGTCTCATCCTCAGGCAATTACACTTCACAGCAGACAGGACATACCGTTTTGGAAAAACAACACATTTCTGTTACCTGTTATACTGGTTTCTAGTAAGTGTTGGTTTCTGTTACTGAGGGCAACAAAACAATAATATATGTCCTGTGGCAGAAAATGTTGAAAAGTAGGAATATTCCATTTCCTGTTTATTCCGACTCGCTGTTGTACAGGTTGGGCAGCTCTTATCTGAAAGGCCATAATCCAAAATGGCCCTCCTGGCTGGCTGAGATAGTGACATTGTCGTTCTCCAATAGCCCAATGTACACACATGGTGTTTCATGCAAAAAAAAAAAATTAAATTAGGAATTGTGAGAGCTGGTCCAAAACACCTGGAAGGCTAAAGTTTGTCCATGCCTGTTTGCCCAGGCAAGGAGTAGGGGCTCAGTATGCCCCGAAATTGATCATTACTACAGGCTCATTGGTTGCTGGTTTGATGCTTGCTCTTTGTTGTTGTTTTATTGTTTTATAGTGTTCTTTATATATTTTGTGTTATATTTTAACTATGTTGTCAGGCTCATCCCCATGTAAGCTGCCCTGAGTCCCTTCGGGGAGATGGAGGCGGGGTACAAAAATAAAATTATTATTATTATTTATTACTAGCCGTCCCCTGCCACACATTGCTTTGTCCCAGTCTGTGTATATGTGCTTTCTGTGTGTATATGTATATATATGTGTGTGTGTTTGCGTATATATGGGTGGTTTTGCGCATGCATCGTAATGTTGAATTTTTTTACTTTTAATGTCCCTTCTGCTGTGTTTTTCGGTGTTTTTATGAGTGATGGTCACTTGTTGGCCTGACAGGTATATTGTGTCCAAATTTGGTGTCAGTTCATCCAGTGGTTTTTGAGTTATGTTCATCCCACAAACGGACATTACATTTCTATTTATATAGACTAGCCGTCCCCTGCCACGCGTTGCTGTGGCCCAATCTGTGTATATGTGTTTTGTATGTTTATGTTATGTGTATATGTGTGTGTTGTACACATATGTGTTATTTGTATATATGTGTATATATTTGTGTATATGTGTGTTTGCGTATATATGTGTGTGTGGTTTTGTGCATGTTGTAATGTAGTTTTTGGTGTTTTGGCTTTTTAAGTCCCTTCCGCTGTGTTTTTCAGTGTTTTTAGGAGTGATGGTCACTTGTTGGCCTGATTTGGTGTCTTGTGTCCAAATTTGGTGTCAATTTGTCCAGTGGTTTTGGAGTTATGTTAATCCCACAAATGAACATTGCATTTTTATTTATATACTAGCCATCCCCTGCCACATGTTGCTGTGGCCCAGTCTGTATCTATGAATTTTCTGTGTGTATATAGTGTTTATATGTGTGTATATATATATGTGTATATGTGCATATGTGTATATGTGTGTTTGCATATGCGTGTGTGTGTGTGTGGGTGTATATATGTGTGTGCCTATGTGTATATAAGAGTATATATGTGTACTGTGTATATGTGTGTACTTGTCTATATGCATATTTGTGTGTACATATGTATGTATGTATGTGTATATGTAGTGTGCATGTGTATATTTGTGTGTGTTAATGTGTATATGTATATGTGTGTGTGTGTGTATTTGTGCGTGCTTGTGTATATATGTGTGTGTGTGTATGTGTATATGTATATGACTGTATGTGTATATGTATATATGGTGTATTTTGGGGGTTTTTAAGTCCGTTCTGCTGGTTTGTGTGTGTGTGTGTTTTAGAAGTGATGAACACTCATTGGGTTGTTAGGTATATGCCGTCCAAATTTGGTGTCAATTCGTCCAGTGGTTTATGAGTTATGTTAATCCCACAAACGAACATTACATTTTTATTTATAGACTAGCTGTTCCCTGCCATGTGTTGCTGTGGCCCAGTCTGTGTATATGTTTTGTGTGTGTGTGTACAGTGTGTATATATTTGTGTATACATGTATGTGTATATGTGTGTATATATATGTGTGTGCATATGTGTGTGTATATTTGTGTATTTCTGTGTTTATATATGTATTTGTATATTGTGTATATGTGTGGGCTTGTGTATATGCATAATATGTGTGTATATATGTATGTGTATATATGTGTGCATGTGTATATGTATGTGTATATTTGTGCTTGTGTGTATATATATATGTGATTGTGTGTCTGTATGTATGTGTGCATGTGTATATGACTGTATGTGTATATATGATTTAGTTTTGAGAGTTTAAGTCCATTCTGTTGGGTTTTTTTTAGTGTTTTTAGGGGCGATGGACATTCGTTGGCCTTGTGTATATATATGTGTTTGTGTCAATATGTATGTGTGCATGTGTAGATGTATATGAGTGTATGCGTATATATGATTTAGTTTTGAGGGTTTACGTATATTCTGCTGGGTTTTTTGTGTGTTTTTAGGGGCGATGGCCTGATAGGTGTATTGTGTCCAAATTTGGTGTCGATTCACGTAGTGGTTTTTGAGTTATATTAATCCCACAAATGAACATTACATTTTTATTTAGATAGATAGATAGATAGATAGAGACACTGTCTATAAAGTTACCTTCGGGCTATGTGTATAAGGGGCTCATGAAACGTCAACGAGATCCAAGACAGCTTAGGATGTACACATGGCAAAGACAGGTAGTCCTGTCTTTCTCTTCCAATGCCCTTTCTTTCTTTCTTTCTTTCTTTCTTTCTTTCTCCTTCTCTCACTCTCCCTCCCTCTCTTTCTTTCTTTTTCTTTCTTTCTTTACTTTCTCATTCCTCACAGCAGTCGTCCGGCTCGTTACTACATCTCTTCTGCGACCTGAAATGTTTCCTCGTCGCTTCAGGGCTGTGGAAGCCTTTGCTGCGCCTCTTGTTGTTGTTTTGCCTGGGCGGGAAGGAGGGAGGGAGGGAGGGAAGGAGAGCTGGGCGCCCAGGCACCTGCTGCTGGGGGTCTTGGGCCATGGCGCGCAGGCGCAGAACGGCCCCTGCCCTGCCGCTCCCAAAGAAGCCCTCGCGTGACAGAGAGACTGTACCTTATGAAACTGGCCAGGGAGGGGGAGAGAGGGAGAAAGAACGCATTATGTGCGCATGCTCATATATATATATACATATACACACTCGGCCGCGCGCTCGACTTTCCTCAGAGGCGTGTCCAAAGAGGGAGGGAGGGAGTGGGGGCGACTGTCGCAGGGAGAGGCAGGTAGGGAGAAAAGGGGGGGGGGGGAACAAGAGGGCTAGAAGGCGGGGCTAAAAGAGACGCCAATAAGAGCCCGGCGGATTTGGAAAAGAGGTCTTATTGGCGGAGCTGGGTGCCTTTCACGCGCGGAGGGGTAGGATGAGAAGCGAGAGGGGAGGCCTATGTGTGTGAGGGTGTGTGTGTGTGGCGCGCGCGCGGAGTGGAGGGAGGAGGGAAGCGCGCGCCTGGCAGCGGTCACGTGTTGTTTTGCTCTTCGCGGCGAGAAGTTCCTCGGAGGCGTCCGTGGTCCTGAAAGGCAGCGCTGAGGAGAAGGGGATGGAGCCGGCCGGCAGGGCCCTCCAGGCGGCGACGACGACGACAGAGGCCCAGGCGCCGCTTCCCCCTCCGCCGCCTTTGCCCCCAGACGTGCGGAAGACGGGCTACCTGCGCAAGCACCACAAGCACGGCCACCGGCGCTTCTTCGTGCTGCGAGGGCCTCCCGGAGAGGCCTCTCCAGAAGGGCCGCCTTCCTCCTCATCGGCGCGTCTGGAGTACTACGAGAGCGAGAAGAAGTGGCGCGGGAAGGCGTCTCCGGTGCCGAAGCGGAGCCTGGCGCTGGAGGGCTGCCTGCAGGTGCACAAGCGGGCCGACGCCCGGCACCGGCACTTGGTGGCGCTCTTCGCGCGGGGCGAGTCCTGGGCGCTGGCGGCCGAGAGCGCGGACGAGCAGGAGGGCTGGTACCAAGCCATCGCCGCCCTCCTCCCCGCCGCGGGGGGCTCTCCGCCCGATGAGGGCTGTGGCGGCGAGGACGACGAAGGCCTCGAGGACGACGGAGGGGGCGCTGAGGAGGGCTCCGGCGGGGGCTCCTTCCTGGAGGTGTGGCAGGTGTCTGTGCGTGCGCGCGGGCTGGGCCAGAGCCGGGGCCTCTCGGGCGTGCAGCGGCTGTGCCTGGCGCGGCGGAGCGTGGCGCTGGTGCGGCTGAAGGGCGAGCGGCCCAGCGTGGCCTTGCCCCTCATGAGCATCCGCCGCTGCGGCCACTCGGACGGCTTCTTCTTCCTCGAGCTGGGCCGCTCCGCCGCCACGGGGCCCGGCGAGCTCTGGATGCAGGCCGGCGACGCCGTGGTGGCGCAGAGCATCCACGAGACCGTGCTGGGCGCCATGCGGGCCCTGCGCGAGCCCCGCCCCGCGCGCCCCCGCAGCAAGAGCCAGTCCTCCTCCTCCGCCTCCTCGGCCTCCTCTTCCTCCTCCTCCTCTTCCTCCTTCATGTGCAGCCGGCCCATCTCCGTCCCGGGACCCCGGCGCCACCCCCTGCCCTCTAGCAGAACCGGCCTCTTCCTCCGCCGCTCCAGGACGGACATCTTGGCGCCCCCCAGCGGAGAAGGCGACAGCCCCCTCAGCCCCGAGCCTGCCCAGGCACCCCAGAAGAGCTCTTCTCTAGCACCCCGAAGCAGCAGCAGCACCCCTGAGACACCCCCTCCTCTGGGCAGCTATGTCGCCATGGAGCGTGGCCATCCCCCCCGAAAGCGCACGCTCTCATTAACAGCGCCCACCCAGCCCTGCCTCATACCCCTCGCCTCGGCCTCCCTGGATGAATACACCCTCATGCGGGCCACCTTACCTGTCAAGGCCTCCCCTTGCCCTCGGGCGGCCTCGGCGCTTTATCCTGAGGATTATTGCGACCTGGAGGTGGGCTCCTCAGGCAAGGAGGACACTCCCTACATGCCCATGGCCCCCAGGACACTCCCCGTTTTGCCCTTGCAGGAGGGCTGCGATGCCTTCCTGTCCCTCAGCCCCACCGGTGTGTCTCTGTCTCACCCGCTCCCCTACCGGATCAGCAGTGGGAGCTCCTCCGATGACAGCGGCTACATGCAAATGTGGGGCACTGGCCAAACCAGGCTGTCCGGGGAGAGTCCCGCCACCGGAGACTATATCAACATGTCCCCTTTGCTCTTCCCCCCCTTGTGTGGACCTTCTCCTTCGGCCTGTTCTTCGGAGGGCTACGGCACCCAGAGCCCCGGGGAGCAGTCCGGGTGCTTCTGTAGCGCTCCCTATGCCTCCTGGAGCCCCGGGGAAGGAAAGAACAGTGACCAGTATGTGCTGATGAATTCCCCAGGTGGGAAGCTAGGCCTGCCTCCCAAAGCAGAGGGCAGCCACACCGCAACGCCTTTCCCCGTGCGCCACAGCCAAACAGAGCCTTTCCTCAGTCGCCATTCTTTACGGTTGTCACTACCCAGCAGGGAGGATCCCCCCACCTTGAATGAACCCCAGAGCCCCAGTGGGGAATATGTCAACATTAGCTACTCCCAGGCACCACCCTTTGACAGCTCCACCTTCCTGCTCGGCTCTAGTTTGGGTGGTCGAAGCAGACCCCAGGACTCCAGTTATACAAACATCACATCGGAAGGGTCGCAGTCGGGTGCCCTCTCAGTGGGTTCCCTGGAGGAAGCGCTTTTGCCAGAAGTCTCCCCTAGCCCTGAGCCGTCTGGCAAGCCTTATGTAAAGGTCGGGGTACAGCAGGCTTGCCTTTCCAGCCCACTTTCTGAGGCTGGTGACTACACGGAAATGTTTTTTACCACAGCCACTGCTCCACCCCAGCCCATCTCACATAAGCCAGAAACAGTCCGTGTGAGCAGCCCGGTGGCTGGCCTCAAGCGGCTTACGCTTTCTGGAATGGAGACCTTCCTCTTGGCCAGCCCTCCTCCTGATCCCAACCACGGGGCCAAAGTCATCCGTGCCGATCCTCAGGGGCGCCGCAGGCACAGCTCAGAGACATTCTCCTCCACTACCACCGTGACCCCCGTTTCTCCTTCTTTTGCACACAAACCTAAGCGGCACAACTCCGCCTCTGTGGAAAATGTGTCCCTCAGGAAAAACGAAGGCCTCGTGGAAGAGCAAAACGGCAGCCCCATGTGCCGGGAGACGTCTGCTGGCTTTCAGCATGGCCTCAACCACATTGCTCTTGATGTGGAAGAAGGAGACCATCTGGCCAATGCTTATCAAGGGAAGCACAAAGGCAAGCATCCTCTCAATGGGAGTATTGATGGCACTTACACCACTATAGACTTCCGGAACCGCAATGAAGCTTCATCGGTAAAAGGTAAGTTTCCATATGCTAGCCTCCTTTTCTTTTCCCTCCCTCTAATAACCAACAGGTTTTTTCAGAAGGGATCATGCTGTAACTTTTTGTATCATGTCAGAAGCAACTTGAGAAACTGCAAGTCGCTTCTGGTGTGAGAGAATTGGCCATCTGCAGGGATGTTGCCCGGGGGGCGCCCAGTTGTTTTACCACCCTGTGGGAGGCTTCCCTCATGTCCCATGTGGGAAGCTGGAGCTGACAGACAGGAGCTTACTCCATCTCGTCTCACAGATTCCAACCTCCGACCTTCAGGCCAACAGTTCAGCCAGCGCAAGGGTTTAACCCAGGGGTCCTCAAACTAAGGCCCAAGGGCCGGATACGGCCCTCCAAGGTCATTTACCCGGCCCTTGCACAGGATCAACCTAAGTCTGAAATGACTTGAAAGCACACCAAAACAACAAAAACAATCTTATCTCATCAGCCAAAAGCATGCCCACACTTCCCATTGAAATACTAATAAGTTTATATTTCTTAAAATAGTTCATTTTAATTATTGTCTTGTTTTTAAGTGTTTTTTGAACTACAAATAAGATATGTGCAGCGTGCATAGGAATTCATTCATGTTTTTTTCAAATTATAATGCGGCCCTCCAACAGTTTGAGGGGCTGTGACCTGGCCCTCTGTTCAAAAAGTTTGAGGACCCCTGGTTTAATCCATTGCGCCACCGACACTGTGGCTCATTGTGTAACTTAAAAAAAACAACACTTGAGGGCTTCTAATCATTAAGAAAGCTTTTATGGAACATGCTGAGAGATGCTAGTTTAACATTAACCCAAATAATTCCAAATGTAAATGCGAGAGAGCCTCAGGGTCTAAACAAGACCAGACAGACTATTTCAAGCTTCCAATGAAAGTCCTTCCAATTTCTTGGTCCTGTAATATGTTCAGGTTGCAGTCCTTATCACACTAGGAATAAACTCTACCGAACCCTAAGTAAGTTGTGGAGAGTAAACATTTAATGCGGTGTATTGTTACTGTGGTGTTGTCTTTTGCAATGAGAATCTCAGTCGCGTGTGTTCAGTTCATGTCTGTCTCTTTTTCTATGCATAGCTGCTTGTAAAGATGTATTTCTGTTATAAGACTGTGAAATTATTTTCATACAAAATATGCAGGGAAAAAATACAAAATATGCAGGATATGACTTTTTGCCTAAGGTTTCCAATAAATGAGTTACAGAGTCACATAAATACAAGAAAAAGACTGCATGAAAAATGGTCAGCTGACTGTCTGAGCCCAGCAAAGCCAATCTTTGTAAGTCTGATGCATGGATAGACACTTGTTTGGTGGGAAATGGGTCAGTCTTCCTTCTATTATGTTGTAGATAGAAGGAGGGGTCTGCCTCAGGCAGCAGATTGGATGAGAGCAGGGTGCGTTCTGGGGTGCAGTTACGATTTCCCCAAAATCAGAGGATGCCATAGGATCTTTCTCCCCTCTCTCAAATGTTCTTCTCATTGTGTAGCCTGTAAAACTTCTATTCCAATACCCAAGAAGAGCAAAAGGTATATAGACTGTAATATTTTATTGCAAGTTTCCCTAGTCGCTGTATAAATGGGAATCCTGCTTGTTTAGTTGGCGAAAAAAAGGGCACTGTCAGGGGAGTTTTAAACAAGAGGATCAGGTTATTGAGAATGATTGTAACATTCAACATAACAATACTACCCTGAGCCCGTTTGAGAGGCCATCTACTATGACTTTACAACCACCGATGAATACAAGGAAGTCAAACTTTGAACACTTTTTTTCTATATTTTTTCTTTTTTATTCAATTTTTTTCTCCTTTTCTTACATCTCCTCTCTAAAAGCCCCCTTTTTCAAACTTTCCTATCTAAAAATTGTTCTCACTCTTTCGATGTTATACTACAACTTTCATTTATTAAATAACTAAAAAAAATAATGATAGTAACATTTCGAACTTCCAGCTGGCATGAGGAAAATAGAGCTGGAAGAGAGTGTTCAGAACAGAGTTTACTCACAGTGGTCTACTTTTTCAATAATTTTAAATAGATGTTGACAATTTGTACCAATAAACCTTCATGAGCACAGACATCCTTCTCAATGCTCACCCAACTGAAGTGTCATAAAAACATCCATATGTAAAACCTTGTAAAGTTCAAAACATTGTTTCCTACATCATTGCCAGCAAGGCAGGGTCCCCAAAAATATGGATATAGTTAATAAATGGAATCTAAAGCATACTAAAGTTATTTGTTATTTGTATCATAATTCACTGTTAGTTAGCTCATCTGCAAAAGCCAAACTCTTCAACCAACCAGTTGTCTTTTAATAGTGTTTAATCCTTTCTAACCTAGCTCCTAAACAAAATAATTATGATTTAAAGCAAAATACTAGGACTGTCAAAATACTAGATTGCCAGTCTGAACCCATACTCTTCCGGCATGAATGTTGTTGCAACCTTTTTCAGATACTATAACAAGTGTTTTGGTATTGGCAAGTCTGTTGTAAAGAAATGCTTCTGTAACTTTCCTTAAAGTGTTTATCTACCTATGAGGTATGTGATTTTGCTTACATTGAAGCTAGAGAGTATAAATTAAGCCAATGAAAGGGAGATTTTTTTTTTCCTTTCAAAGTTTTTGCTGATTAAATATGTTTGGTAAAATTGAAATGGCTTGTCTTTTAAGTGCTGGAATCCTTTAGTAAAATGCAATTCTGTAGCTATGGAGAGGACAAAATGAGTTCATTCTCTCCCTCAAAAGAATTCAGGGCCTCCAAATTAGATTTTCCTCCAGGTACCAAACTGAAGGAAAATCTGCAATAACTTAAAACTTAAGTCAAGCATTTGCAAATACAGTTTAGGTATCAAAAGAAAAAGGACTGGCAAAGTTACCAAGAACAACAACACTTTATATATATCTTGCACCTATCTCCCCAAGGGGACCAAAAGAATACAAACACAGTAAATACAAGAGTGCTACATGTGGATGATTTTCAATATGATATAGATTGTTGGCACATTAGGGAAAATTTGCTGGACCCCTTCATGAGATAGCATCAGAAAGTCTGCTTTAGATGAATGCAAAATCCAATTCTACTGAAAGCAAACACTGACAAAGAATCACAAATAATACTCCATAGCAATGAAAGTTAAGGACATTACGATGGCCAGTGTAAGACAAATAGATGTTGTCCTCCTTGTTGGGAACAACAAGTAAAGGACTCAGCTTGTTTTCTTCCAGAATACACATTATATTTAGACTCAAGAACATAATGTTTTGGTCTCCTTATTCTTGTTACTGGAGATAATGTTCTTGGAAACTAAGTTGTATTTTTATTGGGAAGAACAGATTATGATGTGACAAAGCAGGTGGTGAAACTAGCCTTAGAGAAAAGGAAAGGTTAAAGTCCTTCTGGTGATAGTTTATGCTTCTAGAGCCACATTAATTATTGACCACTTAATTAAACAATTAACTGTTGTATTTTACTGTGTTTTGTATGTTTTATAACATTTTTTGTACTGTTTGCTTTTTATCTGATTCCTTGTTTATCTTTTTTGATGAGGGAAAGCTTTGCTGACCATCATACAATGAAAGAACCAACATAAATCGAAGTCTTCTAGTTTAACTACTTTGCAGGTCTTTGTCTGTTTTTGTATAAATGAAGTGGGAGATAAACAACCAAGTTTTTGTTCACCAAAGCAAGGGATTCTGAGGCATGAGAATCCAATAATTTACCAGTAAGGCTGGAAAATATTTCAAATTCCTTCAGTGTATTGCATGGAGCTGACTGGTTATGTCAAATTCCTAAGCACCGACATTACATTTGTAGTTTCTTCAGAGACTAACTGCCTGGGATTTTCCATTCATACAACCAAGGTTAATTTAACATATAGAGTGATGCCCTACTAATTTTCTCTTTTATACATTTATTGTATATCTTTATTATTAAAACGTAAAATCTGTAATAAATTTACTTTAGATGGTCAAATAGAAATGTAGACTAAGCAGATCATTAGATTTTTTTCCCCCTTAGTTTTATACTCCTCTTTTCTTCCAAAAATAAGATTGAAGGCACCTATTTTATTAGATGAAAGAAAGCACTTTATTTTGTAAAATAATCGGATACAGTTTAACAGATTGTTTTGGCAATACAGCAAGCTTGATCATGTTTAATTTTGGCCATCTGCAAGTTGTTATAATTTGAAATATAGATCCCATATGATACTAAACTGATACTTAACTTTTTATTCCTCATTTGTGTTGATTAGAAAGTTAATTATAAAGGTTCTTTTTAAAAAATGTAAGTGGCTTTGGATGTTATTTCTTGTACACAGTGTTCTTTCCATGGTTAATTTAAAATTACTTGATATGCACAGTGTTGAATGAGGACATATTATGGCTCAACTGCTTGTGTTGAGATGCAAAGACAGGCATAGGGTGACAACAGCTTCTGTATTCCACAGCAAAGGCTGGTGGATCCAGCATTAGTTGGTTGGTAAATCAACTCTTAGTTTTTGTCTCAACTTTAAAAGAGATATCTGAATGCTGCATTTGCTTTTGGTAGCAGGTTCAACCATCTTGGAATAGTTCTTTTAAAGTTTGGACTAAACTAGGAACTAAATTCATTGCCTCATTGGCTCATTATTTGTATTGAGACTGTGTAAAGAAGGCAAAACAATATGGTTGTATTCTAGGAATTCTTTTTAGAGAAGAAATATCTGAGTTGTATGCGGGGGCAGCATAATTTCTTATTTAAGGAACAACCAACCTACACTAGCCATGTTGGATCAATTGATCCCCATGACAACGACAACGGGTGCAGAGTGGTGAGTACCAACCCTGTGTCCTTAGATGGGCTGAGCCCAGGGAATACACGATGACCGTGTAAATAGTTGGGCCCAGTTCACTTGAAACTGGCCCAACTACTTAACATAACCCCAAAGTGTCTGTTTACTCTACATTTTCATAGAGAATTTGGAGCACCCCACAACTTTGGTTCACACAAGTTTAAGACCATGTTTATGTGACCTTGGTCTACTTTAACCCAAATCAGCTTTAGCCACCATGGAGCTGATTCACCCACTCTTCAGGGTAAATAATCAGTTTGGATGTACCCATTCTTTCATTTCTCCTGGTTTCTTTGCTGCTTAAACACCCTCTGCCTGCCCCCAAACTACTAAATGGGAGTGCATGGTGGCACTGCAAAATTGTCTTGCAAGGGGGAGTTATGAAAGGAGGTACTCCCTGCTCAGTGAATTTAAAAGGACATATTCTAACAGCTACATGATAAATGTTCGTGTAACCTTGGTTACATGGCCCTGTTTCAACAACAGGATTCCAGCCAAAGTTATCATTTGGGTCTGCAATGAGGTTTTGGTAAGATTTATCTTTTGTGTTCTCTGTTGCGATTGCTAAAACATGTTTATGTTGGTCCAGGCTACCTTCTTTATCTGAGAGGGGGAAGCTCATCAAAATTAACCATTGGCCAGAATGGGAGTCAATCTGGATTTTATCCTGTAGCTCTTCTGGATACAATAGCTACTATGCTCTTAATGGAGAAGGGGTGAGGAGGGGTGTGTGCTCATTCTTCCACATTTCAGAGAGTGTTCAGTATTCTTCATCTTTTGGGCCTGGGCCTGGAAGAGCAACCAGGAACCCCAAATTGTGCCAAAAGGCTTAAACACAACCCTGGAAAACTTTGGGGAGTGCTGTTTGTCTGAAAAATTATGAGCAAAACAAGTTAAATCCCCAGATTTCAGGTAGGTGCATCTAACTTAGATGTAAAAATGTTCTTGGAGGACATTAGGCAGCTTTTGGCTCATAATTTGTCCACCTCTGCAGTAGGCAGGGCACTTTTTAAGAGGGCAAGTATTATAAATCAGGAGTGACTCCTAAAATGAGTCTCAATGTCTCAAAAATGGTGGTGAAATGCAACTTCAGTATATTTCCCCCTTGCCCTGCTCAACATAATAAATAGGACCCCAAAGCTTACCCTTTTTTTCCTTTCTTTTCCCAGTTTGTTAAGAGTTGTTGCCGTATTGATTCCAGAGAACAAGAGACAAAGTTGGTAAGGTACTGATTTTTATAAAAGGTTAGATTTGTATTTATAAAAGGTTAGATTTTATGGAAACATACTGTGTACTTAAAGTGAATTTCTGTTCTTCTCAAACAAAGGAGGAGGACTGTTATGGGGCAAACAGACACAGTCCTATGTTCTAGAGGGGGTGAGGCTCTTTCTCGTATAGAGAAACTTCAGCCCAGTAATTCATATCTAAAAGCACATTGTCACTAGTGGCAAATGTGAGACTGAGCAAGAGACTTATTAAAATAGAATTGAGTTATAAAATGGTGGGAAATTTCTGTAGCTTGGAGGAACCAGCTGTCCTCCTTGGAACCCTCCAAGATGGGCTGTCAAAAAATGAAAAGTTGAGGTGTTTGGTGATTTTTCAATTCTACACAGTGCAAGCAAGCCCTACAGACTATTTAAAAGCTGCATTTTGCTTTCCAGGGGATCCCAGGAGAAACAATTGAAAACTGAGTAGCCTTTGAGGGTCTCACACATTCTTTATGCCATTGAGAACTGGGGAAATGAGATCTGTGGGGCCTTCTGTGGAACTGCATTTCATTGGAGCAGATCCGGAGGGAGTCTTATCAATCCATAACCCTGGAGGGGAGGAGCAGGGTGGGGAGGAATTGTTCTTGAAAACCTTACTTGAAGTTGTAGGAAGAACAGGACATGCTTCTTCCAGGTGGGTAATAAAAGTGGCCTGTAAGTCACTTTGTAGCATCTATGTAGATAAGCTCCTCCTCTGCTCCCCAAGGATGTTGGAGAAAAAGCAGTTCATGCCCACAGGCTAGCAAGTCTCTTTCCCTGCCCCACAGGAATAATAGTTGGCAGTGTCCCACTGCCTTGGGTTTTTCTTTCTACATTGTTTCATTTCTTTCTTTGCCTCATTTATATCCTGTGTTCCCTCTTCCAGTGTGCTCAGATACATGGCTTCCTTCTTTCTTTATCCCCATAATAACCCTGTAAGGCCGATTCATGCTGAGAAGTTTAAAATCTGCATCTCCCCAATTACAGCCCATCACTGCTATCACACCCACTCTGCTCTTCAGTGCCACAAAGCTATGCAATATACTATTGAGAGAGACTTTTAAGGGGAATAGTAATTGTGTTGGATTTTCTCTCTCACACACACATCTACACATCTAAAAAGTAACTTGTCAGAAATAATGAATTGTGTCTCATTATTTTTTGCAATAAGGCAGCACTATCACATTATGATTGCGGTATAACATGGAATAATGTTACTCCTTCTGTAAAGTGACTGAAGAGATGGCCTTCAGGAGTGTGTTTTAACACACCAGCTGCTTGTGGCATCTATTTTTTTTAAATAACTAATAGCAAATATTTAAGCAACTGTTGAATAACAAGTAAAAGCCTGCTTCTGAAAAAAATAGGAACTGCAATGGTAACTATTTTTGCAGTGAGCAGACTTGGAACTGTCCCCGTAATGTTCTGAGCACCTGTCTGGTGTTGCTAGGAATTTAGGAACCTACTTGGAAATTAGAAATTAGAACTGGCTGAAATTAGAACTGACTGTTGCCTCCCTAGTTCCAGAAAAACATACTTTTTCACACATAATCTGTCACCTTCTGTTGGAAAATGGTAATTTCTTCATTAAGTACAGAAACTGTTTTCAAGATCCTATATATATATATATATATATATATATATATATATATATACACATATATATACACACACATACATACACACACACACACACACACATACACATACACATAAGAACTGCTATTATGATTCTATGCAGTAGATTCCTGCCTGACCCCTCTGCCCCCAAACAATTCTCACTTACTGGATTAGCAGTTCTTGTTGATTGGAAAGCAGCAGTAGGATTTCCCAATTCCCCCATGGGTATTCTCTTATGCAGTGGACAGAATTAGGGTCTTTGCTGCAATTCCCCCTCATACCAGAGATCATTCATGCAAGGACAACTGGGAATGTTGGTCAGCTCCTTCCCAAGTGACAGAGGAATAAGATCGCAGCAGCAGCTGTTGCCCAGTACGTGGAAATTGAGGGAGTTTCAGGATCTCTGTATAGTCACTAAACTAAACTGGGGACTATGTGGTGACTCTGAATATGTAACAGTCATATGTGCATAACCTTAGATTATGCATTCATAACTACCATAGAGATTTATGGCTGATATCAACAAAGGTTGTGCAGAAGCCCCTTGATGTGCTTCCGAGATTATGCTCTGATCCACTCTGGAGTCATCCGAACGTGATCTGAAATCTGACTCACCACGCAGTTTACAATTCAGGAGTATTAATCATCATAATTCCCTTCTGAAAGATACAATTGAACAAATGTGTAATCATGCTAATGTCTTCCTTTGCCATACAAACAGTGCTGTGTCTGTG
Source organism: Anolis sagrei (assembly GCF_037176765.1). Taxonomy (NCBI): domain Eukaryota; kingdom Metazoa; phylum Chordata; class Lepidosauria; order Squamata; family Anolidae; genus Anolis; species Anolis sagrei. The sequence goes on from NC_090021.1 coordinate 150,033,259, forward strand.
TCCTTATGGACAGCTGTATTTTAAAGCAATTTGCCTGCTTCTTCGCAGGGGGTTGGACTAGATGGCTCGCGGGGTCTCTTCCAAGTATGATTCTATGATTAATCTAGAAAGATTACCAAAATATTTATCATCACATAGTGAATTTACAGACCTCAGAGTATTGGGGTCGGGCAGGGAAATGAATGATCACAAACACTAGAAAGCCGAGGAAAACAGGAAAATATATACACAAACCCTCCTATTCATGCTATTATTGGAAAGTTTAGGAACTGAAAAATGGAAATTGAAATATAGAGCTGTTACTTCACCTTCTCCTTCCATTATCATAAGCATGCAGCCATGGTGTTCTGTATTAGAGGAGAAATGCATTTTCCAGATATTTTCCCAGACCCCCCCCCCCCCCGCCCCCATGCATTAGTTTGAAGCATTATGGAAAACACTAGAACTCTTTCCAGAAACTTTTCCCACTGAACAATCCAGGTTGGATCCATTCTGGATTGGGCCACATCAGGCTGATCTGCTTCAGGATTCAAACTTTGAGTTATATACACAACTCTGCCATTAACATTATTATTTATTATTTATTTATTTGACTTGTATACCGCTACTCCTGATTTGGCTCGCAGGGGTTTACAGCAGTAAATTAAAACAATACAATTTACTTTAAAATACAATAAAACAAGAACAGACATAGTCCCGAGTTATTCACCCATCGAAAGCTGGTCTATGTAGCTACATAAAGTGAAACGTGTGGTTTTTAATAACTCAAATGAACTTTTTTTAAAAAAAAGTTATGCATTGGTGTGAGATGTGATCCTTATTTTCCATGAGTGAGTTTAGTGCTAGTGAGATTTCCTATTTTTTCTTCTGGGTTTATTATTGCAACTGAAGTGATTAAATCAAAGCTTCATTAGACTGATGACTTCTTAATCTAAGACCTTCAGCTGAGAGTATGCTATTTGTGGTGGCTACTCCATGCATGATAATAATAGGTTATTTTTACCCTATTGAGCTTTCTGTCTAGACAGATAAAAGTTAAGAGGCACAAACAAGGGACTTAATTACATGTCATGCTTAATTCCCTTAATGCAAGTCACCACTTTTTCATTTCTTCAACCATAATTAGTTGCTAACTTCGCCATATGACACTAAATAGTCCCTGAATGCATTGTTGAGAGATGACATATTTATGTTTGTATATATTGTTTGTGTATTGTCTGTGTTTATATGTTTGCATGGGTGCACAGAAAGAACAAAAGCATAGCCGCTGGCTAGAAATATATGTGTTAATATAATTAACCTACCTGTCCCTCACTTCTTTGGCATACCATATTCAGTAGAGGACATATGGGAAAGAATCCAAAATTGTGTATCCACTTAGTGAAATATTAAATTTCAGGTAGTGATGACCACACATACACCTGTCCCTGTTTAGATGTCTTTTTGGGCCATTGCAGAGTTGGTATTCCTGTCCTTTCCACAGGGTGCTCTTTCCAATATTCTTTAAAGTCCCAAAGCTGCCTCACAGGCTTTCCATGTCGCAGTGTGAACAGACAGGATTGAAGAAGCATCTGGTAATCTATCCCTCCCCCATTGATGATCACAGAAAGTCTGCGACCTTCAAGGGACACCACCCCGCCAAGACCTCAGCACTGATATTATAATTGTGTGTTTGCGTATGCGATGGGGTTGCAAGGCCTTTTCTCATCCTGGCTGCTCGTGTTGCAACATGGAATGCCTGTATGAAGAAGCTTTAAAGTAGGCGAGGAGGGTAATGTGTGGATCAATAAAATGTACAGTCCATGTGTAGAACATTAGGCTATGCTGATAGGATGTGAAATTAAGGTCTATCGCAGTTTCAAACCAAAATATTAATTCTCATTTGAGTTTTCAGTCTTTTTGCAGTGATTTTTTAAAAAACACTTTGACATTGAATTTTTTAAAAAAGATGTGTACAGTATGAGCACATACTGTACACACCTGAGCAACTCATGTATAAGTCAAGGGCAGATTTTGGGACCAAAATTACAGATTTTGAAATTATCCATAGATACATTGAGGACCATTCTGCAGAGAAGAAAAAAATACCAATGTAGTCTCGGGTCAGTTGCCTCTCCCCTTGGGCATTCAAAAAGCCAGAGGCATCACCACTGCAGAAGGTATAAAGGGGGACAATGCTTCTTTCAGGTTCTACCAGGAAGAATTAAGCTCTTGCCTTACAGAAGGGGAGGGTTCCTTTTTGAATTAGAGTTAAGGTACAGTACTCACATTGACCCTCCAATAAGTTGACCCAGTTTGGAGGGAGAGGGGTGTGTGATTATTTTCACTAAAAAGTTTATACTTATACATGAGTATATAGGGTCACAAGGAATCTTGGGGAGCTGCCCCACCCCACCACCCTGGGGGAGGGGGGTCAGATTTTTGCACAGAAATGTTTCCAACACCATTCAAGAGGAGTGGTTGGGGCACTATCACAATATGAGATGGGGGAGGCTAAGTTGGTTTTCACCCAGAAAAAAAGTTATTTTTCACAGGACATAACTAGGGCATTGGGGTGAAAATTATTCAGAAGAATGCTGTGGGAACACATTATATACTGTGTGTATATATATATATATAGTATATATTCCCAAAGGAGTGGATCGATGACAAATCGGATAGGATAGGCTATGTCTCACTAAGTAGCCAGTGTAGCATACTGGTGCTTTATTATTTTCTTTGGAAGTAAGATCTGATTTTACATATTTACATACACATTGAAGTATATATATATACATATATACATTGAAGTATTGGATCAGTACAATTTTTTGAGCTAATTAGGTTGTATAAGAAATGTATCATAAGGTTAAACCTTAGCCTGAATACTTTAAAGGCGTCTAACATTATTTGCATATGTTGATAGATGGAAAATGAATGTCTGTGTTGTCCTTATTCAGTGATGAATTTACTAGTGTATATCCTGACTGAGATTTGAATATTGTAGGAGTAGCCATGCTGTCTGTTGAACAAAATACGAAATATACATTGGTTATACTTTTATTGGGACATAACTGAACATGACGACATAGTTTTAAATTTTTTTATTGTTCAATGATTTGATGTTTTTAGATACATTGTAATGTGTTGGTTTTATTTTTATTGATGTATGTACTTTATATATTGCATCGAATTGTGCCGACTGTTCGCCACCCTGAGTCGCCTTTGGGCTGATATGGGCGGGGTAGAAATAATGTAAATAAATAAATAAAGCCAACAGGGGGAAAAAACCCATTGCACTCACTTTCACAGCTCACTTTTCTCTTCATCAGACAAAGCTGTTGAGTAAATCATACAGGGAAAATAAACATGATGCTCTTGGATTCACATATATGTACAGGTCTGAATCTATGGTTTTGGATTTTGTAGTGAGAGTGTTGCCATGGAGGCAAAAAGCCGAATAGCCACCTTTTCTCACAAAAAAGAAGTCAAAGGACACAAGCCTGTAAAGGAAGACCATAGAATTTAAGTTCTCCATTATAGCCGTCAAGTTACTTCCTTTGTAATCTGTTGAGACCCTGCTCAATAAAGCCAATATTCAGTTAAAGTTTATACTTAACTAGAACTTGAAAAAGTCACTGTTTGTCTTGAATAGTTCACAGTGAACCTAACTTCACATAAAGAGTATCAATATCTCCATTAGCATTCTCAGAAATTGCATACCATCTCAAGTTGAAAATCTCTTTCAGAGCAGAGTACTTTTCAGCACAGGTACAACATTGAGGGATACCTGTATTCATGTTGCTGCAAATCATTTCCCTGTGTGTGTATGCGCCTTCACGTCACTTGGTGATTTATGGAAAGTCTGTGAATTTGACAGTTTCCTCTGTAAGGAATACTCAGAGGTGATTTACCTACATACCATAATCCTGTCTAATCTTGGAAGCTATACAGGGTTAGCCCTATTAGTACTTGGATGGGAGACTACCAACAAATCAGGTCCTGTATGCTCTATTTCAGAGGAAGGAACTGGCAAAGCCACTTCTGAGTATTCATTGCCTGAGAAAACACTATAAAATCAGTAAGTCAACAGAAGATTTGAAGGCACATGGCCACACACATTCATCTGTGTTTCCTACACTGAAGCATGCATGTGATTGTGTTAGAGAGCTAGATTGCATTTCTGGTATCAAGTTGAACTCTTTTAAGCCAAGATCTTCTTTGACAGCTTATGAAAAATTAAGCTGTATCTAGCCCCACATGCGCCAGGTATTGCAAATGTTTTACTAATTATCATGACTTTCTTCAGATAACCATCTTACCCAGTGACCTGTCAAAGGTTGCCTGTATTAATGAAAGCACAACATAATTTTCTACTATCACACATTGCAATCTCTCATGAAGACTGGAGCTCTCATTATATAGTAAAGCGTTCCTACACTACATAAATTGGTTATTTTGGAAATGTGTCTCCTAATTATTTTATGAAGCCACGAGAGACCTAATTACAATCAGAACTGTAGTAGGCAAGGAGAGGATCTGATAATCTTTTCCTGCTCTCTTGCCTCCAGAGATTCCTACAGAACTACTTACGCCATGCCAAAATTACCATGACTCTCCTTTCAATGACAAACAGTAGTTTAGATCAAGGGGATTTCCAGGCATATACAGAGAACTGTTGTATTTCTTTGATTCCTTTCCTAGATAGCCATGCTCTTAGTCCAGATTAGGAATTCCTTCAATTTAATATCAGTAACCAGAATCCTGTTGGAGTTTGCATATGTGTAAGCATCATGGTTATGGTGTAGTACAGTGGTTCTCAACCTGTGGGTCCCCAAATGTTTTGGCCTTCAACTCCCAGAAATCCTAACAGCTGGTAAACTGGCTGGGTTTTCTGGGAGTTGTAGGCTAAAATACCTGGGGAGCCACAGGTTGAAAACCACTGGGCCTGTAGTATATGCCATCTTAATCCCCACTTACTGGGAAGTATCTACTATGATCAACAGGGCTCTGTTCCCCTATCAATCAGAAAGCAGTTGACCAATGATGCTACCTATCCCGTGAGAGATACCCAGCACATGACGTCCTCACAATGCTCCATTCTTGGAGATTGCTGATTCAAAAGGGTGAGAGGGACTCTCACTCAGCTGTTTTCCCATTGTTAGAGGAACAACCACCATTGATTTCAGCAGCTTCTTCCCCATAAATAGGGATTAAGGAATGGTCACACACCCTATGTAGCCCCTAAACTAAAGATTATGTAGGGGTTGTTACACATTCATATCTGCCCAACAGAATTCTGATCAGCATAACAATAATCACAAGTATGGAAGAGTTTAATATACAGTCATGGAATATGTAGATAACATCATACACTATTGTAATTGGAATCACATGAGTCCAAACTCCTGCTCAGTACAGGATCTACAGTACATGATACTATAACATTATCCCTGAAAGAAAACTATCTTGGTTTTGCTTAAATCCTTTAGAAAACAATAAGCAACATAAGCTTTGTCTCAGCCATTTGCTGCCTGTGTGATTCAACAGGAAAAGTCAAAAGTTGTTTTTAAAATAAATCACAATCTTTAATAGACCCCAAAAAGTTCATCCTCATCTTAGAAGGGTTCAACGTAAGAGAAAAAGAGGGAAACTACCCTGTTAAATCACTACTTGTTTGTTTCCAGGAAAGAGAGACTGTTTACATACCAGGGCTGCTAAGCATACCCTGCTGGGCTATGATAGCATACCCAAGCTTCAGGCTCATGCTTTTCATAACAGAGAGAATGAAGAATAAATGATAAATGTATTCTTTGATTTGGTTTGGTCTCCATAATCTATATTAAAGAGACTTTGAATGGAAAAGGAACTGCCCTGGGATGTGAGGGGTGTTCACATGATATGCTGAACATGGGTTCACAAAATATGTACCCTCATTCAGATATCTAAGTGAACCTCTCAACTTGTGTTCATTCCTGAACACGGCAATTCTGTTTCGAGGGACAGTGGAAGATTTGAGATCCTAAGTGGATATTTGCTCCAAGTGCATGCTGTCTTCTCCCTTTTTTATTTTGTTTTGATCTTTGAATTGTAAAGTTATCTACCAGTAATCGGTTTCAATTGTGTCCTCCCCTCCTTTTTACCCTCCTTATTAAACAAGTTCTTTTCAGTAAAAATTCTTGGCTTTGATTAACACATTTATCCCATTGTCAGTTTCATAACTGTTTTTTTGTAAAGAGGGGAGTTTTTAAATTGCTTTAAACAGATTGCAAATATTTAAAATCATTTAAGCAGAATTCATAATGTATGACATTCTCTTGTCTTTGCATATCCTTAGCTACACAGCAGAGGTGCTATGAAATGTTCCTAGTGAATGTTTAAAATATGTAAGGGCACTGGCAAGAGTGTCCCAATGCACATTGGACTCTCTCAATGCACATGGGCACTCCTTAGCTAGTGTCCAGATGCACAATGGGACATATGCACATTGGTCCTGATGCACATTGGACTTGGTGTGGATTGGTTCCATAATTCATTGGTCTCAATTCATATTGGTCACTTTGCTAGCTTCCCGATATAATAATGTAATATCTTTACTAGATATGGATGTTACAGATTTACTCGCTTCTAACTTCCTCAGATGTAAGTATACTTAATGAGACATAAGGTCCTAACATCTTACTAGAAAGCCAACTTTACTAGAACACACAGTCTTATGGAAGCATCACTGATTTATTGTCAAAGGCCGGAATCACTGGGTTGTTTTTTCAGGCTATATGGCCATGTTCTAGAGCAGGGGTGCTCAAACTAAGGCCCAGGGGCTGGATACGGCCCTCCAAGGTCATTTACCTGCCCCTCACTCAGGGTCAACTTAAGTCTGAAAGGACTTGAAAGCACACAACAACAACAACAACAACAACAATCCTATCTCATCAGCCAAAAGCAGGTCCACACTTCCCATTGAAATACTAATACGTTTATATTTGTTAAAATTGTTCTTCATTTTAATTATTGTATTGTTTTAAAGTGTTTTTTGCACTACAAATAAGATATGTGCAGTGTGCATAGGAATTCATTCATTTTTTTCAAATTATAATCCGGCCCTCCAACAGTTCAAGGGATGTTGACCTGGCCCTCTGTTTACAAAGTTTGAGGACCCCTGTTCTAGAGGCATTCTCTCCTGACGTTTTGCCTGCATCTGTGGCAAGCATCCATCTGATTTGTTTCTCTAGAATGGCAGGAGTTGAACTCTTTTCAACTTGAATGTTGGAACACTTGAGTATAACTCTGTGGTAAACTATACAAGAGTTCAGACCAGTAGTTGAGAGTTAATTATTAACGTGTAAGTAACTATAATATGTGAAAAAAGACAACTCTGTGGTCTTTGTTCACATGTACACAGAATACCATGTGAACCCCACTTAGATATAAATCAAAAGTGAGGGAGGAGGAAAGGTGGTACACTGATTGACCCTTCTTCTCCCTGTAGGTACCTGCAGAAAAAGCAGATGAGTCATTATGGAGATTAGATTGTACTTTTCTTATCCTTTGGTCAGAGCTTACTGATGCCACTTATTTCTGTTTCTTGCTTTTCAGAATGAAGAAACAAGATTCACCATCATGACCTCTGAATCCATTTTAAAAGCTGCTCGTAGATTTTTTTTCAAGAGATTACATCTTAAACAGCTTTAAGACCTGCTTGATTTTTTTCCGTCTTATGTAGCTTTCAGAACAGTTCTTTATTGTATTGAAGAGGAACCAAACCATCTAGGATGTTTTGCAAGATTAATCTTGCAGAGACTGTGGATCTCTTCATTTGGCTTATTGATCATAACCATTACCTTTTCGGTACAAATAAACTGTGTGTGTTCTTCAGCATGTTGGGATGTTCTGCTTGCACCTGCTATAGCAGTGAAGAGTGGTGTTTACTGGTGTCCTTTCAAACCTCTGCAGCACTACCTCAGTTAAGAGTAGAACTGAATTTGCATTGCATTGGCTGGCCTTACTGCTGAATGTTGAACAGTCACCAACCTATGGGACCTTATCAAGAATAACAGGATGCTGCTGGTCAGTTGCTTCCCAGTTACTAGCTGCTCTGTTGATTTATCAAGAGAAGATCAGGACGAGAAACGAAAGATTTAAACCAAAAAGAAACTTGAACATTTGGATTTTATGAAAATATTTATGATCATTATACAATATGTAATAGAAGCAACAGAACTTAGTATCATTAAACTCTATTGGGAAGTCATTCTTTACCTCTGACACGTTTGTATAATTGTCTTGATAGGTTGGTTTTTTTTAATGCTTCAGATTGCAAAAACGTTTCCTGCTATGTATTAGCAAATCCTATTAGTTGCATTTCTTGTTACCAAAAGCCACAACAGGGAATGGATGGATCAAAACATGTGTCCAAACCAAAAACTTCATTTTGGGCAGGATACTGTATCAATTCTTTTTCCTTCTAGGCAGAATGAAATTTCCCATAAAAGGAACAGCATAAAATTTGGGCATATTTGGGTTAAAAATACCAGTATTCTAGTAAAACATATTGAGAAGTATGTACCTACTCTGTATTTTGAAGATAAATGTCCTGATTGCTCTTTTTACATTCACATTACAGGTTACATTACATTCATCCTCTTGTTGCTTCTAACCTGTATTTGAGTAGAGAGGCTTTTAAATAATATTATTTCAAAAATACCTCTCCTGAGTCTCATGTGACAGCAAAAACAAAAAGGGACTTGGGAAAAGCAGGTTCAGTTTCCAGATGAGCCACCAAGCTCACTTGTTGGTATTGGATCAGACTCACTCTACCAGCTTGGCCTGCCTCGGAGTGAACTTTATATACTCATGTATAAGTCTGCGATTTTTAGTCAAAGATCAATGCAGCTTATTCACATGTACTGTACTTTAACTCCCTTTTTTTTTTATAAGGAACCATCCTCCTCTCTGAGAAGGGTAGCAAAAGGCATGGGAGAGAAACTCAAGAAAGCATCAATCCTATCTACATTCTCCACCGCAGCATTACTTTGAATAATTTATAATGCCAGGATGGAAAAATTTTGATGATCGCTTACACATGAGTATATACGGTAGTTATGAGGATGGAATGGGACAGTTATTCCAACCTGAACTCTCTGGAGGTAAGGCAGGAGGTAAATCTAATGAATTAACAGTCAGTTCAGTGTCATCAGAAATGCTTTACATTGCTAACTAAGGGAGGAAAAGGAACCAGTGCCCTAGTGTTCTGATGAAATGCCGTGCAAACTCATTTCACTTCCATGCTAAGTGTTTGGATTGAAGATTGTATAACAAGACATATCTGAATGTAATCTCCACCTATTAAATATTGCTTTGAGAACTTAGGAGGAGAATATTATATTGAATATCTTGGTAAAAATCACAAAGATAACAAAAAATTAAGTGACAGTCCTATTACGTTATTTAAAACAACCTTCACTTCTCTGCCTCAGTTAATTTATTGATGATGATGTTCCCGGCCAATGAGAGATTTTGATATGGCAGTTGTTGAAATCAGAAAATGATCACTGTAAGATATGAGGAAATCTGTTAGTTCCTGATGCCACAATAGTTAATTAGGTAGATAGCATATAAAATAAAGGAGATGGAATATTGGGGGTGGGGGGGGGGAAGTAAATTCTTTTCAGTGCTATACATTTCATAAAAGGCTTATGCAAATACGTACATTCTTAGTTATCATATTGAACCCAAATGTATAATTGATAAGTTTGCTAAAAAAAATTGCCTGATTTTACCTTAAATTTTGAATATTTTTTGCTATTTAAAATTAATGGTTATAAATAGAGTTTTTCTTTTAGAGATATATAATTGTTCCTAGATATCAAGATACTAAATATATTTCTTGCCATTGTGATATGGCAAAACACTTAACTTATCTTGCTCTGTCTTCCAATGTATACTATGTATATAGGTGTAATCAGTGATGCTGCTAGGAAAGAGAAAAATGAAACTAGACTAGCATATGTATTTAGTCTCTATTGATCCTGACTGCTCTCTTTAATAGCCATATGCAATAAAATGTTATTTATTAAAGGAACAATGTCTTTGAGGGCCTGTGTATTAACATTGGGGTGGGGGAGCTGGTCAGAGCTACAACATCAAAACAGGAACATGCAAGGATATGGGGTTGATGGATTGATGGATGCAGCAAATGAAGGCTACTGTGAAATTATCCACCATGGAGGGCTTGGAGACCATTCTGTCCCCAAGTGTGTGTGCCCATTTCCTTGTTCCAGGGTTACGCCAACACTAAAAATAGGAAGTAGCATAGGATATTTTAAAAGGTAGACCAGTGGTTCTCAACCTTTGATCCTCCAAATGTTTTGGACTTCAACTCCCAAAAATCCTAGTCATCTTACCAGCTGTTAGGAATTGTGGGAGCTGAAGTCCAAAACACCTGGAGGACCGAAGGTTGGGAACCACTGTGGTAGATGAAGGAAGCACTTGTATAGAACCAGTTAAAGCAAGATCATCCCCGCCTCACAGCTGTCCCAGCTAGAGAGAAAGGGAGATGAAAACCCCACTAGTTACCAAAGGAAAGCATGTAGTCTCACCCCTTATGACAGTGGTTCTCAACCTGGGGTCCCCAGATGTTTTTGGCCTTCAACTCCCAGAAATCCTAACAGCTGGTAAATTGGCTGGGATTTCTGAGAGTTGTAGGCCAAAAACATCTGGGAACCCCATGTTGAGAACCACTGCCTTATGACCTGGAATATTTATATATTAAGTTCCGGAGTTGCTTCCTTTCTTTCTTGTTCAAAGACAAACTGTTTTAAACCCATTCCAGGCTAGGCCAGGAAAGTTCTGTGACTTGTGCAGGTACGATGACAATCACCTTTGGTGACAAGTGGCATATCTACTACAGCCTGTTCTTTGTAGAGGCTTTTTTGTTTATCAAAATATTCTTTATAATACAGCTATCAATAAATTTTACTAGTGGAAAAACATTGCAACGTGTTCTTTCTTAAAATGCATGTATGTGTGTGCATGTATTTGTAAGGTGTGTCAACCTAGTTTGTTATTATTGGCGAAAGCTTCTGGAAGCAGAAGAGCAAAGGGCATTCATCTACCTCGTGAAGCTTCCTGCTCCAAAAGAAAACTTCAACTAGAAGAGAATCTGTCAGAAGAAGAACACTAATTGGATTTTAACATTCAGGTTAAATTATTGTAGTGTGCGGATTATTTTATTATTATTTGAAACACAACAAGATGAGTCCACAGCAGACAAGATCACTCTGCTGGCTGTTGTATTGGATCACACATCAGACACTTCCCAAGTGTCTAGGACTGTCTGATGTATCGGCAAATAATGCGTGCAGATCACAGTAAGGTGGGCTTTTGCAGCTGACAGATGGTAATTTTGTCAGCGCCAATTGTATTTAAGTGCAAGCCAAAGTTTTTAGGCACTGCACCCAGTGTGCCGATCACCACTGAGACTACCTTTACTGGCTTGTGCCAGAGTCTTTGCAGTTCAATCTTTAAATCCTCATATCGTGTCAGCTTTTCCAGTTGTTTCTTTTCAATCCTGCTGTCACCTGGGATTACAAAATCAACAATCCACACTTTGTTTTTTAACTTATTATTATTATTATTATTATTATTATTATTATTATTAGGCGGCCTTTGAAGATGATTTTGGAAATGCCTCTTCCTACTAATGATAATTATGTTATTTCAGTGAAATCATTGTTGACTTTCAACATTTTGGCAACGACTACCACCTAATGCCACTAGAGATGGATTTAATAGTCTTTAATTTTCTTGTCTTTTAAAAATTAAAACATTTTATACTTTGGGAGCCAGGTATATATTAGCTACTAAAGTCTATTTCCATTCAAAGAAACTTTGGCCACTATCGGAATATGAGTCAGTCATGTGGAAAGCGTATCAGTAAACAATGGCTAACTTCTTGTTCAGTATTTATGAGATTGTAAGATGGACCTGTGAAGTTGTTACTTCTAGGATTCACAGTTATGGTTGTTACTGAGTCCTCACTCAAGCTTTCCTTAGGAAAATTTAACATCTGTTTTCTAGGATGTCTCCTTTTTTCTAAGTTTTAAAAATATTCTTCCTCTAAATAAAGTTTATTGTATTTTATCACATAATAGTTGCACTTTCCGTCCATTTTGTATGAGAAAAGGGGATGCGACTATTATGTGAAGAAATTATTATTATTATTATTATTATTATTATTATTATTTGAAACACAACAAGATGAGTCCACAGTAGACTTGTATGTTGTAGTGGACACACATTATACCCACTATGGAGTTATTTTTTTTTTTTGTTTTTCTTATGCATTGCTTGGCACAAAGGGAATGAGGTACAAACTGGCTTTCAAATGGAAGGAACACCAGGCTCTTCACTGATTCCTCTCCATCCAAATCTGTTTCCACATGAGATATCAAGAAAACAACCAGTTCCAGCCTTGATCCTTCTATTTGCAAGCACTGTATGCAGCCTAATCATTCACAGCAACAAGTCACTTGGGTGAATGAGTATAGTGCGCCATTGTTCAGCTAATTCAAATTGGTACTACAAAAGTATCTGTAGATGTAACAGATCAGATGTTACTTTCTTCACATTGCTGAACCTTATGCACTGGCCCATTGAACATTGGAGCATGGAGACTAAAATACTAAGGCAAAAGGAGAGATCTTTTCATGGTAGTAGCAGAAGTGACCATGTGCTGTAAAGTCACATCATGCCAGACTGAGTGGCATGATTTGACTTTTACTAGCTGACCTTCTAGGCTAATAAATGCACGTGAATGTTTTTCCACTGCTGCCAATTTACAACATACAGGAAACAAATCTTGTACAATAACTACCTTCCTGTACTCAGATACTAAATGGAGCCAAATGGATTGGGGCCGGAAGGCCCTCTTTAACAGTTCCTGTGAAAGAGCACTAAGCACAGCAAGTGGATGCTTGGACTTGGTATTGATTTGACAGGGCAATTATGATCGGATTTGATGGACCAGCACCAAAAGGAAGAGGAGGGGGAGGAGGGGGGCAGCCTGTATTTTAAAGTGCTCAACATATTCATATAGCCCATGCAATTTTTAAAGATGTTAATTACTTTATGATAGTTCAACTACAGCTGCAGCTGTAATATTTTTGTCAATTCTAATGAGCCATATTTATCAGTAAGCTCATTCAGCAATATTATTTTCATGCTTTACTTTCACATCAAATGAGTCTCGTCAGAATCCTACATGACCTGTTATATTTACATAAACCTAGCTGCATTGCAAGGGTGCCTAATACTATGTAACAGAATACCAGCAAGAATGCCCAGTGTGCACCAGGACCAATGCACTTCAGTGAGCTATCAGTGTGCAATGCACAATACTGCGTGGTACATAAAGATGTGCACTAGGCACCAATCAGACATTTTGGTAACTCTGCACATACCAACATAAAGGAGCCTTGTACTGGATAATTAGATATGGGCATAATAATAAATAATAATAAATGTTTATTTATACCCCGCTACCATCTCCCCAAGGGACTCGGTGCGGCTTACATGAGGCCGGGCCCGCAATACATCAATAATAAAAGCAATAACGAAACAACAATACAAAACAGTTAAAATAAATCTCATAAACAAAAAATAAGTAATAAACATTGACAATAGCACAACAAACATTTAAAAACCTGTGGCTGGGCCAAATTAAAATTTAAAAAAATAATGCTGGATGTGAACAGATAAAATATAACTGGGATAGGGTTTTCAGAGAGGTATAAGAGTGTGCAGGCAAACCTAAGTCAGCAATAAAGTGCATTTGGAGGACATATTGCCGAGAGTGTCCTTATTCTGGAACAACCACGTTTTCAAGCTCCTCCTAAAGACTGCCAGAGTTGGGGCATGCCTGATGTCCTTGGGAAGTGAATTCCAGAGTCAAGGGGCCACCACCGAGAAGGCCCTCTACCTCGTCCCCACCAATCACGCCAGGTCTGTTGGAACTAGGAAAAAGGGTTTATATATCTGTGGAATGACCAGGGTGAGACAAAGGACTTTTGTCTGCTGGAGCTAGGTGTGAATGTTTCAACTGACCACCTTGATTAGCATTTGATTGCCTGGCAGTGCCTGGAGCAATCTTTTGTTGAGAGGTGATTAGATGTCCTTGTTTGTTTTCTCTCTGTTGTTGTGCTGTTCTAATTTTAGAGTTTTTTAATACTGGTAGCCAGATTTTGTTCATTTTCATGGTTTCTTTTCTGTTGAAATTGTCCACATGCTTGTGGATTTCAATGGCTTCTCTGTGTAGTCTGACATGGTGGTTGTTGGAGTGATCCAGCAAAAGATTGCTCCAGGCACTGCAAGGCAATCAAATACTAATCAAGGTGGTCAGTTGAAACATGCACACCTAGCTCCAGCAGACAAGAGTCCTTTGTCTCACCCTGGTCATTCCACAGATATATAAACCCTTTTTCCTAGTTCCAACAGACCTCACTACCTCTGAGGATGCTTGCCATAGATGCAGGCGAAACGTCAGGAGAAATGCCTCTAGAACATGGCCATATAGCCCGAAAAAACCTACAACAACCCAGTGATTCTGGCCATGAAAGCTTTTGACAATATAAACTGGAATCCTCTTAGTCGGTCCCAGCTAGAACAGATCAATTAACTCAATGCTGAATGATGAGTTAATACAATAAATCCAGTTGATTCTTGGGCATATTCTAGTCAAGATTAGCATTTAAGACATTTGAAATAAGTGGGCACACACGCGCACACACACACACACACACAATGAGTGACATGTTTAAAGATATCTAAAAATTAGTATAGTGTAGAAACACTCTAAGTCAGGCTCTGGGAGTTCAGGTCTGGCTCAGGCATAGGTCTGGCCTAGCAGTGTAGCAGAAATGTTCAGGACCTTGGACAGAGTTCCCTAGCAGCTGTTTGGCTGCAGCAGATTCCTATGGAAATAGTTATTTCCCCAAAAGGGAATCTTCAGCAGCTCAGCAACTCAGATCTCTCATGTTTTTGGCTGCAGCCCTTAAAACTCCCATGTCTTTAACATGATCTTCGTGACTTGGCAAGCTGGGAGGATTTGCCAAGTGGCAGCAATAGGAAAATGCTAACGCTCATACAGCAACCCATCTCTCACTAGCAGGCACATAGCTCTACATTCATGGAAGGAAAGCAAATGAAACATCTAAGATCATGACTGCAGAATTGAGGGAAACAGGGAAATCACTTTACTACAATGTATACGTCATCTGCTTGTTATGTGTGAAGCCAGATTATTCAATAGAAATCTCTTTTTATGAAACTATTTGCACATTTGGCCACCTGTACTACAAGGAAACTGAGTTCTGGGTTCAAAAATAGTATTTTAATTAGAGGAATTAACCAAAGCTGGACCATTGCCTCTTAAGGGGACGGTTGTGATTTTAGGAGCACTTAAGGAAATCTCTCTTGTAACAATATTCCATCAGTTTTAAGATGAGACACAAGCACACCTTTAAAGTTTTTGAGAAGTCCCCATAAAACCATACAGTTTCAGGGATTCCCCTGACTGGAAACTTTCAAGTAAGTTCCTTGATTGCCTCAATTTTTTAAGTTCATTTTTTGTGACTAAAAATTTTTTAATATTCAACAAACACCCATATTAACTTAATTCTCAGTTTTCCACAAAAAGAAATAAAATATACGCATATATGTTGTTGTTGTTCATTCGTTCTTTCGTTTCCGACTCTTCGTGACCAGCCCATGCCAGAGCCCCCTGTTGGCCGTCACCACTCCCAGCTCCTTCAAGGTCAGTCCAGTCACTTCAAGGATGCCACTCATCCATCTTGCCCTTGGTCGGCCCATCTTCCTTTTTCCTTCCATTTTCCCCACCATCATTGTCTTCTCTAGGCTTTGCTGTCTCCTCATGATGTGGCCAAAGTACTTCATCTTGGCATCTACTGTCCTTCCCTTCAATGAGTAGTCGGTCTTTATTTCCTGAAGTATGGACTGGTTGGATCTTCTCGCAGTCCAAGGCACTCTCAGAACTTTCCTCCAGTACCACAGTTCAAAAGCATCTATCTTCCTTCGCCCAGCCTTCCCTATGGTCCAGCTCTCACATCCATAGGTGACTATGGGGAATACCATTGCTTTAACTAGGCGGATCTTTGTTGCCAGTGTGATGTCTCTACTCTTCACTATTTTATTGAGATTGGACATTGCTCTCCTCCCAAGAAGTGTCTCCTGATTTCCTGGCTGCAGTCTGCGTCTGCAGTAATCTTTGCACCTAGAAATACAAAGTCTGTCACTGCCTCCACGTTTTCTCCCTCTATTTCCCAGTTGTCAATCATTCTTGTTGCCATAATCTTGGTTTTTTTATGTTTAGCTGCAACCCAGCTTTTGCGCTTTCTTCTTTCACCTGGATTAGAAGGCTCCTCAGCTCCTCCTTGCTTTCGGCCATCAAAGCGGTGTCATCTGCATATCTAAGGTTGATAATGTTTATATATATACAACCATAGAATCATAGGATCATGGAATTGGAAGAGATCACATGGGCCATCTAGTCTAACCCCTTGCCATGCAGGAAAGGTACATTCAAAGCATCCCTAACCGATGGCCATCCACCCTCTGTTTAAATGCCTCCAAGGAAGAAGCTTCCACCACACTCTGAGGCAGAGAGTTCCACTATTGAACAGCTCATATGGTCAGGAAGTTATTCCTGTAATTTGAACCCATTGCTCCAAGTCCTAGTTTCTAGGGCAGCAAAAAACAAGCCTATCAACCATAAATATACATTACCCATTGTGTGATTTTTTTTAATGAAGCAGAGAGTGTTTGAGGATCAGGACTTTTATAGATATACCAAGATGCTTGTCTATAAAGCTATTGTCCTCCCAATCTATTGTAGAACTGCAAAACATGGACCATCTACATGCGCCACTCTTGATTCTGGAAGGATTCCATCAACATTACCTCCAAAAAATCCTGCAGATCTCTTGGAAAACTGGTGGACATTCTATAAGAAGCAAAGACCAACAGCACTGAAGTGAAGATTCTCTGCCATCAACTTCTCCGCACTGACCACGTTGTCTGAATGCTCGATTAGTGTCTTCCAAAGCAGTACCTTTACTCCCGGCTCAAGAATGGAAAACAAAAGAGATTATTTATTCCACATTTTAAGGTAAGTTTTAGGCCCATTTTGAAGAGAGAACTGGGAAGTCATGGCCCTGGAGTGTTCTGACTGGAGGTCAGCTGTTACCAATGATGCTATGGATTTTGAAGAAACACAAATAGAGGGCAAAAGGGAGAAACACGCCAAGAGGAAGGCCCATCAAGCAAATCCTTGTCATGACCATCTCCCATCTGGAAATTGGTGTCCTCATTGTGAGAGACCATGCAGATCCAGAATAGCCCTTCACAACCACTTTCAGACCCACCACCAAGTCTCTACCCTTAGAAGATATTCATACAGTACTTGCCCACGAGTGATTGCCTATAGATAGATAGACATACAATTTGACATTGACATTACATGCATTGATATTAAATTACACGTATTATATTTCCAGATTTCCCATCATGGGGGTTTGGAGGTCTTCTGCCACCAGCTGAAGCTGAACAGATGACAATTAACAACATGTGGAACATTTAAAAGTACTACAGAGAAAGAAAACTTAAGGGGAAAAAAGTTTTGAATTTACACAGGATCTGTTACCAGTGACCTGTTTTAATCCAGATTTCTCAGTGTTCAGGTTGACAAAAATACTAGTGTCTGCACATGAAGTAATGGAAGGCAGTGAACTGGAGCTGATCTATTGATCTTGCATGACATCTAGCGTTCACTTTTCAAAATGCGAGCAGAAGCACTCATTTGTATTTTGAATGTGATGTAGCCATGATAATGGCAAAATTGTGGGAGCAGAAAGACCTCAGAATTAAAGAAAACTTTTTAAAAAGCTATCTAACTAGACTGATGCAGATTTCAGAGTCATGGTCAAATTAATCTGGTTACAAGAAAAACAACCCAGTGTTGAGTCACACCTTTTGGTATAGGATAACCTAGAAGGGTAATTAATGAAGCTAGAACATAGAATCCAGAACTTTTTGGATAGAGGGGATGGTAGGACTTGCTGAGAGGCCTTTTCAGGCCCCTTCTATACTGCCATACAAAATCCAGATTTTCTGCTTTGAATATGGCAGTGTAGACTCATTTAATCTGGATTATGTGGCAGTGTAGAAGGGGCCTCCGACAGATGGCCACCTTCTCACGCCCCCAGTAGAACAGCTGAAAAACCATCTTTCTTGATCTGAGCAGACATGAGAAGAATTCATGGTCAGAAAGCAAAAATAGAAAAGATACCAGACGAAAAATGAAAACCAAGGTGGACAAATCAGTAAATATAATAATTCAACAGGCTTACAATCTAAAAGGGACTCACTTTGAACAGCAAACAAGAGATGATTGTAAGGTCTATTCATGGTGGTTGTTGGCTTCCAAGCCACCACCAGTCAATGGTTACCAACTTTATTGGGGTATTGGGCATCATGTAGATGCCTGTTACAATATGTTGGTAGCAATTCATGATTTAGCAAGGATTTAGGCCAGGCATTCCCTTGTAAATGTGGCTGTGGTAGCGCAGCAGGTTACAATCCCCTGCAAATACTCTGAGAAGCACTTTAATTACCCGTTGGGTTGCTCTTTACTTTTGATTCAAAACCCTCCAAATAGATACATCCCCTGTTCATGTCCAGCATTTATTTTTAAAGTTTTACTGTTACATTTGGTCCAGCCATAGGTTTTTTAATTCTTGTGTGTTATTGTCTACTTGTGAGTTATATTAATTGTATTCTTTATTCTGTTTATTGCTTGTTGTTTTATTATTGCTTGTTGTTTTTGATGTGTTGTTGGGCTTGGCCTCATGTAAGCCGCTCCGAGTCCCTTGGGGAGATGGTGGCGGGGTATAAATAAAGTTTTATTAATTTATTACTATTAATATTATTAAACCACTAAGATGCAGAACTTGCTGATCGGAACGTTGGCGGTTCAAATCTGGGGAGCAAGGTGTGCTCCCAGTGTTAGGTCCAGCTTCTGCCAACCTAGCAGTTCAAGAACATGCAAATGTCAGTAGATCAATAGGTACCGCTTCTTTGGGAAGGTAATGGTGCCTCATGCAGTCATGCAGGCCACATGACCTCGGAGGTGTCTACGGACAACGCCAGTTCTTTGGCTTAGAAATGGAGATGAGCACCACCCCCCAGAGTCGGACACAACTAGACTTAATGTCAGGGGAAACCTTTACCTTTAAATGTGGGACAGAAGTTGGTTTATCCATTGTATGACTTCAAGAGCTATGCATGCCTTTTCTGATTTATTTGTCCCTGACCCCAAAGATCCCCAAACCTGACCATTTTTAAGATATCATTTTGCCCATGTGTTTTTTTTAATTTTCAGTTGCACAGAAACCTATGAGCTAAAGAAGCTAAGTATAGATATTCAGAACCTATAAGAGAACATAGGAAACAATTAACTTCTGAATAGTTTTAATAATCATTTGCAAACATTATGCATGCATGATTATACATTAATTGTTAACCAAGCACATCTATTATTTTGTCTTTGACCTTTAAATGCATAAGAATATACTAAGTGTAACAATCCACATTTTAATCTTATGGGACACCATAGACAGAGCTCAGCAGAGGTTATATTGTTTCCCTCTTCTCCAAAAAATGAAACCTCATGTAAGTTTTAACCCTCTGGTTTATGTTGGTCAGGGCAAAGAGGGCTGAAGGCCCTTCCACACATTCCTATATCCTAGAAAATCCCACATTATCTATGTGTGGACTCAGATAACCCAGTTCAAAGCAGATATTGTAGGATTTTCTGCCTTGATATTATGGAATATAGGGCTGTGTGGAAGGGTCCTGAGACAAGCATAAACGGTTACTTATGGATGGCCAGTTTTGCAAACAAAGCACTAAACTAGATAGTTGTTTTGATCTGATTTAGCACAGATCCTCTTTGATTCTTATACAACAACTGCTATTTGTATTGTCCAAAAAAAGTTTCATTTCTGGTAATCCACATGAGAGGGCGGGCGAATGCAGAACATGTCTGTTGAAGTTCCTGTTTCGAAGACGTTAATCAAATAGCAAAGTACGCCACAATTAATCAGGCTAAAAAGAAACCAACAACGAACTCAACAGGAGTGACTCCATATTACACTCCTTTCTGTGTGAGAGGCACGGAAAAATGCTGGGAAATTAATGAGAAACACACAAATGCTAAAGAAGTCTAACTGCACCAAAAAAAGTGACATCACCGCTTAAAACGATGTTAGCTCCACTCCGTGGTATCGTCAGCTGAAGCTCATCTCCTTCTTCTAATTTTGCAATGCCTGCCAAAAGATGTGTATATACTATTGAGTACAGATATTTATTACACAGCTCAACAAAACATTTTTTCTTGGTATCTTGGTATTTTAGGCCTGTTCCTGGGGTTATTTGGGGCGCTGATTCAGGAAATTGCATTGGATAGATAACATCAGCTCTTGTTTCTTAGATATGGTGTGACAAATGACTGGAAAGTCTGTATTACAAATCTGTGCTTTTGGTATGAAATAAATAGATTTTCATGTAGTTCAGTTCTCTTTTACTTTTTAATATGTTTCCTTCATGCTTAAAGGATATTAATTGAAAAACTACATTAAAATATCGTGATTTTTATGAGTGACTAGAATGAATTTTAAGTTGTTAAATGTATCTATATATAATAATGTAATGTTCATTTGTAGGATTAACATAACTCAAAAACCACTGGACAAATTGACACCAAATTTGGGCACAAGACACCTATCAGGCCAACAAATAACCATCACTCATAAAAAACACTGAAAAACACAGCGGAAAGGACTTAAAAGCCAAAAAAACCCCAAAATACATTACAACAAATGCACAAAACCACATATATACGCAAACACACATATACACAAATATATACACACACATATACACATTACACATATGTGTATAACACACACATGCACATAACGTAAACATACAAAACACATATACACAGACTGGACCACAGCAAAGAGTGGCAGGGGATGGCTAGTATCTATATAAATCATTTCTAAAACACACTTCGGTTGTCCATTTACCACACTGCTTTAATGCAATTACAATTTAAATCTGTATGCATATGTCTCTTCCTAGGAATGTCTGGTATGGAGCACCAATGCTGGTATTGGATATAATTTAATGCTAGAATTGGAGTTACTCAGGTTAAAATCAAATATCACTGAGGACTTTGACTCAGGCCCCCTTTACACTGCCCTATATCCCAGGATTTGATCCCAGATTTTTTGCTTTGAACTGGATGATATGAGTCTACACTGAGATCAGATCCTGGGATAGATTCAGCCTCAGTTACATTTTCTCTGACCAAAGTAAAGGTGAGTATAAAAGGGGCAAGAGGACCACTTATGCAATAGTGGTTTTGTTGAGTTGAGGGCAAGACATGAAAGCAGTCAGTAGCACTTTGATACATTGCGATTCACTTAAATCTAGGGCCCATTCAGTAGCATCAAATGTTACAGATGTCATGTATGATCCCTCTCCAAAGCAGAACCCTTGCTAACTTGGGGTATATATGCATGTAGAACTATTCGTATGACACCACTTTATCTGCCATGGCTCAATGCTATAGAACCCCAGGATTTGTAGTTTGGTGAAGCAACAGTACTTTTGAACAGATAAAGCTAAAGATGTAAAACTACAACTCCATGATTCCATAGGATTGAGCCATGGCAGTTACAGTGGTGTCACATTGCATTAATTCTACATTGTAGCAGCACCAAAACTCTCTATCATAGAAATAGGAAATCCATGACATTTCCACAAATGTATGTTAAGGACAACAAATTGTATGGATTGTGCACCTTGTCCTCTATCATCCAAACACCTGAACTACCTAGCTGTTTGACTCAGCTCTCGGGATTAGCTAGTTACCACAATGCTAAATAAATAATCTGGTTTAAAGCAGTGATTGTGCTTTTCCTACATGGCAGGTGGTTGGACAAGATGACCCATGCAGTCTCTCCCAACTCTACTGTTCTATGATGTACCACTTCAGCTGCCTGGGTGACCAGCCATCCAAGCTTTTCATGCTGTGCCTAATTAACACCATCAATCATCAAAGTGACATGGATAAATAGATTTATTTTTTTTGGTCATGTTAGGAGCGACTTGAGAAACTGCAAGTCGCTTCTGGTGTGAGAGAATTGGATGATGTATGGTTTGAATGAAATTGTATGAAAGATGTATAGTTGGAGCTTGGAGATCCCATTCTAAGATTGAATTCTGGAAAACCACTGAACTCATAAACTGTAATTAAGTTACTGATGAGAACTGCTGACATGACCAGAGACAAATGATTAACTGTTGAACTCTTGGTGGAAAACAACATGTTTACATTATCAAAGATGATGACTCTTTAAGTTAAGAAGGGAGCATAATAAAACCAATTCTCACTTAAAGAAGAAAAGTCAACATCTGTCCAGGAACTGAGGGATTCAGGATGTTTTAGCTGGAAAAACAGCTGTCATTCATTTATAACTTTCAGAACCACATAAACAAAAATATTGTTATAGAAGAGGCACTTTGCATTCCAAAAATTGTAGCAGACCAGAGATTGATCCACCAATCTTCTCCAAGGAACGGAGAGTGTACTGCAGAATGGCAGATTTTCTGGGAACGCAAGATGGCCTACCTTGCGTTCTCTTTTCCAGAAGAAGGAAGAAGAGGTATGATCTTCTTGTTTGTGTACCCAATATAGCTACAGAGTCTGTGTGTCTACCTTCTTTCTCTGTATTACTCTGTGATATACTCTGTCTCATTTTGAACAAAATAAAAGAACCTTTTAAATGCTTTTTAGAGTTCAAAATAGAATTCATGGCTCAAAGAACATGCAAAGAAGAGGAATTTGAACAATGGCACTCTCTGTCTTGGAGTGTGGTGGAAGCTCCTTCTTTGGAAACTTTTAAACAGAGGCTGAATGGCCATCTGTCGGGAATACTTTCCTGCATGACGCGGAGTTGGACTAGATGGTTCATGTGGTCTCTTCCAATTCTATGACGCTATTATTCTAAGACAGGGGTCCTCAAACTAAGGCCCGGGGGCTAGATACGGCCCTCCAAGGTCCTTTACACAACCATCGCTCAGGGTCAACCTGTCTGAAATTACTTGAAAGCATACAACAACTATGCTATCTCATCAGCCAAAAGCAGACCCACACTTCCCATTGAAATACTAATAAGTTTATATTTGTTAAAATGTTCTTCATTTTAATTATTGTATTGTTTTTAAGTGTTTTTGCATTACAAATAAGATATGTGCATTGTGCATATGAATTCATTCATGTTTTTTTAATTATAATCCAGCCTTCAACATTTTGAGGGACTGTGTTCTGGCCCTCTGTTTAAAAAGTTTGAGGACCCCTGTTCTAAGATTTCTGGAACTCTTGCAAGAAGCTAAAATTCAGGGAATTGTGAGGACTATGGCGAGAGAACGTCTAGAGTCCAACATCCACCCACAGTCTAACCTAACTTTTAAAAAAACAACTATCATGGTGCCAATTTATTTTCACAACATTCTTTCTCATGGCCCCAGAATGGAGCTTGTTAAGAACAGTGTGCTCAGAGTAGGTGCCATGCTTACCAGCAGTATAACAAGAGTTATTAGGATTGGTGGCCGGCATGTTTTGGATGCAGCGGAATAATGTAACCAGACTAAGGTCATCACCAACAACATGAGCCTTTCTCCTCTGGATCATATGTCCCATTACAAATAATTCATCTGTATATAAAACCTGGAGAATAAGGACAAATTTCATTACCACTATATATAATGCGCTCTCTCTCTCTCTCTCTCTCTCTCAATTATATGGGTATTTGCTGAAATCTTTTTTTTCTCATTTTACCTGGCCATAAATGAAAAAGTAACCAGTTTCTCTGACCAGTATTTTATTCCCTTGTTCTTCCAGAGCAGTTCCTCTTTTGAAACTAAGAAGCCAAGGAACCAGACTTGAATCATCTAAAAATAAATAAAAGATTTACTTTAAGAAGCAACTGAATCATTTCATACATTGTTCCAGGACTTTATCACATTAGAAAATACTCCATTCCTGAGACTGTTTGAGAATGATTTCGAACAGGTCCCAACACATGACATTTGCCCCATTCTGTTGGTATTCTGTCAGAATCTGTCTGCAAAGCATTGAAGAAACCGATTATTTTGCAGAATTCTAATCATGTTTTTTGAAATACTATGGATTTTTCCATTGCTGAAGTGTAATAAGAAATTCAATGTGCAAATTTGATAAATGTGAATTTAATATGACATGTTGGAATGAATGGAAAAATGGAAGATGAATGTATGGATGGAGTTAATAATTTTGGTAACACCAGTATAATATTAAGGCCTGCAATTACTAACTACCTGTATTGTCGAAGGCTTTCATGGCTGAAATCACTCAGTAATTGTGGGTTTTTTCGGGCTATAGGGCCATGTTCTAGAGGCATTTCTCCTGACGTTTCGCCTGCATCTATGGCAAGCATCCTGAGAGGTGAGGTCTGCTGGAACTGGGAAAAAGGGGGTTTATATATCTGTGGAATGACCAGGGTGAGACAAAGGGCTTTTGTAAGTTGGGCTAGGTGTGAATCTGGGAAAAAGGGGGTTTTCCCAGATCAAGGTGGTCAGTTGAAAGATCCACATCTAGCCTAACTTACAAAAGCCCTTTGTCTCACCCTGGTCATTCCACAGATATATAAACCCCTTTTTTCCCAGTTCCAGCAGACCTCACCTCTGAGGATGCTTGCCATAGATGC
Source organism: Anolis sagrei (assembly GCF_037176765.1). Taxonomy (NCBI): domain Eukaryota; kingdom Metazoa; phylum Chordata; class Lepidosauria; order Squamata; family Anolidae; genus Anolis; species Anolis sagrei. The sequence continues at coordinate 150,058,125 of NC_090021.1, forward strand.
AGGCGAAACGTCAGGAGAAATGCCTCTAGAACATGGCCCTATAGCCCGAAAAAACCCACAAAAACTGACTAACTACCTGCTTGCTGGAACTGGAAAATCTGTCTGCATCCCATCAGCAACTATACTTTTAAAAATCATAGAGCGATGTAGGAGGTTTTTGAATGGATTGGGAGGAGCCAGCCTTCTGTGGTATGATTAGTCAAAGCACAGTATTTTCAGATAATAAGAATTGTAATAATCAGGTATGATGTGGGGTGTATGCATCCCATGTCAATACAGTATGCATTCAATCCTTTAAAAATATGGGATGCATACTGATATAAAGAGATGATATCCCAGTATGATAATGTCACCAGGGTTATTTATCAAACAGAGAAAACTACAGATATTCAGATGATTTTACACTGAAGACCAGAAAGTTTTACATCTGAGATGAGATCCAAAGAGCTGTGGGAGGAAAGAGCTTCTTCACAGAGACCAGATTTTTTGTGTGTGTGGATTTACCAAAACTGAGGACCCTCAACTTGTCACAGCCCTCTGTCTGTCAAAAAGCCACTATGGAAATGTGGTGACTCACTAGCATTCAATGTCATTACACCAAAGTGGTAGCGCACCATGTGAAACTGAACCATAGGACAGTACTGCAGAAGACTGCTCACAAGAATAAGAGAACACTGCATTACCATTTTGCTGGATGTCCCTTTTGCTGTCAGCCATCAGTTGCAGACATGACTGTAGCACTAAAGAGAAAGATTTAAATTAGAAGGTAGGTGGATGCCATTGGAATTCAAACCCACACTGCCCAAGTCTCAAAGTCCTCAACGAAGAACAGTTTAGTTAGCTTAGTATAGACCAGGGGTCCTCAAACTAAGGCCCGAGGGCCGGATACGGCTCTCCAAGGTCATTTACCCGGCCCTCGCTCAGGGTCAACCTAAGTCTGAAACTACTTGAAAGCACACAACAATCCTATCTCATCAGCCAAAAGCAGGCCCACACTTCCCATTGAAATACTAATAAGTTTATATTTGTTAAAATTGTTCTTCATTTTAATTATTGTATTGTTTTTAAGTGGGGTTTTTTGCACTACAAATATGTGCAGTGTGCATAGGAATTCATTCACTGTTACCACAATTGTGTTTATTGTAATGTTATTTTGTTACTGTATTTATATCTTTTTTTTCTATGTAATTTTGATGACGTTGCTTGTTGTTTATGTTTTGGTTTTATTTTGCTGTAACATGTTGTCTGGGCTTGTCCCCATAGGGGAGATGGTGGTGGGGTATAAATAAAGATTATTATTATTATTATTATTATTATTATTATTATTATTATTAATGGGTTTTTTCAAATTATAATCCGGGCCCTCCAACGGTTTGAGGGACTGTGACCTGGCCCTCTGTTTAAAAAGTTTGAGGACCCCTGGTATAGACTAAGGGTTTCCCTTCCACCATGTCTCCGGAATGACAGTTGGGAATGTATTTTTTTCTTCTCTCCTCTCTGTTTCTGCTCGCCTTCTGATTGGTTGTTTAAAATGGATATTTTTCCACTGCATACCTTTTTGAATCTGACACTTTAGTATGGAGAGTATGTGCTGTGTGCTTTGAGATCTCTCTCTGCTTGTGTGTCAGGAGAGATGTAATGACTGGTGTTTTTCCCTCTACGGAAACCTTAGAAGAGATGGGTGCTAGAGTAGCTCAGACCCTGTTCCTGATTATTCAGAAAAGCAGTTACACTTCGTAATGGTAGCAGTGGTAGCAGTGTTCCTAGACTTCAATATTATCTAATTATTTTGATCATTAAGACCAAATAAATTCACCACGAACCAGCCTGGCATAGCATAGCAATGCTCCCTATTTCTCTGGCCTAACAGCTTGTTTGGAGTAACAGACCATGCTGGACTAAAACAAAGGACTGTGCCACTTTATAAAATATTTCTAATCTATGTGTTGTCGATAAACACATGGCATATACTCTCTTTCAACAGCGCTTATGGTTATAGCGACACACATACGTCTTCAGGTATATCTTTCTGTAGATCAATAGTTATATCCTACAACTGATCAAAGTAGCCATTATTTAAGTCTTGCATTTCTGTTCTACCTTTCCAGCATATGATGGTAATGGCAATAAAGGAAAAATACAATTAAGACAGTAATGCAGCAGGTACTTACTGTACAGGGTGTGCAGTTTTAGCCAATGTTTCTATATAAAGCATTTTGATATATCTGAATGTGTGTAATTTAACAGATTGCCCATTTTCGACAAAGGAAAAAGCTGTAGCAAACCACAAGACTGTGCCGGTGTTTCAAATAGAGTTGCCAGATACAGATTGTCACAATTTTTGGGTCCTTTTCACTCTCCAAACAAAGTAAGTACAGTTATCTCAACAAATCAAATCTCTACCACTTTGTTAGTTCTTATTCCCTTTCCTTGGCAGTTTCCCAATAGCTCATACCTGGCCTCTCTGTCCAGATCTCTCACCTGTTTCACCTGAAGACCTTTTCTTCCTGTGTTGCTCTCCATTCCGCATGGCCTCTTGGCTACTTGGATGTGGTCTGAAAGCAGCCCCCTACCAATGGCATGAGAACACAATACATTAAGGCTGCAATTCCAGTTTTTCTCTATCCAAATACCTCCCCCTGAAGCCTTACAACGCACCTGGCTCGTAGAACCTTCCGACTTCTTCCAGTGGGGAAGGAACGGACTGGCCTCTTTCCTTTTCTCCAGAGACCCCAAGGACAGTGAGGATGGAAGCCGTGCTTGGACTCTGGAGTTTAGCTTGCTAGTCAGAATGGTTAGTTCCGTTTTCAAGACAGTAACATAGTAAAGTGAGACCGCTGCAAGACAAGAAGACACAAGCACTGCAAGCCCTAGCAAGATCAGCAAGAGCCCTTTGTACTTAGAACCATATGCTGAAGGGGAGGGGTTGCTCTTTCCTCGCCGGTGACCCATTAACATCTTGACTCCTGTCTTGAAAGCCAGGTGTTTCTCACTCCAAAGAATTGATCCAGTTGGCCAGCTGCATCCACAATGTGCAGCCAACATATACTTCCTGTTATATGGGCCTGTTGATAAAAGCATTAAATGTTGTGCGACTGTACAATTTGTGGCTTTGTTCCTCTACACACCTTCCTCATTTCAGTTTCAGATTCATTTTATAAGTGGCTAGCCCAACTGTTTTGTGCAATTTGTGCAATTTGGATTGTTTTGCCCTTTGATTCAAACATGGCAAAGCAGAAAGGATAACATATACTTGCCTCTTTTGTCATTCCAGAGGGTGGGAGTAGCCACTGAAAAGGCTATTACTCCAAACAGAAACTAAACAGGGACCTTATCACATTGGGATTTTTTTCCATGTCAGGAACAACTTGAGAAAGTGAAAGTCATTTCTGGTGTAAGCGAATTGGCCATCTTTAAGGACATTGCCCAGGGGACATCCGGATCACTCAAATCCCTGCCTCGAGCATTCTGGTGGGAGGTAAAATAAACACTTTCCCAAAGTATTGAGTATAATATCCATTAGATGACCTGCATGGGTGTTTTTTAGGGTGTTCTCTGTGTCAGTTACATGATAGGTCCAGTGCTAGAGATGCCAGAGTGTAAGTGCAGATTCCTATTTCCTTATTTGTATACCATAATCCCATACTATTGCCCATGGAGACAAGGACAACATGGCATTTTATCTAGTCTTTGTATGCCCTTTATTCATAGTTATCAGGAAAATGTTCATCAAAACACGTTTCAGCATTAGATCACACAGTTCCAACTTCATATCACCCTTTTAGATTTTAGTTATGTGAAGCAAGAATGCTTAAGATGTCTAGTACCAAATGTTTTTGATTTCAGGTTCCATCATCTGGAACATTGATGCGCATCATCTAAAGCATTGATGTGCAGATCCTGCTCCACAGCAGATCACCTGCCTTATACTCTGTAATGAGATATAAGACTCTTCACCCTGTAAAGGCAGCCGTGGCTTGTCATGATGAAAAAGGGCATGTCCTGTATGAGATACACTAATGTATCTACCTGATGAGTTTGTCTCTTATTGATGCTGCTGCTAAAGATACAGGAATATTCCAGTGCTGTCATGTCCACTTTGCATAGCAATTATATAACTTGACTGATCTCATATGAATACATGCAAATGGAACTGTAGCCATCATCAACAACAAATGGCCTAATAAAGCAATTGATCATATTAAAAAGGAAAGTTTGGAGATGGAAGAGAATGTCTTCTGTCGGTGTCAATTGGGATTTTTTGGCAGTTGATGCACAGGCCAAGATTGTTGGGGAGGTAGAGAAAGAAGCTGGTGATGCATACAAGCGCAAGTCTAGATTTTGAGACCAGCAACCAACTCTCAAAATAGAGAAAGATGAGAAGCCTTCTGCTGCCTGAGGTGTACCATCACTATTGACCTCACCTTGTTGAATGTTGAGAGGCTGAATGGGAAAACCTTCAATAAATATTTGCTATGAATAACAAATCAAAGATTTTAAAATTGTATATATCCCTCAAGTGGAAGGTGAACCAATCTTATTTCTTGTCCCATCCTATCTAGCTTTTTGCCTTCCCTCTCTTGTTGGAAGAAGAAGCCGTGATAGGTTTTCCCAACAAATGCCCACTTTCATAAGAGAGGGGAGGGTTACCTTTTGTTCACTCTGGAAGTAGAACTTGAAGAGTCTGAAAAGCCACAGGCTCCACATCAATAACATGGTCATAGGCCTCACATCTGTAGAGCAAGTTTCTAACATTTCTTCTGTCTCTTCCTAGAAAGAGGGCAAAATAGCTGCCAAGTTTATTTATTTATTTTGTATCAAAAGCATTGCATAAATTAGTAAAAAACTAATAAAAATAGAAGGCGCGCAGGTGGCTAAATATCTTTTGACCAAAAACGGGCAACAGTATTCTCTGTTGCCTCCAGCAATTCCTCCTCTATACATGAGGCAGGGCACAGTGGACAAGCATACAGATGCGGAGTTGTCTGTTCTGCTCCACAGTCACACAAGGTTTGGAATTCTTTTAGGTAGTGCCATTTTGCCAGGTTGTCTTTTGATCTGCCCACTCTGCTTCCGAGTCTATTCAGGGACTTCCAAGTTGCCCATTCTTGGTTTGCCCCTGGAAGACCCTCGTGGAGGGACATACAGTTGGGATTTCCTGGTTTAGCTGCCCAGAGGGATACCCTTGCTGTTGCTGGGGGGACGCCAAGAGGAGTGGTAGTTCTCATAAAGCTTTTCCTTGATTTGAGTCTGCTGGGAGGAGGTTGGTAGCCATGTAGTGGGTGGCTTTCACAGTGTTCAACCTTATTTCTCTCACATTTAGCATCAACTTCCCATCGCACATCAGGGGGGACAATGCCAGCTAGCTTGGGGGACATGGAAAGAGCCTCCTCGAAGACTGAGTAAATACAGTCGGGCGCCCCCCAGGCAATGTTTCTTGTAAACGTCTAATCTCTCCAAATCGAAAAGCATTGCTTTTTAACATTTGAAGCTGCCAAATAGGGAAATTAGAAGATGAAGGAAAAGAATGTAAAGTAGAAGGCCCACTGCTATTACTGTGACAGAATAGAAAAAACCAAGGCCACTGGAACATGCCTGTAGAGGAGGCAGAATAGAACTATTGCCAACACTGAAGTACTCAAAAGGTTCCAAATGGTGTGACTGTGCAGTTGAAGATTCAGATGTGGGAAATCAGAAGTTATGACAAAGAAGTATAAATATACTAAAAGCAGACCATGTACACTGAGAAAGAGGAAGTTAACACCCATTGTAAATGCAGCAATTTATTACACATTCCAACATATACAAATGAAGCAAAAAGAAAAAAAAACTATTACAAAAATGTATACTTTTAGAAGCAAATCCCCCTGAATGACACCAAAATGGAAAGGATAGCTAAGACCTCAGAGGACAGGATCAGAATCCAAATGGATAAGAACAGATTAGAGAGCTGAGGTAAAACAAATAAGATGGCGGTACTACTTCCCTACCCAGACATTCTAACAGTTCAGAAGCAGTGCCACGGCCAAAAAAGCAGGACAGATTGGGGCTTCTTTTAGGTTCACCCAGGACGAGATAGGATCTCACTTTTTGCCACCCTACTCAGAGAAAGGGGTTATTCCTTTTCTGAGTAAAGGTACAGTACTTACATTGACTCGTGGATAAATCAATGCAAGTTTTGGGGGTTGATTTTGTTGACTAACATTTCTATAAATGAATATATAGGATAGATATATATTGCTATATCTATCACTTAAAATTGACAGAATTTCAGGTCCATGATTTTTTTTTGATCTAGCAAACCAAAAGATAAAGCCATACATTTAGAAAACATTCAACAATAGTCATGTTGGACATGAAGCAAAATACAACAAAATCCAAAATTAATACATTAAGGTTATACCCTAATTAGATCAATCAAGAGGTGCAAAATGTATTCCATTAATTTTTGAACTGCACTGATTTCACCATCAGCCAAAGATGTCAAAATGTATTGTCAAAGGTTTTCATGGAGTAATCAATGGGTTGCTGTGAGTTTTTCAGGCTGTATGGTCATGTTCTGGCAGCATTCTCTCGTAATGTTTTGCCTGCATCTGTGGCTGGAATCTTCAGATACTCTGAAGATGCCAGCCACAGATGAAGGCAAAATGTTTGGAGAGAGTGCTACTGGAACATGGCCATACAGCCCAAAAACGCACAATCCAAAGATGATGAAAATTGTACAGGAGAGAGATAAGAGACAGTATCAGAGCTGGGCCTGCATCTTGTTAGAAACTAAATTCATTACCCAGCTTTTGTCTTCATGGCCAAGAAGGGATAAATTCTCCACCTGCATCATTCTCCATCACAACTATTTTAAATACCAACATAAGAAAATATTTCAAACATGATATAGTCCTGACTGTAAAACTGCCACTTTCCTTCTCTTTTGTGGTGAAAATAATCTGTGCACTTTGAAAACCAGTTCATTGTACCTAATGTATCACTGAGATGTACATTTTGGCATAAATTTAGTAAATAATAATGGGCTTGTGAAACTCTACCCTTAAACCTTAATAAATATTGATTTTTATGGTGCTTTGGCCAATAAATCCACTGCAATTAAACAGTTAGGTGACAGTAAATTAAAATCTTAAACATCTGCCACTACAGTGCTACATAATTTCACATTCTTCCAATCATTGCTTGCACCAAAATGGAGGAGACGGTTTTACAATTTTGATAGGGCACAACCTGAAACCAGATCTCGCCAGCATTCTCCAAATGGTTCTCAATGCAAAATGGAACCTAAATTGTAAATAGATATTAAACTCTGGTTGTACATAAACATTACCTTGGAAGAAAGAGTTTTTCTGTCCCTTTCAGATAGGTTATCATCCCTGGAAAAACAAGAATCATCCTGAACTAGATCAGAAAGCTTAAAATGTCATGAACTTTTAAAGCAAACTTTGAAATTCTGTGCCCAGCTGCTTTAATTATCCCAAAAGCTATTTTAAGTACAAAAATATGATAAACTTATTTTCTTCTAAAACATAAGAATCTCCAAGTGTGTATAATTCAATCTAGTATGGAGAAAGGTGTGCTATGTTTACAACAAATTGAATATTATAAATATTGCTTCGAACACAATTATGCCAATCACATAATTGTGTTAGGCAATTTCTGTATTTGGAGAGGCATTTCTATATGGTTGCTTTAGCTACATTCTTTATGTGAATGCATTCGTATACTTGATATCTATCCCATAGGATCATCTTCAAGTCAGGGATTGAGAACATTTGGTTCTCCAGATATTTTGGTCCACAACTCCCTCCAATATACTCAAAGAAAGAATTGTGTAATTTATGGTCAAAGGCTTTCATGGTCGGAATCACTGGGTTGTTGTGTAGTTTCTGGGCTATATGGCCATTTTCTAGCAGCATTTTCTCTTCAAGTTTTGCCTGCATCTGTGGCTAGCATCTTCAGAGGATCTGAAGGAGAAAATGTTGCTATAACACGGCCATACAGCCCAGAAACCACACAACACTCCAATTGTGTAATTATCCCCTTGTAGACCAAAAGTCCCTCCACCCATCCATCAAATATTGTACAAGGTGGTTTTAAGATCAGGCATTTAAAATATCATATAAACATTGAAGGTAGAGAGATGTTTCCAAAATGAAAGAAACCAGAACAGAACCATGAAAGACAGTAAAGTGCAAATACTACAATTAGTGAAACATATTCCATGATATTTTCTGCAAAATACACAGGATAGAGTTTACACAGCATAATGAACACAGAGAAAATGGATAATAAGTTGGGGAAGATGGCAAGGAATATAGCATGTAACATGAAAGGACGTAAAGGAATCAAGGAAAAATCAGACATAATAAAACTTCGTAATGAAAGAATGCAAGATTTCACTATCCTACAAAACATATGAATATGCTATTACACCACTTTTGTGCTCTCAAAACAAGGCATTGACAGAAGTATTTTTTACAAAAAATTTTCTTGAAATAAATCAAAAAATAAGTGGCAGCTTCTATAAGATTCTGAGGCAGTCTAGAACAGTTAAGGGACTTTTTTCTTGGAAAGTAAACCTTTCATAGCACATGTAGCCCAGAATGATCTGATTTTGCTGAAGAATTTACAATATCAAACTCCTAATTTTTTTTAGTACTTATGCCTTCACTATTGGTTCCGACACAACCATTTCAAAGTTTACTTGAGCAATTCCCTTTATTTCACAAATACTTCACGAGAAATAAGATACTGGCTTTTATGGATGAATACTTGTGGTTTATATTAATGTTTTATCTAGTCATGTGATTTACACAGATAACTGCATAACTGCATCAAGCAAAATGGCTAAAACCCCTACCTTGACATAAAGTTCCAGGGAAAAGGTTTATTCATCATTATTATTTGTCCATTGAGAAAAAAAGATTTAAAAGTTTTCTAAAATAGCACAAAAGCTGCAGGGGGGAAGCATAATAAATAAAATATGAAAAATATTCCTATTCCTCTATGTTGCCCAATTGCCATTTTAGTAATGATCAGTGTTTCAGTAAGACTGTTATATAGCTGCATTTTCCATCTCAAGGATTTTGGAGGATGAGCCATCAATGGCACCAAGAATGTAATTTAAAAGAAGCCAGTCTTTTAGTACAAGAGGCAAACACAGCAGCCTGTAGACTAACAAGGCTGCTTAACTTTGTCAATGTATTACAATATCAAAATTACTGCAGCATCTACTTTAAATGCATAATTTTTCATTTGTCCTTAAGGCAGAATATGATATTTAGAAGTCATATATGTAGCCTTGTCTGAGCTAACTGCATACTGCTTTACTGCAGTATATAACTTTAAGCGTACAATATCACTCATGCATAACAACAGAATTTGGGGTTTATCAAAAACACCAAAGCTGCAAAGTATGTTCTGGTAACCATATACACCTTTGACATCAAAACATGCATGATCTGTAACAAATTTGCTCTTCCCTTAAAATCAGCATAGCTTTAATTCAGCAACAATTTGATATAATATGTCTTTATGAAAAGGGTCTTAAAATTAGCATTAACAAACTAAGTATTCCTCCATTTACAGTACTGAATATAAAAACTATCTGGATCACAAATTAGCAGATCTCTCCATGTTTAATTGCATTCTTTAGATAGGTACAGACAGAGCACACATTTTCAAAATGGTCATTCGTTATCACTTTCCACAAGTCCAGGTACAGTCAGAAAGACAGGTTGGAATTAGTTATATTATTGTTACATTTGATGACATTTTTTCTGTTTCTTCGGGGGAGTGACTCTTTAGCACTTCTTTAATGAACTGTTCAAGTGCAGTGAAGTAGCCTTGGCACTGCCAAGTGTCATTATGAGTTCCATCTGGAAAAATGGCTAATCTTTTAGTCCGAGCAGGGGAAAGTTCATAGAGTTGTTTCATCATAACTGGAGGAATCAACTGGTCAGCAAGCCCAGAGACGAAAAGGGAAGGCATTCTGCACTGAGATATTTTTCGATAGGAGAGGAACTTGTTTTTATAGCACCACAAGGGAAGATACCTCATGGGGAAGAAAGAAAACAGCGTGGTGGCCATATGTGGGATGCTAAGGAAGGTGTTCTCCACCATGATGGCAGAAATTCTATGGGAATTCTCAGATGCTAGCTGAATAGCAACTGCTCCTCCCAAGGAACGGCCAAAGAGGAAAATTTTTGTCTTATCAAGATCAGACCTAGTCATGATGTAGTCTAAAACAGCCTCCGAATCTAAGTAGATGCCTTCTTCGCTTGGTTCGCCTTCACTTTTCCCATAGCCTCTATAGTCAACCAGCAGTAAGTTGACTTTCAAGTTCACTAGCATCAACAAGGCATTTGGAAGTCTGTGACCAATGTTTCCGGCATTCCCATGAAAGTAAATGATAGTAGGCGAATATGAGGAATTGTCTCCTGTGTATCTGAGAAGAATTAGATTGAGCAATACACCATCTTTGGTTCTGATGAAGATGTTTTCATGAGGAATGCCAGTAGGCATAGGAACATAAAGCCGTGAAGAAGAGGGCTGCTCTGGGAAATAAAGCAAGACATCCTGGAATTTATACAGTATACCTGCAATAGACACAAATATTAACAAAGGCAGAACCATGCCTCCATACAAATGGAAAGTTACTATCAAAGGTAAGAGGGAAATACGGCAAAGGGCCCAGGACCATGACACCAAGGCAAGCAGCCACTTCTCAATGAAAGTCCAGAGCATCCATGATTTTTCCATTATAACAGTCAATGAATTCTTAGTCAATATGAATCCTGAAAGAAAAAAAAAAACATTTTGAATTATAAAAATGTTCACATTTCTACAATGAAACATATTACATTAATAGGATTGCTTCTGATGAGGAAAGAGCAGCACATACAACTATGAACAACTACTCATTTATTCTAGATACATTCCATATATTGTTGGTTTGTCAACATTAATATAATTACAGTTTTGAGAGTAAGGTTAAAGTGTCGGTGTAATGAGGCAGTGGAAAGTTCTACTGTTCAGGATGAGTTCTTTTAAATCAGTACAATTTAAATCATCATTAAATCCCCCTCCCAGACTGAAATCAAAATTTTCACCATCAAATTCACTGAGCAAGAATTCCTACTGCCTATTTACCAGTATAGTAGCATTTATTAGGATTAAGTGGGTGACCCTTCTGAAATAAATGATGAGAAGTATTTTGTGGCTCCTTAAAAACCTTAACTTAGTGTAAGCTTTGATGTACTGCATATGCCATTACTTAGTTCAATTATGCCAAACTCTACTTTTAACTACAAAGGCTGATAAACAAAAGTTAGAGCTTGAAACTGATTTAAAGAATTGTGTTGACGTGCCAGTAAATCCTGTCCACCAATCCCACCACATCCCCTTGCTTTACGGAAAAGTCATTTTGAGGACTGCCACACCAACCATACTAGAGCACTTTATGCTCTCCAAAAGTGTATGCTGAGGGACTTCATAATCATAAGACTCCTTAACAGGAGTAGAACACCTGGAAACACCACCTGGGGTAAATGTGTCTCTTTCACTCACACTGGGAATCTTCTGACCATTATGATCAGAGAGTGAAAACTATGCAGGGAGGGATATTCATTAAGATCTCTTCTTTGACAACACCCTGCAACATTTTAACTGAATAAACATGCCAACAAATGCAAATTCAAATCCCTCCAAAGTTACCAAGAGCGACAGATATGCCTGTTGCCCAAAAATGATGATCACAGCCATGCAGGGAGCTGGCAATAGCCCTCTGAACTCCTCGGCCATTGTACTGTGGAGTCCCGCAGGGTTCAGTACTGTCCCCTATATTGTTTAACATATACATAAAGCCATTGGGAGAGATCATCCGGAGTTTTGGGGTGCGGTGTCATCTGTACGCAGATGATGTCCAACTCTATCACTCCTTTTCACCTGCTACTAAGGAGGCTGTTCAGGTCCTGAACCAGTGCTTGGCCGCTGTGACGGACTGGATGAGGGACAACAGATTGAAACTAAATCCAGACAAGATACGGGGTTACAGCCTGTACTGGACGGGGTCACACTTCCACTAAAGGCGCAGGTTCGCAGTCTGGGAGTTCTCCTACACTCATCGCTGAGCCTGGAACCCCAGGTTTCGGCGGTGGTCAGGGGAGCTTTTGCACAACTAAAACTTGTGCGCCAGCTGCGCCCGTACCTTGGGAAGGCTGACTTGGCCATGGTAGTCCACGCTTTGGTTACATCCCATTTAGACTACTGCAATGCTCTCTACGTGGGGTTGCCTCTGAAGACTGCCCGGAAGCTGCAGCAAGTACAACGTGCGGCAGCCAGATTACTAATGGGTGCTGGGTACAGGGAGCACACCATTCCGCTGTTACACCAGCTCCACTGGTTGCCAATTAGCTTCCGAGCACAATTCAAAGTGCTGGTGTTAGCCTATAAAGCCCTAAACGACTCCGGCCCGGTTTACCTCTCCGAACGTATTCTCCCCTACGAACCATCAAGATTACTAAGATCATCTGGAGGGGCCCTGCTCTCGGTCCCACCAACCTCACAAGCGCAGCTGGTGGGGACGAGGGACAGAGCCTTCTCGGTAGTGACCCCGCAACTCTGGAACTCTCTCCCGCCAGAGGTTAGAACCGCCCCAACAATCCTGACATTCAGGAAACAGGTGAAGTCGTGGTTATGGAGACAGGCTTTCGAAGAATGAGACAATGATCTGGATGGAAGACGGTGTATATTCAATTTTAGTATGACGACTGACCACTGTAGTTTTAAATATATGTGCTTTTTAATGTTTTATTGTAATGTGTATTTTGATATTTTACCGACTGTATGTGTTTTTATGGTTATGAGGTATATAAAACTTTGAAATAAATAAATAAATAAAATAAGAAGAGAGGGTATGTGAGGGGGGTTTTAATCAGTTTGTCTTTTAATCATTACATGTAGCCTGCCCATTGTTATTGTGCCAGTGCTTATTGTAATTTTTTACATTGTTATGTATGTATATGTTTTATGTTAATATGTTATTGTTCGCGTTTTCGGTTTGTGTTTTGTTTTTTTCTTTACTGTAATTGTTATTTGGACTTGGCCTCATGTAAGCCGCTCTGAGTCCCCATCGGGGAGATGGTGGCGGGGTATAATAAAGTTTATTATTATTATTATTATTATTATTATTATTATTATTATTATTATATTATTAAGTGGCAGATGTGCTAAAGAACCCTGTTAGTGAATTGTCAAGATCTATAACAGGGCACTGGCAAGAGTGTCCTGGTGAACACTGTACTCTAAAGATGTACATCAGCACTCCCTCGTCGGTATCCCAGTGTGTATTGGGCTCATACATAATGTAACAGTAGCACCTTGTTGAATATGAACATTGAAAAACTGCTCAATACTATTTCTCACCATGTCCCCTCTACACCTCTAGGTGAAATGAGGGTGGGTTGCCATGCTTTTTTATATTCCTCATCTGTTTTAGATCTTTTAGATCCTTTTAAAAGCAGGAAGTCAGCTGGAAGGGGGGGGGGACAAAACTAAACTGCCCACACAGTAGAGTATGCTGAGCAACACAATCGATTTTCACACATAAAAATAAATAGTGGTGTGGGAACATTCTGAAATCATAAAAACAACATGAGGCCGTTTTCCTCACCTCTTGGCACATTTGCATTGACAATTTAATCTAAAGGTTCCCCAAAATTGCTCCATGGAAGCAAAACGCTGAACAGTCGATCTAGGGCAAGCCCACTTTAAGGCAGCCTTGACCTGTGTTAACCCAAGTCACAGGATACTCCAAATTCTGGCCCAGAATTCGGAGCAACCCATGATTTTGGGCCCACGTAAATAGATGCCTCAGTTCCAAGACAGAATCAAATACAACTGTTCACACAGCCATCCTGTATTTCCCAGGCTCATTAGCCAGGGCAACAGAGTGATCAGGGAAAGGAGGAAGGACAAAGAGGGAGAGATTCCTTCTTTCCCTTCTCCCCCATACAACATCCCTGCAGGTGACAGATGAACAGCAGGATCCATTAAAATCTTGGTTTTGCGATCAGGCTTTCGGACAATAAACATAAAGTAGCACTTTGATTGGAAATGGACTAGCAAAATGATATATATGAGGATACGGTTTTATTGTTCTATCAACGGGTTTGTGGACTGAATATTGTTTTCAATTAATGACTGTTATGATAATTTGGTTATAATTAATTGCTATTCTTTTTACCTTGTATGTATTTATGGTTTTATACTATGTTATTGATTTGTGGCATCGAATTACTGCCTATGTTAGCTGCTCTGAGCCCCCCCCCCCCCCCCGCGGGGGTTGAGAAGGGCGGGGTAAAAATGCTGGAAACAAATAAAATAAATATAATGTCATGCCTAGGAGATTACTGTGACACATAAAATTTGAGTGTATGATAGGGTTGGCCATCCAAAGGTACCAAACCAGGTTCAGCACTGCTGGGCAGTCAGGACTTCCTCCCAATTCCACAATGGTAGCTGTGAAAACCACCTTGGGCTGATCCCATGTAAACTATGCCAGATGAGCCCCAGGATAATGGGTTAGTGTAGCTCCACCCTCTGATAAAATGCCTCGCTCTGGCTTAGAATGATTACATACAAGTCATCCTATTTTCCTAACTTTAATTTTTTTTGGGTAAACAATTAAAGTAGTTTCCCTAATCTTTTTTATTATTTGTAGTAATACAGTGTTGTTTGGAAACACTTATATAATGCAAAAAGCTGTCAGGGACCATTCTATAAGGACAAAACTATAATGGCATGCACTTTCAAATACACACTTCTTCAATAACTCTCAGTATATATTCCTAGAGAGAACATTGAGAAAACAAATCCTAAATCTCATTTCAGTGCAACCATTTAGAATTACCGAGAGCAATACCAATAATGGAAAAGACTTCAATTCATATTAATGATGTTGTGATTACAATATAGTAAGGGTACAATCAAATATCGTAAGGATATTTGGAAGCATATGAAACCTTTGACATACAAAAGAATATCATTTTTCCAGTTCTAATTTCACCTATGAGTGCAGTCATTAGCAATGTAATGTAAGATATACTATACCTGACAGGACAGAAAATATAGTGCAGTCTGAGTTTTCTGGTAATATACATTATATACAGTACATTAAGATAAAAAGAACAGCCATTAGGTAAAGTCGTACCTAATAATCAATTTCTTGAATGAAGACTCTCTTATAAAGGCCATCTCTTTTCAACTTTAAATCAGGAACTGTTTCATAAACAAGAATACCCACAGGATTTAGTACTAGAGCTAGAACAAGGAGGAAAAAGAAAATAAATTCAAGCAATACATGTTTAAGACACTGGAACATTTTTTTAATTAAAAAAAATCATTGCTAGAATTGCTATACCAGCACATTAAGTGATATAAGAAGCACTCTTGTTGGTGACTTGAAGTTGAACAGTGAAAATTGTTGAACAAGGCATTTAAGAGGGAAAACATTAGGAGCCATCATCCAACAATGGACACCTCAGCCACTTTGAACTAGTATATTCTACTGTTTTGTTACAGTAATTGCACATAACTACTATAATTGGATAAACTTTAGGGGCTCTTTTCTCCCTCATTTTTGCAACTATTGGGGCGAAACTTGCTAGAATGGGGACCCACAGGGCCATCTAGTTCAACTCCCTTCTTCCAGGCAGAAGGGAACCATCAAAACTCTCCTGACAGATGGCCATCCGGCCTCTAAATTAAAATGCTTCCCCTATTGAGTTGGAAGGGACCCCCAACAGCTATCCATTTAGGGATTTCTTCCCAACACAGAACTGATTTATTTACTATAAGTATCAGTCAGTCCTCCTTGTTGCAGATTCAACAATTTATTGGTACTCTGGCTACCTGCTGCTACGAAGAGACAAATCTCTCCCCGATCCTGATTTGGGTTTTCTGATGCTGAGCAGAATTCTGGGAAATGTAGTTTAGGGCAGGGCCTTTTGTATCTTCTGGAATAGGGCTCCTTGCCTTCCCAAACTACACTGCCCAGGGTTCTGTGCTTTCTTTCACAGCAAACTCTGCTTTCTTCCTGCTTTCTCTCTCCTAATGGCAAGAGACCAATAATTTAAAGAGGAAAGGCATCCTTTCTGGCCTTGCTTTGCTTCCTTGTGATGATCATAAAACTGACTTTGGGAGGCTTCTGAGACTTATAAAATGCAAATTAAAAAGTAGTGCGTAAGTTTCGATTCTCAAGTTTTTGGCACAGGCCACGTCCACGTGTCGGATATCACCTGTTAAGTGTGAATTTCACAAATTTGATACAACTTAATGAAGACTAACAAATCTGCACACCCCCATTCCCTATGAAGTAAATCCCTTTATTTTTTTAATTAAAAAGTCAGCTTAAAAATATGGGTTGGTACTAAATAATAATAATTATTATACTTTATTTGTATTCTGCCCTATCTCTCCTAGGGGACTCAGGGCAGATTCCAGCAATCACAAACAGGAAGGCAAACATTCAATGCCTTAAAACTACCCATAAACACAAATACAATAACGACCCACCTGAATTCCAAAGTAAACCAACATCTAATCATGAATTGTAACATAAAACTAAATGTACATAATCAAATTAAATTATAGCTAACCTAAAAACATGAACCTCGATTTCAGAATCACTTAAGGTCATGCCAATTACAGCCCCTGGTGGTGCAGCGGGTTAAACCGCTTAGGTGGTGAGCCTGCTGACTGAAAGGTCAGCAGTTTGAATCCGGGGAGCGGGGAGAGCTCCCACCATTACCCCCAGCTTCGGCCAACCAAGAAGTTCGAAAACATGCAAATCAATGTAGATCAATAGGGATCGATTCAGCGGGAAGGCATGGCGCTCCATGCAGTCATGCTGGCCACATGTTCTTGGAGGTGTCTATGGACAACGCCGGCTCCTTGGCTTAGAAATGGAGATGAGCACCACTCCCCAGAGTGGGACACAACTAGACTTTACAATTTTACTAAAGGTTCCATTAAGAAAGTTTAAAATTAATTATGTCACCATGATTCAACAGCGCCAACTGAGCTGACAAGGCCATGATAGTTTCCAGTCAAGGTGTATTAATTAGTCCAGACCTAATGAGCACAAATAGGTTTTTAATTGTTTTTGAAGGAGAGAAGGGTGGGGGCCATTTTTATTTCTTTAGGGAGGGGTTCCAGTTGCAAGGAGTAATCATGGAGAAGGTCCTTTCTCTTGTTCGCACTAAAGGACAGGTAGTCTAAACAGAAAAGTTGCATTACCAGTCAAAAGCCCACTGTGCAACGCTTTTCCTCTTTATGGATCAGAAGTTGGAAAGCACAGGTCAAATCCAAGTGGGACAACCTCACCAGCTCAGGGCCCTTCCACACAGCCATATAACCCAGAATACCAAGGCAGAAAACCCCACAATATCTGTTTTGAACTGGGTTATCTGAGTCCACACTGGGTTGTTGTAGGTTTTTTCGGGCTATATGGCCATGTTCTAGAGGCATTTCTCCTGACGTTTCGCCTGCATCTATGGCAAGCATCCTCAGAGATAGTGAGGTCTGTTGGAACTAGGAAAATTGGGTTTATATATCTGTGGAATGACCAGGATGGGACAAAGAACTCTTGTCTGTTGGAGCTAGGTATGAATGTTTCAACTGACCACCTTGATTAGGATTTGATGGCCTGGCACTTTTTTGGTGTGGCCTGGCAGTGCCTGGGGGAATATTTTGTTGAGAGGTGATTAGCTGTCCCTGATTGTTTCCTCTCTGTTGTTTTGCTGTTGTAATTTTAGAGGTTTTTTTTAATACTGGTAGCCAGATTTTGTTCATTTTCATGGCTTCCTCCTTTCTTTTGAAATTGTCCACATGCTTATGGATTTCAATGGCTTCTCCGTGTAGTCTGACATGGTGGTTGTGAGAGTGGTCCAGCATTTCTGTGTTCTCAACTAATATGTAGTGTCCAGGTTGGTTCATCAGGTGCTCTGCTATGACTGACTTCTCTGGCTGAATAAGTCTGCAGTGCCTTTCATGTTCCTTGATTCGTATTTGGGCAACGCTGCGTTTGGTGGTCCCTATGTAGACTTGTGCACAGCTGCATGGTATACGGTAGACTCCTGCAGAAGTGAGGATGCTTCTTGTCTTTCGCTGAATGTAGCATTTGTTAGATTTTCTTGGTGGGTCTGTAGATAGTTTGTATGTTGTGTTTCCTCATCAGCTTCCCTATGCGGTCAATGGTTTCCTTGATGTATGGCAAGAACACTTTTCCTCTGGGTGGATCTTTGTCTTTACTCTCGTGGCTTGTTCTCAGTCTTGCAGACCGATGTCTGAAGCGGAGTATCCATTGGCCTGTAAAGCCTAGTTTAGGTGGTTCAGTTCATCTTGGAGGAGGAGGTGGGGTTTGCAGATTCTTTTCATAGATGTAGGCAAAACGTCAGGAGAGAATACCTCTATAGCAGGGGTCCTCAAACTTTTTAAACAGAGGGCCAGGTCACAGTCCCTCAAATAGTTGGAGGGCCAGATTATCATTTGAAAAAAACACGAATGAATTCCTATGCAAACTGCACATATCTTATTTATAGTGCAAAAAACACTTAAAAACAATACAATAATTAAAATGCAGAGTAATTTTAACAAATATGAACTTATTCGTATTTCAATAGGAAGTGTGGGCCTGCTTTTGGCTGATGAGATAGGATTGTTGTCGTTATTGTTGTTGACCCTGAGCGAGGGCCAGGTAAATGACCTTGGAGGGCCGTATCTGGCCCCCGGGCCTTAGTTTGAGGACCCCTGCTCTATAGCATGGCCATATAGCCCGAAAAAACCTACAACAACCCAGTGATGCCGGCCATGAAAGCTTTTGACAATACATTTTAAATGTTGTTGTGTTACTGTTAATGTTTATTGCTTATTTTTGTTATGATTTTACTTTATTGTTTTGTATTATAAGAGATAGGGCCTTCTCGGTGGTGGCTCCCCGGCTGTGGAACGCCCTTCCTACAGACATTAGATTAGCACCATCTCTAATGGTATTCCGCAAAAAAGTAAAGACCTGGTTATTTGCGCAGGCGTTCGAATAATTAGTGCAATGATTGGTGATGACATAGGAATTGAACAATGGATGACGAATCTGGATCGTGTTTTTAGTAATGAGACGCTAGTGAATGGTTATTATAGTCATTGTGTATTAACTGTGTATTAGATTAGGTCGTTAACTGTTTTTATATGAGTGCATTGAATTTTTGCTGTTTTTTGTGTGTTGTGAACCGCGGTGAGTCGCCTCCGGGCTGAGAACTGCGATATAGAAGCAAAGTAAATAAATAAATAAATAATATTATTTGTTGTTATTGCTTTTATTATTGATGTATTGTGGGCTCGGCCTCATGTAAGCCGCAGCGAGTCCTTTGGGAGATGGTAGCGGGGTATAAATAAAGTATTATTATTATAGGAGCCCCCAGTGGCGCAGTGGATTAAACCCCTGTGCCAGCAGGACAGGTCGCAGGTTCAAATCCGGGGAGAGGCGGATGAGCTCCCTCTATCAGCTCCCACTCCTCATGCGGGGACATGAGAGAAGCCTCCCACAAGGATGATAAAACATCAAATCATCCAGGCGTTCCCTGGGCAACGTCCTTGCAGACGGCCAATTCTCTCACACCAGAAGCAACTTGCTCCTGACACGACAAAAAATATATTATTATTATTATTATTATTATTATTATTATTGAGTCCACACTGCCATTTATCCCAGTTCAAAGCAGGCAATGTGAGATTGTATTCAGCTGTGTGGAAGGGCCCCCAGGAAGCTCTTCCATTTGGGAAAGAGGGAAGCGCATTCTTCACAAAGGCCACACCTGTAAAGACCCTCAAGGCAGGTGAGAGCCGAGCTCATGGAGGAAGCGCGTGCTTTCCCGCGGGCGGGCGCGCCTAGGCCCCGCTGCACGCCGTGCCAGATGGACAGGTCTCAGGGTGCCGGGCTAAAGCGAGGCCTATTATTGCCTGGCGCCTTGCTCGCCGCCTGCCCCTCAGGCTCCGCCTGGAAGAGACTGGAGTAGGCTTGTGCCCATTCTGAGGGAATGTTCGGCGCCAAGCCTTTTGAGGGAAAAGCAGGGATGAGGGGAATATGCAGTACACGTGGAGCAGCCCCCTCCCTCCGGTCCCTGCGCTTCCGTTGCCAAGAGACCAGCCCTTCACAGGTGCCCCAAGTATTTTATTATTGAAGGGGAAGGGGAAAGAAGGAGGGAAACCTTGCTGCGCCTGCGCGACCCAGTTCTTCCTCTCAGCTCGCCTACCTAAGCCTAAGCCTCCAGCGCTGCGGTGCTCCTCGCTCCTCACCGGGCTTGACATCCCCCGTCCCGTCCTCCTTTTCTTCCTTCCTTCCTCTCAGGTCAGTCGCCCGCCGCTTCCGGGAAGGCAGAAGCGCACCAGGAAGAAGCGCTTCCAGGGCAAAGGACGAAAAGGGCCTGAACGGCCACGCGCCCAAGCAGCAGCCTATCACAGGCAGCGCGCGGCCTAAGAAGGCGTGGCGTCGCGAGGCTGAGGGACTGCGCATGCGTGTGGAGGGCAAGACAGGAAGGAAGGAGGGGGTCTCCGTCTCTCCGCGCGCGACCGGTGAGGCAGCGTTTGCGTGTGTGTCTCGTTTCCATGGGAACCACTGACGCTTTCCTTTCGGGCTGGGGGAGGGGGACTGCCTGGGAGAGAGGCCTTCTCCCTTCCCCTCCATCTCCCTGGCTCACTTCTCAGCCCTTCATGGGTCTCCCTGGGTGAGACACTCAGGCCCAGCCTTTCCTCCTGGGCCAAAGAAAGGCAGCCCGAGGCCCCTTCCACACGGCTGAATAAAATCCCACATTATCTGCTTTTAACTGGAATATATATATATTTATTTACTGTATTTGTCTTTCACCCAGCATGCTCTCCTGATGTTTCTAAGGATGCCTGCCATCGATGTGGGATAGATAGATAGATAGATACGTTTTATTGATTGGCCTATTGGCCGTATCAAAACATTTAACACATAACACAATTAACACATAGTCATACATCCAACATACAACCCTCGGTATAAAAGGAGTTAAAATAAACAAGCTGTTAACAAGATCTCGTTCAGGTCAAATGTCTGCGTCACCTCCACAGTTTACCCCAATTATTCTAAATGTGCAATTCTCAGCTGTGTTGCTTTGAATAGAAAAAGGGCTGTTTTGTGTGTTATTTTAGGGTTCTGGCCGGCCAACAAAAATTAGGTTTTAATATATGGGTCCCAGTGTGTTTTTTGAATAATGTATGGTCCAAGGCAATGGTCTCTCTCTTTCTTATACAGCTCACAGTTAAACAATACATGTGTGATATCCTCCACCTCTGGTGCTCCACAAATACAAAATCGTTCGTTGTATGGGACTTGATTAAACCTTCTGTGCTTGTCCATTGTATCCAGCTGTTCAAAACGAGCTCTGGTAAATACCCTCCTGAGGTGTTTAGGCATTTCTGTTTTTAGATATCGAGCTGTTTGGAAGGTATGTTTAAAGCGGCCTAACCATTTCAGTGAGCCAGCTTTACTGAGGGTAGCGATGTCTTTTTGGCCTTCTATATCCAATACTCGTTGAGCAACTATTTTTGGGTCTAACTCTTCTAAGAGATTCGGATACCGAGTTGGAAGTCCACAGCTCCTAATGTATTTTGTCAGGAGAACTAACCAAGAGGTCTGATGTTGATTTTCTATCTGCTCTAACAGGCACAGTTTTGGGAGTCTTATCATTTTCCATGGCCATCAGTTTTGCCCAGTAGTTGTAGGCCCTGATTTTGGATAAGCCATCCACTGTGTGTACTCCCAGTTCCGCTCTTACTGCGGCAGCTGGGGTCATCCTGTCCACTCCTAGGAAACTTCGCAGGTGCTGTGATTGTGATTGCTCTAATAATGGTACCTGGTTTAGACCCCAAACTTCAGCTCCGTACAAGAGCATGGGAGTAACCTTTGCTTTATATACTTTGAGAAGTGGGTCTAAGGATCCTGGATCTAAGGAGCCTTTCACCCAGCATTCTCTCCTGATGTTTCTAAGGATGCCTGCCATCGATGTGGGTGAAATGTCAGGCTGGAACATGGCCAAATACAGTCCAGAAAACTTACAGCAACCCAATTTTGTATTTCTTCCATTTTAAGGCATTCCTTTTTCCCCATATAAATATCTCTGAAACAGGGTGCATCTTAGAATCACAGGTGCATGTGTATGTGTGTGTGTGTGTATGTGTGTGTATATATATCTTCTATATAAATAAAAATGTAATGTTTGTTTGTGATACCATCAGAACTCAAAAACCACTGGGGGAATTGACACCAAATTTGGACACAAGACACCAAACAACCCAATGTATGTCCTCCACTAAAAAAAAAATGATTTTGTCATTTGGGAATTGTCGTTGCTGGGATTTATAGTTTACCTACAATCAAAGAGCATTCTGAACTCCACCAATGATGGAATTGGGCCAAACTTAGCACACAGGGCTCCCATGACCAACAGAAAAAACTGGAAGGGTTTGGTGGACATTAACCTTGAGTTTGGGAATTGTAGTTCACCCACATCCAGAGAGCACTGTGGACTCAAACAATGATGGATCTGGACCAAACTTGACACAAAAATCCCACACAGAACCCCCATGACCAACAGAAAATACTTAAGGCCATCCAGTCCAACTCTCTTCACCAGGGCAAGAAAATGTAATCACAGCCCTGACAAAGAGCCATCCAGTCATAAATATAGATAGATAGATATGATTCTCTCTCACACACACACACAGATATAGTATCATAGATTTGAAAGAGACCCTTAAAGAAGTACTATGATATGTTGCATATTCCAGAGTAGGCAAACCAGACACTCTCCACATCAACACTGACAAAGAAACAACAAGAAATACTGTTTACTCACAAGCATAAAGGAATTACATATATTAGAAACCAACACTTTCTCATTACTTTATTTTCCAGATTACCAGACTGGGCCATAGCAACGCGTGGCAGGGGACAGCTAGTGTGTGTGTGTGTGTGTGTCTATATATATATATATATATATATATATATATATGTAATGTTTGTTTGTAGGATTAACATAACTCAGAAACCATTGGATGAATTGACACCAAATTTGGACACAAGACACATTACAGGCCAACAAGTGACCATCACTCATAAAAATACTGAAAAACACAGCAAAAGAGACTTTAAAAGCCAAAAACCAAAACTACATTACAATGCATGCACAAAACCACATATATATACACAAAACACATATACACACACAAAACACATATACACAGACTGGGCCGCAGCAACGCGTGGCAGGGGAATAGTATGTGTGTGTATGTATGTATGTATGGATATGGATATCTCAAAAAAGCTTTAATACTGAAATTAGTGTACGTCTTACAATCAATGGCATTTTAGAATGGAAGACGTATGGTATTTTAATTGAAGTATGAAGACATGTGACTGGTTCAAAGAAAAAGAAACAGAAGTATTTATTTATTTTATTTACAGGATTCTTACCCCGCCCTTCTCAACCCCGGGGGGGGGGGGGGGGGGACTCAAAGCGGCTAACAAAGGCAGCAATTCAATGCCACAAATCAATAACACAGTATAAAACCATAAATACATACAGAGTTAAAACAGCAATTAATTATAACCAAATTATCATAACAGTCATTAAATTAAAACAATACTCAGTCCACAAACCCATTGATAGAACAATATAACCGTATCCTCATAGATATCGTCTTGCCAATCCATTTCCAATCAAAGAACAATAAAACCGTATCCTCATATATATCGTCTTGCCAATCCATTTCCAATACATACAGTGTTAAAACAATAGCAATTAATTATAACCAAATTATCATAACAGTCATTAAACTAAAACAATACTCAGTCCACAAACCCATTGATAGAACAATAATATATATCATCTTGCCAATCCATTTCCAATCAAAGTGCTGCTCTATGTTTATTATCCTAAAGCCTGGTCCCAAAACCAAGATTTTAATTTCTTCCTGAATGCCAGGAGGGATGGGGTCGATCATATTTCATTTGGAAGCGCGTTCCACAGGCGGGGGGCTACAGCCGAGAAGGCACTGTCTCTCGTCCCCGCCAGCTGCGTTTGCGATGTTGGCAGGAGCGAGAGCAGGGCCTCCCTAGATGATCTTAAGTTACGAGGTGGGACGTAGAGGCAGATGCATTTGGACAAGTAAGCTGGGTCAGAACCGTATAGGGCTTTATAGGTCAAAACCAGTACTTTGAATTGAGCTCGGAAGTGGGCAGGTAGCCAGTGGAGCTGACACAACAAGGGGGTGGTATGCTCCCTGTATGTAGCTCCTGTTAGTAATCTGGTTGCTGCCCTTTGGACTAACTGCAGTTTCCGAACCATCTTCAAAGGTAGCCCCACGTAGAGTGCGTTGCAGTAATCTATTCGGGATGTGACCAGAGCGTGGACCACCATGGCCAGATAAAACTGGACACTTATTTCTTCAAAACAGAAAGTTCATATGCTTTTTTGATCCTTTTCATTTTTTTATTTTACAGTGAAGAAAAGAATCAATATGTCTTCTATCCCTGCGTCACATTCTCCTTCCAAGCTAACTGTGGCATCACAAGTTCCTTTTGGAGATCTTTGTTCAACTTTAGAACGAATGCAAAAAGGGAAATCTCGACCAGAGAAAACAAAATATTTCAAAGAATTTTTAGACTCCTGGAGGAAATTTCATGATGCTCTTCATAAAAATGAGAAGGATGTCACAGATTCTTTTTATCCTGCAATGAGACTGATTCTTCCCCAGTTGGAAAGAGAGAGGATGGCTTATGGAATTAAAGAAACGATGCTTGCTAAGCTCTATATTGAACTGCTGAACTTACCCAAAGATGGGAAAGATGCTTTAAAACTTCTGAATTACCGAACACCTACTGGTTCACGGGGGGATGCTGGAGACTTTGCTATGATTGCCTATTTTGTGCTGAAGCCAAGATGTCCCAAGCAAGGTCAGCTGACCATACAACAGGTAAATGATATTTTAGATTCTGTGTCTACCAATAATGCTGCTAGAAGAAAAGATCTAGTGAAAAAATATCTTCTGCAGTTAATAACTCAGAGCACAGCACTTGAACAGAAATGGTTGATCAGAATGATCATAAAGGATTTGAAACTTGGGATTAGCCAACAAACTATATTTTCTATATTCCATCCTGATGCTACTGAATTGCACAGTGTTACCACTGATTTGGAGAAGGTTTGTAGACTGTTGCACGACCCTTCTGTCTTCCTTAGTGATGTTTCTATTACATTATTTTCTGCCTTTAAGCCAATGCTTGCTGCTATTGCTAACATACAGCAGATTGAAAAACAAATGAACAACCAGAGTTTCTACATCGAAACCAAATTAGATGGTGAACGGATGCAGATGCACAAAGATGGAGATGTTTACAAATATTTTTCCCGAAATGGGTTTGATTACACTCAGCAATTTGGTGCGTCTCCTCTTGAAGGCTCATTGACCCCATTCATCCATAATGTTTTTGAAAACAATGTTCAGAAATGCATTTTAGATGGTGAAATGATGGCCTACAGTCCCACGACGCAGACCTTCATGCAAAAGGGAAACAAATTTGATATCAAAAGGATGGTTGACGATTCTGAATTGCAGACATGCTTCTGCGTCTTTGATGTTCTCATGATTAATGATCAAAAGTTGGGCCATGAGACGCTGAGCAAAAGATATGAAGTACTAAATAAAATCTTTACACCAATACCAGGTCGAATACAAGTGGTATCAAAAACCCAAGCAAACACTCGGAAAGAAGTAGTAGATGCTCTCAATGAGGCAATAGATAACAGAGAAGAAGGTATTGTGGTGAAGGACCCAATGTCAGTTTACAAGCCAGATAAACGTGGAGAAGGATGGCTGAAGATCAAACCAGAGTATGTTAACGGATTGATGGATGAACTTGACCTTTTAGTTGTTGGGGGCTACTGGGGAAAAGGTCTTCGTGGTGGCATGATGTCCCATTTTTTATGTGCTGTTGCCGAAACTCCACCACCTGGTAAAAAACCATCTGTATTTCATTCCATTTGCCGTGTTGGTTCAGGTTACACCATGAAAGAGCTGTATGATCTTGGCTTGAAATTAGCTAAACACTGGAAGCCATATCGTAAAAAGGATCCTCCCTGTAGTATCCTGTGTGGAACAGAGAAACCTGAAGTCTATATTGAGCCTTGTAATTCAGTCATTGTTCAGATTAAAGCAGCTGAGATTGTCAATAGTGATATGTACAAAACAGAGTGCACTTTACGGTTCCCTCGCATTGAGAAAATAAGAGAAGATAAAGAATGGCATGAATGTATGACGCTTGACCTTCTCGAACAACTCAGAGGCAAAGCTTCTGGGAAGCTAGCAACTAAGCACCTTGATATAAGCGATAATGAGCCACAAGAAAAGAAACGCAAGACTGTGCCAAAGGTTAAAAAGAAACTTGGCCTAATGGACCACTTCAAAGCCCCTGATCTTTCCAGCGTAAGCAAAGTTTCCAGTATGTTTCATGAGGTTGAGTTCTGCGTTATGAGTGGGACAGAAAGCTATACAAAATATGAACTAGAAAGCAAAATAGCAGAATTTGGTGGCAGCATAGTACAAAATCCAGGGCCGGACACTTACTGTGTTGTCGCAGGAACGGAGAACGTTAGAGTGAAAAATATTATTTCTTCTGATAAGCATGATGTCGTGAGAGCGGAATGGCTTGTACAGTGTTTTCAGACCAAACAATTTGTGCCTTGGCAGCCTGCTTTCATGATTCACATGTCTCCAGAAACCAAACAACACTTTGCCCGTGAGTATGATTCCTATGGTGATAGTTACACCGCTGATGTCAGTGTGGCCCAGTTAAAGGAGATCTTCTCAAGAATGAATGACTTGGAGGAAAAGATCTCATGGGAGGTGATTGCTGACATAGAAGCACGTTATTTATGGGACAGCTCTGGGTTGTGTTTGTTCAGGCAGTGCACCGTTTACCTGGATCCTTCTGATGAAGTGAGCAGTTCAGGTGCCACAATCAGTCAAACCAGACTGTTAACTAGGGCACTGACCCTTCGCTTTCATGGAGCAAGAGTTGTCCCACAGCTTGAGGAGGGAGTGTCCCATGTCATCAGTACAGATGGTGCTGATTTGACGAGACTAAAGACAATCAGAAGAACATTTGAAAGAAAATTTAAAATAGTGTCTGAGCAATGGGTACAAGATTCTATAAAGGCTGGGAAGCTGCAAAATGATAATAGTTACTTAATTTGAATGATGTTAATTAAAAAAGATAATTGCTTACCTTTTTATATATCTATTTGAAATAAATTTGCCACACAATTCATTCTTCTGTGCCCTTTTGCAGTTTAAAGGTAATGTTGTGAATGGCACAGACACACCCTTGAAAAATAGGATGTGTTTTTTAAAACTTTCTGCTTTGTGTAGCTATATTTTATGAGAAATCCACATGTTTTTACTCAGAACCCACTCTACAGATGAGTTATAATATACTAACCAAAGGGAATAGATTCCCACTAAAACCAAAACCAGTGTTATGTTTATGAATGAGGCTATGGATCATTTTTAAAAATCATATCTACTGAAATACATGGTCCCATTCATTTTTAAATTTTTCTTGTGATGGTATAACTTTTGAATAAAGAAATTGTCCATATAAGAAATATAATAATAATAATAATAATAATAATAATAATAATACTTTATTTATACCCCGCCACCATCTCCCCAAGGGACTCGGAGCGGCTTACATGAGGCCAAGCCCGACAACACATCAATAAACAAAAAAAGCAATAAACAAAAAACAATACAATTAATATAAGTCACATATAAACAATAACACACAAAGATTTAAACACCTATGTATCAATTTTAAAATAATGATTCTGTAATTACATATTTTAAGCCTTGTCAAATAATCAAAAGCACAGTCTCTGTCGTACTTTAGGAAATACTGAGAACTGTTGTCTTTAAATTAATCAGGCCAATGTTGATTTTATGCATGTTCAAAAATGCAAAATAGAAACTTGAAAGAATACTTAGGTATAGTTCCACGGTTGTGATAATAAAAGTATGTTTATTGTAAAGGGGCAGTTGTTTGGACTTTATATATGATCTGCATTGTATTTTTACACACTGTGTTGATTTTTGCAGCCTTAGGGAGTTTATTCCTGTAACATCAAAATAATAATAATAATAATAATAATAATAATAATAATAATAATAATCTTTATGTAACAGTTCAGGCTATAGATTTGATCGCACCAATAAAGGCATTGTGGCTCTTCCAGAGGTCTTTTCTAGTTAGTTTGAACAAACAAATATCAAAACATCATTTCAGGATTTGTAGGTTTTTAAATAACTGCTATTCCTTAGCTGGGCATTGATGCAGGAGAGGGGAATAAATTTCTTGTGTTTTGTCTTAATCTGCATTTAAGTAGAATTTCTGAATATAATTATACAAATTATGTTTTTTCCAAAGATATGTAGTTGTGTCTTATAATAAAAGAGGAATTTGCTCAGAAGATGTCATTTTGAGTGTTTTTCAAATGTTAGCATATTTAAAGAGGTTTGGGGAGAATTCACCATGATTTGTAGGAGTTGTAGGTACTGGGATGTATAGTTCACCTGCAGTCTAACTTCACCAACAATGGACCTAGAACTAACTTGGCACACAAAACCCCCATGACCAACAAAAAATACTGGAGGGCTTTGGAGGAATTTATAGGCATTGTAGTTCCCCTACATCCAGAGCACACAATGAACCCAAACAATGATGGTTCTGGACCAAATTTAGCATGCATACCAAATATGCCCAAATTTGAATACCAATGAGTTTTGAGGATAATTGGCCTGGACATTTTGGAATTGTAGGTCCTGGGATTTATAGTTCTCCTGCAATCAGTGAGCACTCTGAACTCCACCAAAGATAGAATTGGATCAAACTTGGCACACAGAGCCCCCATCACCAGCAAAAAAATTCACCTTGATTTGGGGGAGTTGTCATTCACCTACATCCAGAGAGCACTGTGAACCCAAACACCGATGGATCTAGACCAAATTTGGCACACGTATCTGATATGCCAAAATTTGATTACTGGAGGAGTTTTTTTGGGGGGGGGGGCTGACTCTCCTTTCTGGGAGTTGTAGTTCACCCACAACCAGAGAAACTGACCTCCACTGATGATGGACCTAGACCCCCATGACTAACTCAACCTACTGGAGGGGTTTGAGGGGATTCACCATAGTGGGAGTTATAGTTTACCCTACAGCCAGAGAGCACACTGAACCCCACCGATGATGCATCTAGAGCAAACTTGCCCAACATAACAAACTTTAAGTACTGATGGCATTTTTCGGGGTTAACCTGGCATGATGTGAGTTGTAGTTCACCCAAAACCTTATGCATTTTGTACAATTAAAAATTGACTTGTTCAAATAACCCAGGCAACGCCAGGTAACCAAGCTAGTTTGATTATATATTTTACTAACAGGTGATGGTACATCTCATAAAAATACCAGTATAGCTTTCTTTTTTTTAAAAAAAACCCTACAAATAGCTCATGAACAATTCCTATATTGTATCAATAGCATCATAATTACATAGATTAAATCTGTAAATTAAGAAATACCTTGGTGAATTCAGCACATAATCACATCAGTCCAAGTGTCTTCTGAAGGGTTCCATGACCCAAAAAGTTTGGGAACCATTACTTTTAGCGGGTCAGAAGTCCTTAATTTCAGTTGAGTTTGCTATTATGTGTGGTTTAGTGTATTATTGTGAAGTCTGAGGACTTATCCAGATCATACTGTATGTATCCCTGATACTTGCACATGGTGATTTCACCCCAGGTCAGTTGCCCCGTTCTTACTTGTGAGTAAACAAAGTTACAGTAAAACTGCCAACACACATTTAATATGTCATTTAACCATTCAGTCCCAATATACGCTTACTTCGTGGGGCAGAAAACTAAGGATGACTTCGCATTAGTGGCTGGTGTTTGAGCCGCCTGGCTACCAAAATGGGGGTCTACAGTTATTACTTAATTATTTTGGAACTTGCATTGGTTAATCAAGATGAGAGAGGGGTTCCAGATATTGTAATGCAGAACATTTCTTTTAAGAAGTGGAGAGTACATTACTGCAGGAACTGACAGTAATGATAGACCTGAGAGAGTAATGGTGATGAGAGAAGATTTAGTTAACAGTTGGAACCATCCACTTTTTGCCTGCCCACTGATGTCATAAAACGAAAATGACCAGTTGCCTTCACGTCTGAGGAGGCCCTGCTCTTGGTTCTGCTTTCGTCACAAGTACATTTGGCGGGAACGAGAGACAGGGCCTTCTCAGTGGTGGCCCCTCGGCTATGGAATGCCCTCACTAGGGAGATCAGATCTGTTCCCTCCCTTTTAACGTTTCGGAGGCAAGTTAAAATGTGGCTGTTTGAGCAAGTGTTTACAAATATAGAGTAGGTAATATAGGAAATCGAATGACTGACAATGGAACTGGACAATGCTTATAATAATGAGACGCTAATTATGTTGTTTTTACTGCTTTTGTGATATTTATACTGGTTTTTTTTTAATCTGTATTATGTTTTATGTATACTGATTTGTTGGAAACCGCCTTGAATTGCCGATTGGCTGAGAAAGGCGGTATACAAGTACAATAAATAAATAAACAAATAAACAAATAAATTAATAAATAAAATCATACATTTTCCCTGCACTTAGACATGTACAGGCAGCTGGAGCTGGTAGATTGCCAGATCCAAATAATACACATTTTTTAAAATTAAAGCACCACGAACTATTGGGCGACCACAGGAAGTAGGCTTGCGTCATATGATGGCAAACGAGGGGCTTCAATTTAACAGCATCTAGAAATGGGAAAATTGTCTAATGTGATGAGGTCCCAAGTCAATACAGAGTTTATTATATGGTATAGTATGATATGTAGTATTAGGCCTATTTTAATAATAACTCTCAAGCAACCAGCAATGACAAATTTATCCTGCATCTTCCAATCTTCATGGGTGCTGGTTAACTGAAAGTCTACCTTATGACAAAACAAAATTTGTGAAAAAATAATTGAAAACAATTTCCCCCTTCCCAAAATGGCTATATATGATGGAAGGACTCAGTGTCCCCTGATGGGATCCCTCTCAAATGTCTGAGTCGTTCACACAAGTAACCTAGCAGAAATTATATGAAACCTAACACTTCTCCAGCTTCCTTATTTTGGAAAAGTGCTGCAGGTCAGCGTCCTGATGAAGCGGTGGGACAGATAGCTTTGTATGATAATTGGTGTGGGGAACACTTTCCTGAACCTCGAACACACAGC
Source organism: Anolis sagrei (assembly GCF_037176765.1). Classification (NCBI taxonomy): domain Eukaryota; kingdom Metazoa; phylum Chordata; class Lepidosauria; order Squamata; family Anolidae; genus Anolis; species Anolis sagrei. Next base: position 150,089,556 of record NC_090021.1, read on the forward strand.
TGCCCTGCAGCCGTTCTGCGGCTGTTCTCAAGTGGCAGAACTAAAGCTGAATTAACGTTTTCATCAATATTGTAAGTCCCATAGAGACAAATTACCAGAAACGCTTTTGTTGCTTGCCGCAATGAGCTGTCAACAGTCTCACCTTTCTAAAAATATCCTGCGTCCTAACTTCACCTGCAGGCTGAAGGAAGCCTGGAACATGCTTACCTGCTAAAGAAGTTTTCTGTTTAAAAGAAAATCTGTCTTATTTGCTTCGATCAAAGATGGAAGTGCGGAACAAATTAAACTTGATGGTTATGAATACTGATTTCAAAATGGATGTTAACATCTCAATTTTTTATTATCTGCTGCAATCTCCCAGGTGCTTTCCACTCCAGAGCACTTGCCTATGAACGTTTTGGCTCTGTTTTCCTGAGTCCCGGGTGAAACGCTTTGACATGTTTTACATTTTCACCCATGTTTTCCTTGTACACAGCAAAAAAAGCAACATGGTGATTCTAAAGATATATACATTTGTGCAACTTTATTTAGGAAATTGCTCTTAACAGTAAAAGGAGAAAACCTTAGGGGAGAAACATTGAAACTGGAGCAATGTGCAGCCATGCTTACACAAGTCACTACATATCTTAAGGGGGGAGCAAGAGAAGCAGAGACAGGTTCTCAAAGGCTGGATTTATTCATTTGTTTATTTATTTATTTATTTATTTACAGTATTTATATTCCTCCCTTCTCACCCCACAGGGGACTCAGGGCGGATTACAATGTACACATACGTGGCAAACATTCAGTATCATAGACACACAACACATATAGACAGACAGTCAGAGGCTATTTAATATTCCAGTTTTCTGGCCACCAGGGGAGCTGTCGCTTCACTGTCCATCTGCGACACTGATGAAGTACTTTCTGCGTTCCCCACATGCTTTTGCTGGAGTCTTTTTTATGGCCTCCTAAATTTGTTAAATTAGCCTCCCCACACATAGGTGGTACCTAAATTTCCTACTTGACAGATGCAACTGTCTTTCGGGTTGCAAAGGTCGACAACAAGCTACACAAATTGGCCAGAAGCTCACTCAGACCCGGGCTGGCTTCGAACTCATGATCTTTCAGTCAGTAGTGATCTTAATGCAGCTGATACCCAGCCAGCTGCGCCATAATCCCGGTGGATCTCCATTGCCCTGTATCCCAGGATCTAATCCCAGATTATCTGCTTTGAACTGAATTATATGAGTTTCCACTGCCATATAATAGGTATGTGTGCAAAATCAGTTCTTACTGTTTCTGTCGTTTCTTTTGTGTCTTCCGTTACTTCAGAAGCATGAAACAGGAAGCCCCCTCCCAACATGAAAATCTGCTCCACATGAAAGCGTGCTTTTGTGTGCATCCGAGTTTGCCTCCTTGCCTTGGGAATAGAGTGTGTGTTATGTCGCCTGTAAAGAATTTCCTTTAGAACAGGACGTGCAACCTTTGCCCAGCGGGAAGCCAAGGGGCCCAAAGAGAAGTTCTCAGAGGTTTCCACCACAAACAGTCTTTAGATGGCTTGTGAAGTATAACAAAGTTCTTTATTAATGAACAATCAAACAGAAACTTCTCTTGTCTTTAGAAAGTTAAGCAAATTATTCCAACCTTTTAGGCAACTGGTGAATTCCTAATCTTGCCCATGAAGGACTGGCAACTATCTTCAATAACTTCTTCTTTAAAGGAAAATCCCCTTTTTAACTTCTCCCAAGCTGACTGTAATCTAACCCTTACTGATGTGGGCTCCGCTACTGGGTCGAACTGCTTCTCGAACGCCGAGTGGACCTACCAGTAAGGCAGTAGATGTTCTCCAGCTGGAGTTCTTTGGTCTTTAGGGCTGTTTTCCTGGAAATACTTAAAGGTTGAAGCTTTTGTACAGGGGAAGCTTGCACAGGTCCTGTACATTGGCTTTCCTTGCTGAGACTAACTAAAAAATGGCTCCCTTCCCTTCCCAATTGCCCTGAGCAAGGGGCGGGACCAAAACTTAACGATGATGGACAGGTGACTTGCCCTATGACTGCAACCAAAAGAAGCCACCTATCTGCAGAGTCACTGAAACCCAGGGAGGCAAGCAAACATTAAATACAAAGCAAATAAAATTGGAGCTCCTGGTACAGCTGTACCAGAACAGTGCGTGTCTGGCAGGGCAGGCAGGCAGGCAGGTCCATAGCACCCCTACAGCTGAGCACCTCTCAAAGTAAGATGCGCTTAACTGCAGGCTTTCCAGCCCCGTTTGCACATCCCTGCCACACACTCTCTCTCCTTTTAGGAGAGTGTTTGTGTGGCAAGGTATGCAAGCAGGCCCGGAAAGTGCATACGCCTGCCAGTGCCTACAGCCAAGCGCTTCTTACTCTAAGAGTAGAAACAACAGGTGCCAGATAAGCAGAATATACACCGGGAAGGGGAGCCAGTGGGTGGGAAACCCCTCCAGCCATAATGATCTGATTTTCGAGCCCCGTAATAAAAGAACCAAAAATGATAATTTGGTTATAATTAATTGCTATTGTTTTCACTCTGTATGTCTTTATGGTTTTATACTGTGTTATTGATTTGTGGCATCGATTTGCTACCTTTGTTAGCCACTCTGAGTCCTCTCACCCCCCCCGGGGGGGGGGTTTCAGAAGGGCGGGGTAAAAGTGCTGTAAATAAATAAATAAAAACAATTTCGGGAAGCTTACAAATAATGGATCGGGGGCCCAACGAAAGCCAGGACACAAAACGGGACAAGGTTTCCCCCAAATGCACATGTCTACCATATAATATGGGGTAAGCAGATAATCTGGGATCAAATTATGGGAAATAGGGCAGTGTAGAAGGGACCAGAGTGTCTTTTGTTTTTGTTTCATTTGCTCTGGTGTTTCCTCTCATATGGACTGATATGATCCACATAAAAGGTAACGGTAAAGGTGTTCCCCTGACATGAAGTCCAGTCGTGTCTGATTCTGGAGTGTGGTGCACATCTCCATTTCTAAGCCGAAGAGCTGGCGTTGTCCGTAGACACCTCCAAGGTCATGTGGCCAGCATGAGTGCACATGATCCACATATTTACATTTAAAAAGCCAACAGCTTTTTTCAGATTTTTTATTACAGGAGACCGTAGTTTCTGTTGAAAATTATTTTTCAGGATCATTATTTGAGACATCAAGTTCACTGAGTCTGTTTGATACCTGACGCAAATGGTTCAGACAGGCAGCCATCGTATAGTCATCAATTATAGCAGGGGTCCTCAAACTTTTTAAACAGAGGGCCAGGTCACAGTCCCTCAAACTGTTGGAGGGCCGGATTATCATTTGAAAAAAGCATGAATGAATTCCTATGCACACTGCGCATATCTTATTTGTAGTGCAAAAAAAACACATTTTAAAACAATACAATAATTAAAATGAATTTTAACCAATATAAACTTATTAGTATTTCAATGAGAAGTGTGGGCCTGCTTTTATAATAATAATAATAATAATAATAATAATAATAATAATAATAATAACAACAACACTTTATTTGTACCCCGCTACCATCTCCCCAAGGGACTCGGTGCGGCTTACATGAGGCCGAGCCCAAACACAACAATACAGGCAATAATCACAACAATACAAGCAATTAAAAAAACATAAATGATAAACATATAACATTATCAATAAGACAACATACAATTAAAACTATGGGAAGGCCAAATGTAAAAATTAAAATTGGAAATAGTGCTGAGGCATGGACGAAAAGGTGATAGTGGCGTTTGTGGAAGACATACGAGCAGACCTAAAAGTATAAAGTGCTTTGGAGGGACAAAGTGCTATGGGATCATTATTCCGGGAAGGCACACTGGAACAACCACGTGTTCAAACTCCTCCTGAAGACTGCCAGAGTTGGGGCCTGCCTGATGTCCTTAGGGAGTGAGTTACGAACCCACGTGTTCACTTCGGTCATCTGGAGAGGCCCTGCTCATGATCCCACCTGCGTCGCAAGCGCGCTTGGTGGGGACTCGAGACAGGGCCTTTTCTGTGGTGGCCCCCCAACTCTGGAACACCCTCCCAAAAGATCTTAGACAGGCCCCTACATTGGCAGTCTTCAAAAAGAACTTGAAGACCTGGCTGTTCCAATGTGCCTTCCCAGATTAGGAATCTCCAATACCAAGTCCCAGAAGCACTTTAGAAGAACTAAGATTGCTGCACGCTGCATACTGCACTTACTTTATAATCCTACATACCTCCTGCCACACCAGCACTTTTAATCTTGTACCCATTACTCTGGCCCGGCCCAGTTTTATAGTGTCTTGATGTTTATTGTTTATTGTTTGTTGTTTATACTGCTTAACTGTTTTTAATTTGCTTTAGGTATTGTATTGTTGTATTGTGTTTTGAGGCCTGGCCAATATAAGCCACATCGAGTCCTTCAGGAGATGCTAGCGGGGTACAAATAAAGTTATAATAATAATAGTTATAATAGTTCCAGAGTCGAGGGGCCACCACTGAAAAGGCCCTCTCCCTCGTCCCCACCAATCGCACCTGCGATGCTGGTGGGATCGAGAGCAGGGCCTCTCCAGATGAACGAAGATGAGATAGGATTTTTGTTGAAGTTGTTGTGTGCTTTCAAGTCATTTCAGACTTAGGTTGACCCTGAGTGAGGGCCAGATAAATGACCTTGGAGGGCCGTATCCGGCCCCCAGGCCTTAGTTTGAGGACCCCTTAATTATAGCATTTAAATTCAGATTTCCACCGATAGCAGAATAGGATTGAGCCTTCCTAGCTGCTCTCCCAAAGCTGAAAAAGCTTAGGTGGAAATGTCTTGGGGAACGTCCCAGAGTTGCCATGGTAGCTGCAGACAGGTTCACGCAGTCACAAACAACTAACCTTTTCATTTTCTTGACTCCAGATGAACGAAGATGAGATAGGATTGTTGTTGATGTTGTTGTGTGCTTTCAAGTCATTTCAGACTTAGATTGACCCTGAGCGAGGGCCGGATAGATGACCTTGGAGGGCCGTATCTGGCCCTCAGGCCTTAGTTTGAGGACCCCTGAATTATAGCATCTAAATTCAGATTTCCACCGATAGCAGAATAGAATTGAGCCTTCCTAGCTGCTCTCCCGAAGCTGAAAAAGCGGTGGAAATGTCTCGGGGAACATCCCAGAGTTGCCATGGCAGCTGCAGACAGGTTCACGCAGTCACAAACAACTAACCTTTTCGTTTTCTTGACTGGCGTTGCTCTTTAAAGTCCCATCCAAATTACATCTTCCATGGTTCACTATAGAGATGTCCTTAGCCAACAGTTCCGATTCCTTTTTAAGATGGCCTGAATGGCATGCTATGGCAGGGATGGTGTTGGCCAAGAACATTTGCAAGGGTTTCTTTTCCTCTCTGTAGTGACATCTGATGTACCGTGAAAAAGCAGTCCGGTAGGTTTTATTGAAGAGTGTGTATACAAGCGGATTGACAGCTGAAGAGAGGTAGCCAATCCAGACAAAAACGTTAAGCAGCCTTTCAATGACTTCTTTATTGCATGCCTCCTTGCAAATGACCGTCATGACGTTGGTGATGAAAAACGGACACCACATCACGACAAACAAGAAGAAGACAATCCCAAGTACTTTGGATGCTTTCTGTTCGTTACTGATGGATTGCATTGTCCTTCTTCCAGAGATTCCCGACTCTTTGCTCAGAGAGCGTTGGAAGAATTTGTTGGAAATCAGAGAACTTTGAGGGAAGAAACTGAACGAGGCAAACTTGGGTCTGGAATGGAGGTCATTCATGCACAGCATGGCTTCCTTTTGGAGAGATTTGATGGTTAAAAAGTAGGTGATCAACATTATAACCAACGGGATGAAAAATGCCACAAAAGAGCCGATTAAGACAAAATTCTCATCCGCAAGCAGACAGCTTCCATTCCGGAAAACCTTGGAATGATCATGTAGCCCAAACACAGGAACCGGCATTGAAATACCTAGAAATTGGGTTACAAAAAGGAAAAGGGAAGCTAAGAATAGTAGTCATATTTTTAACATGTCACTGCTGCACACTGATAACATTCCTGGAACTGGAGCGCAGTCATTATTATCCTCATAAATGACATTTTCTCTGGAGCGTGAGCTCTTCTGTGACACTTCATTTCTGCCGTGATCTAAAATCATACCGTTCATCTTAAAGCCACTGAAAACAGGATCTGGTTTGTTTAAGATAATTAATATAGATATTAGTACTTATGGGGAGCCTAAGTGGAAACATTTTGTTTGTAGAATAATCTATATAAATAACAATGTAATGTTCGTTTGTGGGATTAACAGAACTCAAAAACCACTGGACGAATTGACACCAAATTTGTACACAAGACACTTAACAACCCAATGCATGTCCTTCACTCAAAAAAAAAAAAAAAAGAATTTGTCATTTGGGAGTTGTAGTTGCTGGGATTTATAGTTCACCTACAATCAAAGAGCATTCCGAACCCCACCAATTATGGAATTGAAACAAACTTGACACACAGTTCTCCCATGACCAACAGAAAATACTGGAGGGGTTTGGTGAGCAGTGTCTTTTAGTTTTGGAGTTGTAGTTCACCTACATCCAGAGATCACTGTGGACTCAAACAATGATTGGATCTGGACCAAACTCTACACGAATACTCAATATGCCCAAATGTGAACACTGGTGGAGTTTGGGGAAAATAGAATCTTGACATTTGGGAGTTGTAGTTACTGGGATTTATAGTTCACCTACAATCACAGAGCATTCTGAACTCCACCAACAATAGAATTGGGCCAAATCTCCCAAACAAAACCCCCATGTGGGCCACAGCAACGCGTGGCAGGGGACGGCTAGTCTATATAAATAAAAATGGAATGTTTGTTTGTGGGATTAACAGAACTCAAAAACAAATTGACACCAAATTTGGACACAAGACACCTATCAGGCCAATGAGTGACCATCACTCATAAAAACACTGAAAAACACAACAGAAGAGACTTTAAAAGCAAAAACAACAAAATAGCATTTTATATATACACACACACATACATACGCACACACACACAGATATATACACATGCAAACACACTATATACACATATACACAAAGATATACACACACATATACCCACACAAAACACATATACACAGACTGGGCCACAGCAACGCATGGCAGGGGACAGCTAATAATAATAATAATAATAATAATAATAATAATAATAATAATAATACATCACACAGTCCCAGACACTTGGGAAGAATTTGACTTGTGATTCTGTGATACGAAATCCAGCATATATATCTCGTTTGCTGTGACATACTGCTTTTTTGTGTCAGTATAATAATAATAATAATAATAATAATATATTTATATTCCGCCCATCTCCCCGAGGGGACTCACAGCAGATTATAGTATTTAAATGGGCACAGGCAAACATTCACTGCTTTGATTACAATGACATACAATGAGACACAAATACACAGACAAAAGCAAAGGCTTCTCCTTTCATTTCCGGCTGTGGAGGCGATGCTCATCTCCGACTCTAGGGGAGGTGATATTTCTCCATTTCCAAGCCAAGGAGTCTGCGTCCGTTGTCATCTCCTGGTTGTGTGGCCGGCATGACTGCTTGGAGCAACTTTTTGCCTTTTCCTGCCTAAGCAGTACCTATTGATCTACTCACATTTGCATATTTTCAAACTGCTAGGTTGGCAGGAGCTAAGGCTGACAGTGGGAGCTCACCCCGTCCTTCAGATTTAAACTGCCAACCTTCAGATCAGCAGTTCATCAGCACAAAGGTTTAACCCATTGCACCACCCTATTACTCGCCCAAGCAGACAACTGTTAAAGAACTAAACAGAGGCATTATACAATATTTAATGTACCTGTCAAAATCGTCTCTCTACATTCAAGCCCCTTCTATGCTGACAAATAATCCAGATTATCTGCTTTGCACTGGATTATATTAATATACACTGCCATATAATCCAGTTCAAAGCAGATAATCTGGATTTTATATGGCAGTGTGAAAGGGAGCTCACACAATACACCATAAAGACATGTTGCAAATAAACTGAAAACAAGACACTGGGTTTGTTTTGGTTTTTTTCCGTGTCAGGAGTAACTTGATAAACTGCAAGTTGCTTCTGGTGTGAGAGAATTGGCTGTCTGCAAGGACTGCCATATAATCCAGTTCAATGCGGATTGTATACAGCTGTGTGTAAAGGGCCTCAGTGGCACAGTCTATGCTCACACAAACCATATATCTGCATTCCAGGGATTAAAGAAACCTCCGGGACTGTGAGTATGTACTTCAAGACTATACTTTACTGCTACATGACAGGAAACAGAAGGGTATATTTTGATTGTTTGACTACCTGGCAACAGGAGCCATACGCTGTAGCTGAAATGTTTCAGTACTAGACAGCAGGCACCAGGAACACGTACTTTGACCGCCAAAGAACCCTTTGCATGTTGGAGCCCAGATGAATGTCTTTTGACAGGGCCATCAACATTGGTCTGAGAGAGTTCATACAGACCAAATATGATCATTAACCTAAATACAATGCAAATGGTAAGTGAAAGTACTAGAACATTAAAAACAATGTGTTAAAACCCAAAAGCAACTGACAACATTAACAATCAGGAAAATATCTGGCAAACAAATGTCTTCAGTTGACGGCAGAAACACCAAGCACTGGAGTCATGATCAAGAATGGACGGGGTTTGCCCTCTATCACTTAACCTCCAATTGTCCTAATTTGGCCCTGATTAATCATCTGTCACGGCCCCCCTGGTGGCACAGCGGGTTAAACCGCTGAGCTGCGGAACTTGGTGACCAAAAGTTTGGCAGCTTGAATCCAAGGAGTAGGGTGAGCTCCCACTATTAGCTCCAGCTTCTGCCAACCTAGCAGTTCAAAAACATGCAAATGTGAGTAGATCAATGGGTACTGCTTTTCCGGGAAGGTGATAGCACTCCATGCAGTCATGCCGGCCACGTGACCTTGGAGGCGTCTATGGACAACACTGGCTCTTTGGCTTAGAAATGGAGATGAGCACCACCCCTCAGAGTCGGACAGAGTTGGACCTTTACATTTACTTAATCATCTGTCAGGCCCATAGCCAGGATTTTGATTCAGGGGTGCTGAGTTTGATTCGGGGGGGGAGGGAGCTGAGTTTCATTCAAAGGGTGGGGGGGCTGAGGATCTGCTCTAGCAAACCTTTTGTATCGTTACCCCAATACCCCCATGCATATGGGATATATTGAGCATGGTGATCAGATCATGATATGAATAAACATAGCAGTTTCAATAATGTACTGGTAAGGCCTTCTTGCGGACCACCCTGAGAATTTCAGGGGGGGTGAAGCCCCTCAAGCCCCCCCCCCCCCCGGCTACATGCCTGTCATCTGTCATCCCGTTCTTTCAGCTGCTCTTAAAATGTCCCAGTTTCTCTCTCCTCCTCCAACTCCTTCCCTTGTCTTCAAATTACTTAAATGCTGCACGCAAAATTAAGTGGCACTCTATTAGTCTTGGCCAAAAAGCAAACTGCTACAGTCTAACTTAGATTGTCTATTCTTACCCATCAATGACTTTTGCTTTCATGACCACACAAATGTTGTTTAGCCACATGTCCTAGTTATTATCTGTGAAATGTAGCAGAGTATACTATCATACTATCTAATGTTGTTTCTCAATGTTTCTTGTCTTTTCAAAATAAGAGGCAACTCCCCCCCCCCCCCCCCAAATTTGTTGCTTTACTACCAGTGGAAATTACAAAACTAAAAGAGGACTAATTGCCTTTTCTGTTACATTTCTTATCCCAGTGTGGACCAGAAATCTCTCTTTTTCTGTGTCACCTAAGGAAAAAGAGCTCTACTCACCTATGGAGATAGTCCAAACTGCAATGATTTTTGCAACAGCTTTTGTTCTCGAGTTAAAACGGCTGTGATGGATGGGCCTTCTTATGGCAATATAGCGATCCAGGGAGATAGCGCAGAGATGCATAATAGAAGCGGTGGAGAGAAGCACATCTAAATATATCCACATAACACAGAGATCTGGAGGCAGACGCCACACATATCCTGCAACCAAGGAGAGGAATTAACAGATATCTATATGTAATTTGACTGGGTTAACTGGATATTTATCTGGGTTGTTGTAGGTTTTTTCGGGCTATATGGCCATGTTCTAGAGGCACTCACTACTTCTGAGGATACTTGCCATAGATGCAGGCGAAACGTCAGGAGAGAATGCCTCTAGAACATGGCCATATAGCCTGAAAAACCTACAACAACCCAGTGATTCCAGCCATGAAAGCCTTCGACAATACATTGGATATTTATCATTCTTAAAGTACTAATTAAATCTGTCTGTATGTGTTTGTGCCTTCAAGGTGCCTATTGACTTATGGCATTCCCATGAGTTTCATTCACTTTTCTTCAGCAAGGAATACTCAGAGGTGGTTTTCTCCATGTCTTCCTACAACACCTGGTATTTGTTGATGGTCTGTGTTATTGCCCCAGCTTTATTCTCCATCTTCATCGCTATGATACTTCATCTTGTTGACAGGAAGCTTTCCACCGGAGTGGAATTCATCTATCAGACAGATGGCAAGCTATTTAACCTCAGCAGACTGAAAGCCAAAACCAAGGTTACAACAACATCAGTTATAGAAATCCAGTATGCTGATGACAATGTCATCTGTGCGCATTCAGAAGAAGACCTACAAGGCACTCTAAACACCTTCACAGAAGCATACAAGCAGCTCAGCCTGTCATTAAACATCGAGAAAACCAAAGTGCTCTTCCAGCAGTCACCAGCCAACCCCCCTCCAATGCCAGAGATACAGCTTAATGGTGTAACATTAGAAAATGTTGACCATTTCCGCTACCTTGGCAGCCACCTTTCCACAAAAATCAACATTGACACTGAAATACAACACCGCCTGAGCTCTGCGAGTGCAGCATTTTTCCAAAAGAAGCAGAGAGTGTTTGTGGACTGGGACATCCGTTAGGATACCAAGGTGCTTGTTTATAAAGCTATTGTCCTCCCAACCCTGCCATTTGCCTGCGAGACATTGACTGTCTACAGACGTCACATGCAACTCCTTGATTTTGTCTCCGAAAAATCCTGCAAATCTCTTGGGAAGACAAGCGGACAAATGTCAGCATGCTGGAAGCAAAGACCACCAGCATTGAACAGATGGTCCTCCCCCATCAACTCTGCTGGACCGGCCCGACCACCGTCTCCCAAAGCATTTGCTCTACTCCAAACTCAAGTACGGAAAACGGAATATTGTTGGACAGGAAAAGAGATTTAAAGATGGGCTCAAAGCCAACCTTAAAAACTCTGGCATAAACACTGAGAATTGGGAAGCCCTGGCCCTTGAGCACTCCAGCTGGAGGTCAGCTGTGACCAGCAGTGCTGTAGAATTTGAAGAGGCACAAATAGAGGGCGAAAGAGAGAAATGTGCCAAGAGGAAGGCGCATCAAGCCAACCCCGACCGGGACCGACTTCCACCTGGAAACCAATGCCCTCACTGCGGGAGAAGATGCGAGTCAAGAATAGGGCTCTACAGTCACCTATGGACCCACCGCCAAAACACTGACCTTGGAGGACCATCATCCTCGGACTACGAGGGATTGCTTAAGTAAGTAAGTAACTGCTCATCCAAGTGCTAACCAGAGCTGAACCTGTTCAACTTTCAAAATCAAAAGGGATCTGATGCCTTTAGGGTATTTCCGTATTTGCTATATAATTGATCTATTATCTCAAATAGCTATGTGGATTTATGGTAGGAATATTTGGTGGAAATATTAAGGTTTACGGGAGGCAGTGCAACATGAGCTTGTGATAGAACACAGGAGAGGATGGGTGCCCTTGTAAGATTAAAAGAAGGGCAATGCTTACATTTATTGTTTCAGGAAAGGCAACTGGGATAGAATAGAAGATAGATGCTCCCTCTCCATGCAAAGACATAAGAAGACTAATGTTTGGAAAGAAGGGAGGAGAGGCCTCGGCAGGCAGGCAGGAAGCAGAAAAGGCTTGAATGCATCCATCATAGAAAGAAAACAAAGAAGTCAAACAAAAGGGTACAGAGGCATTCTAGAACTCCCTCTGTCACAAAGTACACGTTATACACCTTCGCTTCCAAGAAAAATGACTGTGTAATCAAATATAACAGTAGTTATTGTGAATGCTACATTTCAACTTCATTATACTCCATCAGATGATCCGATCAACTAGTGTTTCCTTCTGGGAAATGAAGTCCTTTCAGGGAGATGGGTGGAATAGTAATAAAGATAATGATGATGATGATGATGATGATTATTATTATTATTATTATTTGAAACACAACAAGATGAGTCCACAGCAGACACACTGCTGGCTGTTGTATTGGATCACACGTCGGACACTTCCCAAGTGCCTAGGACTGTGTGATTTATTATTATTATTATTATTATTATTATTATTATTATTATTATTTGAAACACAACAAGATGAGTCCACAGCAGACACACTGCTGGCTGTTGTATTGGATCACACGTCGGACACTTCCCAAGTGCCTAGGACTGTGTGATTTATTATTATTATTATTATTATTATTATTATTAGAAACACAACAAGCTGAGTCCACAGCAGACACTCTGCTGGCTGTTGGATTGTATCACACGTCGGACACTTCCCAAGTGCCTAGGACTGTGTGATTTATTATTATTATTATTATTATTATTATTATTATTATTAGAAACACAACAAGCTGAGTCCACAGCAGACACTCTGCTGGCTGTTGTATTGGATCACACGTCGGACACTTCCCAAGTGTCTAAGACTGTGCGATGTATTATTATTATTATTATTATTATTATTATTATTATTATTAGAAACACAACAAGCTGAGTCCACAGCAGACACTCTGCTGGCTGTTGTATTGGCTCACACGTCGGACACTTCCCAAGTGTCTAAGACTGTGCGATGTATTATTATTATTATTATTATTATTATTATTAGAAACACAACAAGCTGAGTCCACAGCAGACACTCTGCTGGCTGTTGTATTGGATCACACGTCGGACACTTCCCAAGTGTCTAGGACTGTGTGATTTATATTATTATTATTATTATTATTATTATTATTATTATTTGAAAAACAACAAGATGAGTCCAGAGCAGACACCCTGCTGGCTGTTGTATTGGATCACATGTTGGACACTTCCCAAGTGTCTAGGATTGTGCGATGTAATATTATTATTATTATTATTATTATTATTAGAAACACAACAAGCTGAGTCCACAGCAGACACTCTGCTGGCTGTTGTATTGGATCACACGTCGGACACTTCCCAAGTGTCTAGGACTGTGTGATTTATATTATTATTATTATTATTATTATTATTATTATTATTATTTGAAAAACAACAAGATGAGTCCAGAGCAGACACACTGCTGGCTGTTGTATTGGATCACATGTTGGACACTTCCCAAGTGTCTAGGATTGTGCAATGTAATATTATTATTATTATTATTATTATTATTAGAAACACAACAAGCTGAGTCCACAGCAGACACACTGCTGGCTGTTGTATTGGATCACACGTCGGACACTTCCTAAGTGTCTAGGACTGTGTGATTTATTATTATTATTATTATTATTATTATTATTATTATTATTATTTGAAACACAACAAGATGAGTCCACAGCTGACCCTCTGCTGGCTTTTGTATTGGATCACACGTTGGACACTTCCCAAGTGTCTAGGACTGTGCGATGTATTATTGTTATTATTATTATTATTATTATTATTATTATTATTAGAAACACAACAAGATGAGTCCACAGCAGACACTCTGCTGGCTGTTGTATTGGCTCACACGTCGGACACTTCCCAAGTGTCTAGGACTGTGTGATGTATTGGCGAATAATGCGCGCAAATGGTAATTTTGTCAGCACCAATTGTGTTTAAGTGCAGGCCAAGGTCTTTAGGCACTGCACCCAGTGTTCCAATCACCACTGGGACCACCTTGACTGGTTTGTGCCAGAGTATTATTATTATTATTATTATTATTATTATTATTATTATTATTATGCTAGATTACATTGTGTTTTTAAAATATGAGATTCACCCATGACCTCCCATAAACTCTGTGTGTGGTTATAGTAATACAGAATTTTAGAACAAGTTCCCAAACTATAGAAAGTAATTCACTTTTGTAGACACTAAATAGGGACATTATATTAACTACAACAGAGCCCTAGTGAGAGCTATGACACAAACATTTATTTAGGGAATGTGCTTTATCCTCCACCATCCAGAATGTTTTGGGCAACCACAAAACAGAAACGGGAAATCGAAGCAGGCATGTTGATGTAAGGACTTCTTGCAGACCCTGAAATTAGTTGGGGAGAATATGGAAGAGCAAGCAAAAAGCCTTCAGAAAGAGGTTGTAAAGGCAACAACCAAAATGATAATAACAGCCATAAATCACATTTATAGCAAGAGTTTGAACCCGTGGAGAGGGAGGTAACACTAAAGCAAATAGGTTTTGGAAAAAAGATACAAAAATACCGCAAAAGGAGAATAAAATATCCATTTAAGAATAAGTTTTTTTTTGGTACCTCTAAAGTGGCGGATGCCACCTTCAGATAGCAGTGCTGGTAGACTCCACACTGAGAGATTGAGTGATTTGTTTATAGTTCTATGGACACACACTGAGAAGTTTGTCATAAAAAATAAAAGCGTTCTCCCCCATGCTGCGGCTGAAATCGAAAAATGTGTTCGGGTGAAAGAGAACAATTTCCACCTTGCGGGTGTTGTGAAAGGAAGGAAGCAAACTGACTGTTTATAGACATTCTGCTGTTCACTCATTTTCCTTAATGCAATGCTTTAGGCTCCTGAGTCATTAGTGGCTTGAGCACCCAGTATAGGTCGGCACCTTTCAAGGTGTTTACATTCAACTGTAGCTTTCTATAAAATACTAGCCGTCCTCTGCCACGCGTTGCTTTGGCCCACTCTGGTGGTCATGGGGGTTCTGTGTTAGAGGTTTGGCCCAATTCTATTGTTGGTGGGGTTAAGAATGCTCTGTGATTATAAGTGAACTACAAATCCCAGCAACTACAACTCCCAAATGTCAAGATTCTATTTCCCCCAAACTCCACCACTGTTGACATTTGAGCATATTGAGTATTTGTGTAGAGTTTGGTCCAGATCCATCATTGTTTGAGTCCACAGTGCTCTCTGGATGTAGGTGAACTACAACTCCAAAACCAAAAGACACTGCCCACCAAACACTTCTGGTATTTTCTGTTGGTCATGGGAGTTCTGTGCGCCAAGTTTGGTTCAATTCCATCGTTGGTGGGGTTCAGAATGCTCTTTGATTGTAGGTGAACTATAAATCCCAGCAACTACTGTTCCGTCTCCCAGGAGCCTGGTTTGCTTTACCTTGCAGTTACTTGAGGTTGCTTCCCTTTGTATTTTTCCCAGGGATGCTGCAGCTCTGCAGAGCCCTTGGGCCCGCTTTGCCCTCCGCCTCCGTGGGCCCAGGCTCTCCTGCCTTCGGGATGCGGCCTCGCAGCATCCAGGAGGCAGTAGAAGGGGGGGGGGGTGAGGCGGCGGGCAAAGCGGCTTGGGCCCACTTTGCCCTCTGCCTCCGTGGGCCGAGCCTCTCCTGCTTTCGGGATGCGGCCTTGCCGCATCCAGGAGGCAGGAAAAGGGGGGGTGCGGCGGGCAAATGTTGTCCCCTGACCTTAAATCCAGTCATGTCCGACTCTGGGACTCTGCTGCTCATCTCCATTTCTAAGCCGAAGAGCCGGTGTTGTCCATAGACACCTTCAAGGTCATGTGGCCGGCATGACTGCATGGAGCGCCGTTACCTTCCTGCCGGAGCGATACCTATTGATCTACTCACATTTGCATGTTTTCAAACTGCTAGGTTTATATTTATTCTAAACTGCTAAGTTTATATTTGTTAAAATAGTTCTTCATTTTAATTATTGTATTATTTAAAGTGTTTTTTGCACTAGAAATAAGACATGTGAGGTGTGGATAGGAATTCATCCATTTTTTTTTTCAAATTATAATCCGGCCCTCCAACAGTTTGAGGGACTGTGATCCCGCCCTCTATTCAAAAAGTTTGTGGACCCCTGCTCTAATCTGTCAAGATCATTTTGAAATCTGTTCCTGTCTTCTGGAGTATTGGCTATCCCTCCCAATTTGGTGTCATCTGCAAACTTGATGATCATGCCTTCTAAGCCTTCATCTAAGTCATTAATAAAGATGTTAAACAGAACTCATATAGTGCAGTCCAAAGACAATAATGTGGATTATTTATTTATCATGTCATCCGCACAATAATGTGGATTATCAGCTTTGATAATGTGGATTATATGGCAGTGTAGAAGGGGCCAGAGAAGCTCTTTAGAGGTTGATCCAGATTGCCCCAGTCATCCACAATCAATGGTGAGGAGTGTTAGAAGCTGCAGCACAACAACGTCTAGGTCATTCCACCCTGGTCATTCCACAGATATATAAACCCAATTTTCCTGGTTCCAGCAGACCTCATTACCTCTGAGGATGCTTGCCATAGATGCAGGCGAAACGTCAGGAGAGAATGCCTCTAGAACATGGCCATATAGCCTGAAAAAACCTACAACAACCCAGTGATTCCAGCCATGAAAGCCTTCGACAAAACATCTAGGTTATTTTTAGAGCTGGTATTGGGCCCCTGGTTTTCCTAATGTTGCCTAACACATCATGGAAATGTACGACATACAGTAGAGAAGTACAATAATGAAGATAATGTATGTTAGAATTTCTTCAATTTGAGGCTTAAATCTAATATTGCTGCAAGTCACAATTGTCACTTTTCATAAACCACAAGAGACTTCTGCTTTAACTGTATTTATATGAATTTATGTTAGCCCAAAGTACATGAACTGTTGTACTCACCATATAATATTGTCAGCATTGATACAGGCATGACAAGAAACCCCAAGAGCATGTCAGCAATGGCAAGTGACATCAGGAAATAGTTCGTAGCATTCTGCAGCCTTTTCTCTAATGATACAGCCATGATGACAAGAATATTTCCAGCGATTGTTACAATCATCACAACGATAACTAGCAAGGCGGGCCAGTTTTTCTCGGGAAGAGGACTGTTTTCATGAAGAGAGGTGTTACAGAGTGGAGGGAGACTCTTCTCGCAAGAGCAGTTCATTGCATCTTCAACATACAGAGTCAGATTATACACATTCGACACATTGATCTCTTTAGAGACCAACATATTCCTGCAGAGTTTCCTGTCTTGGCTCAGTTGTAGCAACGTGTTCGCTGTGTGGTCCATCGAAGCCTTTTCTTCATAAAGCATGTCCGTTTCTAAGAACTGATATCTGTAAAATGCAAATTGCAGCTGTTTTTACATGATAAATTCTTGCATTCCTCGTGGGTGCAAAGCTGGAAATAAAAACGTTGAGAGGTTGCTTTACTTTTTCATTCGAAAAGCAAAATCAACATTCCAAATATTACAATATTCTCGGTTTGATGTCTAGTCTAGTGACAACTTGTGCTAAGAATCAAATCGATGACAAAACTCATTTGCAGATTACGACATGTTGACACAAAGCTATACAAAACAGGAAATAAATAGTGCACAGGTAACTAATTTTATAACTAGCCTTTGCCAGACAGAATGATATCTCTAAAGTACCTTATTTTTACATTGTTATTTTGCAAGATCCTGCATACAGAAGTAATGCTTTACCTTGGTTTGCTTGATCCTTCATTGCTTTTGCCAACCTGAAGTCCTTCCCTCTCCCCGCTTTCCACAATAATCATATTCTTCTGACAGTTTTGCTGACTTCTGAACTATGCGCTTGCCCCCAGTAGTTTTTCTTCATCTGTACGTCTTCTTTGCTAAGCATAGGCTGCTTCCACTGACAGCTCGCTTTGTTTGTATTTCCTCTTTAAGGCAAGCGATGCTGGAAGAATTGTCTTCGGTCGCAAGAGATGTACAGACGCTAAAAACAGAAGTCTCCATGCAAGGTGCAGAAGGGATTCGAGCAAGGAGGTAATTTCTTTCCCACTGATTTGTTTGGCATTCCAGATCTCCGGCGAATCAAACAAAATAAACAGCAAAGGTAGAAGAAAGGCAGACGAAAGAGGGATGGATTTGTTTCTTATATGCTGTAGCCTTGTATCCAGAGCTTATATTTAAAGAACAACAACAACAAACAATTTCCATGGGTAAGAATGTCGTGCAGAGGAGGGTTTGGCAGCTGCAATATCTTCTACCGCAAGAAACTGAGGAAGGCAGAAAACCAGGTTAGGAATGGTACATGCTGGCAAATGGTAAACAGATCATACCATACTTGAAGCTGCTCACGTCATGACCTTAAAACAAACTGCCTGTACTTCGTCCCTATCAGAGGTAATTTGAGGACCAGTTTGATGTCATAGAAAACAAACAATTAAAGAAAGAAAATGATGTATTGTCGAAGGCTTTCATGGGCAGAATCACTGGGTTGTTGTTGTTGTTGTTGTTGTTGTTGCTATTATTATTATTATTATTATTATTATTATTATTATTATTAACTGGAGCCCCCGGTGGCGCAGTGGGTTAAACCCCTGTGCTGGCAGGACTGAAGACCGACAGGTCGCAGGTTCGAATCCCGGGAGAGGCGGATGAGCTCCCTCTATCAGCTCCAGCTCCTCATGCGGGGACATGAGAGAAGCCTCCCACAAGGATGATAAAAACATCAGAAATCATCCGGGCGTCCCCTGGGCAACGTCCTTGCAGACGGCCAATTCTCTCACAACAGGAGCGGTTGCTCCTGACACGACAAAAAAAAAATTATTAACTTTATTTATACCCCACAAAATCTCCCGAAGGACTCGATGCGGCTTACAAAGGCCAAGGCCGCCAACAACAACAACATACAAATCTAACAGTAAAACTCATAAGCAAATAATAAAACATCAAGCAAAAACAATAAAATACTAAAAACAATGACACCATGACGCATTAAAAACCTATAGGCCAGGCCAAATGTAATGGACAGAATTTAAAAGTGCTGAACTTGACAAGAGGTATGTAGAGGTTTTTTGGAGGTAGGTGCAATGTGCAGACAATCCTGGTCTCTAACAAAGTGCGTTTGGGACATGATGCCAGGAGTTTCCTAATCTGGAAAGGCACACTGGAACAGCCAGGTCTTCAGGCTCTTCCTAAAGATTGCCAACGTTGGGACTTGTCTGATGTCCTTGGGGAGAGAGTTCCAGAGTCGGGGGGCCACCACAGAGAAGGCCCTGTCCCTTGTCCCCACCAAAAGCGCTTGCGACGCAGGTGGGATCGTGAGCAGTGCCTCTCCAGATGACCAAAGGGAATGCGTGGGTTCATATATGAAATGCGGTCACGCAGGTAGGCGGGTCCCAAACTGTTTAGGGCTTTGTAAGTGAGCACCTGCACTTTGAATTGTGACCGGGAGATGAACTCCCGGAGCTCCTTAAACAGGGTTGTTGTAGGTTTTTTCAGGCTATATGGCTCTAGAACAGTGGTTCTCAACCTTCCTAATGCCATGACCTCTTAATCCAGTTCCTCATGTTGTGGTGACCCTCAACCATAAAATTATTTTCATTGCTACTTCATAACTGTCATTTTGCTCGTGTTATGAATCATAATGTAAATATCTGATATGCAGGATGTATTTTCATTCACTGGACTAAATTTGGCACAAATACCTAATATGCCCACATTTAAATACTGGTGGGGTTGGGGAGAATTTATTTTGTCATTTGAGAGTTGTAGTTGCTGGGATTTATAGTTCAGCTACAATCAAAGAGCATTCTGAACTCCACCAACGATGGAACTGAACCAAACTTGGTACACAGAATTCCCATGACTAACAGAAAATACTGGAAGTGTTTGGTGAGCATTGACCTTGAGTTTTGGAGTTGTAGTTCACCTACATCCAGAGAGCACTGTGGACTCAAACAATGATAGATCTGGACCAGAATTAGCACAAATACTCAATATACCCAAATGTGGTGGAGTTTGGGGAAAATAGACCTCGATATTTGAGAGTTGTAGTTGCTGGGATTTATAATTTACCTAAAATCAAAGAGCATTCTGAACTCCACCAACGATGGATTAGAACAAACCTTGGCACACAGAACTCCCATGACTAACTCTGCGGCCCAGCCGAGGGAGCCTTCACGCAAGGAGAGCCCTTGGCTGGGTTGCGGCCTTGGAATCTTATTTGTCCTTGGTACTACTAAAGCAAAAAAGCAAACAAAAACCAAACCACAAATCTAGATCCTCATGCAACAACTGCTTCTTTGTATAATTAAACAATTAATAAAGACTATAGCATGCTGATTATTTTTTCTTTGGTTACAGATGATATATAGCTGAAATCAGGTGTCCAAAATACCTTAACATAGTCACATGCTCAATCACATGCATAATAAGGTGTGTAATCCCCACTTTATCTATTTCTGTAACTGTTTCTGCTCATATTATCGTTTCCTGCTTTGCCCACCTTTAGTTATCCTTGACAATCCCCCCACCTTCCAGGCCATTATTCTGGGTCTGCCACCCACATTGTGTGCTCCTCTTATCAAAAGTGCACAGTCCTGAGGACAGAGGAATGAGACAGAAAACTGGAAGTCTCTCTCTCCTTCTCAATTGTCAAAATAATAAATCTTCTCTCCCCTTGACTCTTCTCTAAATGGCAAATCTGTCATGGTACGGCAATGAAATGCAAAAGACATCCATTAAAGGGTGCATTGTGAAGATAGCTGTCACAGGATATATTCATAATGCATTGGAGAGAGAGCAAGAAAGAATAGACTGTAAGGAATCGATGATTGTAGCCAGTATGGTCTAATGACCTTAGTGTTGGGTCTATGAGTTGGCACACCAAGGTTCAAATCTCTGCTCAGACATGTTGGGGGCTGTCCTGGGTCCCATTTGGGAGAATATGTGATGTAAATTCATGACAAAATCAATTGGTTTAACACCTTATTTTCCCGACACCTACTCTGGCAACTTAGCCTTGTGGCCAATCCCTAAAACCTGACTCTCCTCTCCCCCCCCCCCCCCCCTTAACTACGAAGTGGAGGAGATATGAGCTCCATCCAGATCCCTCAAAGCATCAGATCAACTGTAGGAGGAAAGCAGATATTCTGGGATCTTTCTTGTTTCTTTGCCAGTGTTGTAGAGATTGTCTGGTTTGCCTACTCTTGAACATACAACATATAATTGTCCTTCTTTAGGGGTCTCTTTTAAATATATGGTACTATCATATACATATATGTGTGTGTGAATCGTATATATCTATCTATATCTCTGGCTGGATGGCTCTTTGTCAGGAGGGCTTAGATTATGTTTTCTTGCCCTGGTGAAGAACGTAGGACTGGATGGCCTTAAGGCAGCATTTCTCAACCTGGGGGTCGGGACCCCTGAGGGGTCATGAAGGGGTGTCAGAAGGGTTACTAAAGACCACTAGAAAACACAGGATATTCTATTGGTCATAGAGGTTCTGTGTGGGAAGTTTGGCCCAATTCTGTCTTTGGGGAGTTCAGGATGCTCTTTGATTGTAGGTGAACTATAAATCCCAATAACTACAACTCCCAGATGTCAAGGTCTGTTTTCCCCAAACTCCATCTGGGTTCATATTTGGGCATATGGAGTATTGGTCTAGATCCTTCATTGTTTAAGTCCACAGTGCTCTCTGGAGGTAGGTGAACTACAACTTAAAAATTCAAGGTCATGCCCACCAAACCCTTCTAGTGTTTTCTGTTGGTCATTGGAGTCCTGTGTCCCAAGTTTGGTTCAATTCCATTGTTGGTGGAGTTCAGAATACTCTTTGATTGTAGGTGAACTAAATACCAGCAACTACAACTCCCAAATAATAAAATGAATTTTTTTGAGTGATGGTCACTCCTTTGGTTAGTAGGTGTCTTGTGGCCAAATTTGGTGGCAATTAGTCCAGCGGTTTTAGAGTTACAGCCAAGTTTTTATCATCCTTCTAAAGGACAGGAGGGAGGGGGCCGACCTGATCTTACCAGGAAGGGAGTTCCATAGCTGGGGAGCAATCACCGAGAAGGCCCTGTCTCTCGTCCCCACCAATTGTGCCTGTGACAATGGCGGAACAGAAAGGAGGGCCTCCCCGGAGGATCTTAATCTCTGCGATGGTTCATAGGGGGAGATGCGTTCAGACAGGTAATTTGGGCCGGGGCTGTTTAGGGCTTTATACGCCAAAGACAGCACTTTGAATTGTGCATGGTATTTATTTATTTATTTATTTTGCTTGTATACCGCAATTTCTCAGCCTTGTAGGCGACTCAACGCGGTTTACAACAAGAGCAAAAGTCAATCCGACAGCATACAAAATTTAAAAACCATTAACAGCATAATATACAAAATGACATATCAATAACAACACATTAACGTCTCGTAACTAGAATCGTGATCCAATTCGTCTTCCATAATTCCGTTTCCTATATTCATCGTGTACATTGCATTGTTTAACCGAACGCCTGTTCGAACAGCCAGGTTTTTAGTTTTCTTCAAAACACCATTAACGAAGGGGCTGATCTAATGTCCATGGGAAGGGCGCTCCACAGCCGAGGGGCCACCACAGAAAAGGCCCTGTCCCTCGTCCCCGCCAGCCGTGCCTGTGATGCAGGCAGGATCGAGAGCAGGGCCTCCCCAGAAGATCTTAGAGTCCTGGTGGGTTCATAAGCAGAGATACATTCGGATAGGTAGCTTGGGCCAGAACCGTTTAGGGCTTTAAAGGCCAACGCCAGCACTTTGAATTGAGCCCGGTAGCAAATCGGCAGCCAGTGGAGCTGGTGCAGCAAAGGAGTTGTATGCTCCCTGCGCTCCGCTCCTGTTAGTATCATGGCTGCCGCACGTTGGACTAGTTGGAGCTTCCCAGCCGTCTTCAAAGGCAACCCCACGTAGAGAGCGTTGCAGTAGTCTAAACGGGATGTAACCAGAGCGTGGACTACCGTGGCCAAGTCAGACTTCCCAAGTTACGGGCGCAGCTGGCGCACGAGCTTTAACTGTGCAAATGCTCCCCTGGTCACCGCCGAAACCTGGGGTTCCAGGCTCAGCGATGAGTCCAGGATCACACCCAAGCTGCGAACCTGCGTCTTCAGGGGGAGTGCGACCCCGTCCAACACAGGCTGTAACCCTATACCCTGTTCGGCCTTGCGACTAACCAGGAGTACCTCTGTCTTGTCTGGATTCAGTTTCAATTTGTTCGCCCTCATCCAGACCGTCACAGCGGCCAAGCACCGGTTCAGGACCTGGACAGCCTCCTTAGTAGCAGGTGGAAAGGAGTGACAGAGTTGGACATCATCTGCGTACAGATGACATCGCACCCCGAAACTCCGTATGATCTCTCCCAGCGGCTTCATGTAGATGTTAAACAACATGGGAGACAGTATTGAGCCCTGAGGAACCCCACAAGACAAAGGTTGTGGAGTTGAACAGGTGTCCCCCAGTAACACCTTCAGAGACCGGCCCTCTAGGAATGACCGGAGCCACTGTAAAACAGTACCTCCAAGACCCCCTGAAGATGTAGCAAACTGGCAGCCAATGGAGCTGGTGTAACATGGGAGTCATATGCTCCCTGTATGCCACCCCAGTTATTAACCTGGCTGCCTCTCGTTGGACTATTTGAAGTTTCCAAGCAGTCTTCAAGGGCAACCCCACGTAGAATGTGTTGCAGTAGTCTATTCTGGATGTAACGAGAGAATGGACCACTGTGGCCAAGTCTGACTTCCCAAGGTACGGGCGCAGCTGGCGCACAAGTTTTACTAATAATATTACATTTTAATGCCATAGTACAATATAGTAATATATAATACTGATGTTGTACTATGTTAATAATATAATATAATGTATGTATATATCTTGTAAGCTGCTCTGAGTCTCCTTCGGGGTGAGAAGGGCAGCATATAGATGTCGTAAATAAATACATAAATAAATAAATAGTAGCATTGCCTAGCCCACATTTGACTAGTTTGTTTGCCAGAAGGTCACGGGGGACCTTGTCAAAGGTCTTACTGAAATCAAGATACATCCACATCATTTCCTGCATATACCAAGCTTATAACTCTATTGAAAAAAGAAATAAGATTAGTCTGGCATGACTTGTTTTTGAGAAATCCATGTTGAAAGCCTCCAGAGAAGGAGATTCCACCAGCATATGCCAACAGCTTTTACCATCAGGAAGCTCTGCAATTTGAATACATTGCTCCGTGTCCCTTTGGGAGGTTAGGAGGTGAGACCTGTCCCCATTACTATATTAGGGTGGAAAAGGAGCTTCCAGGTGACTTATTTTCATTGCAGTGTTGCTTATGTAACAAAGTCAAGGGAAAAAAAAACATTGTAAGCTTCTTTCATGCTGCAGGAAAGGTGAACGGTTTTTTCCACAGGAGTATATTAGATTAATTTGTCATGACACTCATATTTGCTTTGCTGTAGGAGAGATATTCCCAGATGTTTCCAAGGCAATTTTTGTTCATTATTGCAGAAGAGTTTGTCGAGTGCCTTTCACTCTTTAAATTATAATATAAACTTACAATTAGAGCAGTAAACAGTGTCATAATACCATTGGTTTCAGTAATACAGTTCAGCACAGCATCTGATGGAATTTTAATTGACCGATTGCAATGTGCAAATAACAGAACAATGCTGAGCTATTTTAAGACCTTTTATTGATTGTTCAAAGAACAGATGCTCTTTTGTCTGCACTGCATTAAAAGAAATAAGCTTTATTTGTTCATATACAAAACTACATACTTTTAAATAAGTATCAGAAGACTTATCGGAAGATTTCAGTGTTACAGTACATTCTGTAGTGACTAAATTACAATTTTCAAGGAACCACTGTTTCAAGCAGTGAGTAGAGAAATAAATTGTTCATAAATAGCAAGTGGGAGGCTCAATTGAGTCACTGTACTGAGGAATATAAATACGATCAATATACAAAGGCCGTTTCAATACATTCTTCATCATTACCAATCATAATATTTGCTTTCTGAACAGCTTAACAGCATGTGAAAGCAGTCTGCTGTATTCGTAATAGCGAATCTCAGAGACAAATGCAAAAATCCTATTGACTTTAAATTTTATTTTGAGGAAATACATTGGTAGCTTTGAAGGGTTTCTTTTTTATCATAACATATATCAATCATCCTCTGCAGCTGTAAGGAGATAGGTTGCAGCTTAGCAGATATTAGTGACAACAATATTTGCACAATGACTATCCTAAATATGAATAGAAAGAGGACACCTGTCAAGCAATCAAAAATTAAAACTGACAGATACACACTTGGGTCGGGGGATGGGACAAATGACCAAACAGTATTTTGGAAAATAGAGCACAGTGAAGGCTATAGGGCCATAAACAATGATTTGATCAGATTGGTAACTGAAACTTAACATCCACTTGCGCTTGCTTTGCTAAGGTCACTATTTCAGAAAGTTTCACAACCTGGAAGACAAAAAAAAACACAACATAATATATCTAACAGCAAATAAAGGTAAAGTAATAAATTACCAGGTCCAACATGTGTTATATAAACATAGGTGAGCCTATGAAAATAAAATCAGAGGCTCTGAAGACCTAGACCTTTAATAATAATAATAAAACTTTATTTATATACCGCTCTATCTCCCCGAGGGGACTCAGAGCGGTTCCCAGGTAAAAATCACAGAACATACAAAGTAAAAACAACATAACCATAAGATTAACAAAACAAAATATGCATAAAAATTGTCGCCATAACACACATATATTAAAAGTAATCCTGCCTGTTCAAGGCAATTAAAAAAATTAAAAGGCCGGGCCAAGATTTGTGCAAGCCCAAAAATTCTAGGGGGGCCAGGAATTAAGTGAAATGCTATGGCAGGCAACAATAATATTAGGTACGAGTCTGTGGCTGTTCATTCCAGGGCCGACTAGAGGAAATGATCTGAGTAACTGGTAGGAAGAATAAGGCCGTATTCAACAATGTATAAGACTGAGTTAGAACTGGCCATTTTCAAAGGCTTGTTGAAACCACCAGGTCTTCAAGCTCTTACGAAAGGAGGGGAGGGATGGGGCCTGTCTTATTTCCATTGGAAGGGCATTCCAGAGGCAGGGGGCCACCACTGAGAAGGGCCTCTCTCTTGTCCCCACCAACCACGCTTGAGATGGTAGTGGGACTGAGAGGAGGGCCTCCCCGGAAGATCTTAGAGTTCGCGCCGGTTCATAGAAGGAAATGCGATCACGGAGACAGGTGGGGCCCGAACTGTTCAGGGCTTTATAGGTCATGACCTGCTCCTTGAATTTGGCTCGGCAACTTATCAGCAGCCAATGAAGCTTTAATAGGGGTGTTGTATGCTCCCTATAGTTTGCTCCAGTAAGGAGCCTGGCTGCCGCCCGTTGTACCAGTTCAAACTTCCGGGCCGTCTTCAAGGGTAGCCCCACGTAGAGCGCATTGCAATAGTCCAGTTTGGATGTAACCAAGGTGTGGACCACCCTGGTCAAGTCAGACTTCACGAGGTATGGTCGTAGCTGGCTCCCAAGTCTGAGCTGACACCTTTCGTGTTGGTGAACTCTTGCAGAACACAACATTTATATCCTGGTGGCAGACTTACTGACTGACTGACTGACTGACTGACTTATTTATTTACAACATTTCTACCCTGCCTTTCTCCACCCCAGAGGGAACTCAAGGTGGCTTACACTTAGGCAATTATTTGGTGCCTTCAAATGCAATGTACAGTTAAAATAAACATTTAAATTGAATTATAAAATACCTTAAAACATTTAAACATATAAAACAATGTTAACTACATTATCCAAACTCATAGTCTGGGCCATTCCAATATTTACTGCACATAAATCCATATTTATCTATTTCACAAGATCTCCAAAGGCCTGAGCAAAAAGCCACATTTTTACTTTCTTGCGGAAGGTCAGGAGGGAGGGGGCTGATCTAATATCCCCGGGGGGGGGGGGGATTCCACAGCCAAGGGGGCCATCACTAAGAAGACCCTATCTCTCGTCCCCAACAGTTGCACCTGCAAAGGAGCTGGGACCAAGAGCAGGGCCTTCGCAGACAATCTTAAGTTTCAGACAAGGGCTGTACCACCTTGCCTAGAAGGAAGTTTCTGATATCAGCTTCACCAGGCAGACCACCATGGGCAACATCAAAGGCTTGATTTTTTCCACATGCTCTGCCCATCACCTTTGTCTGAAAGTCCTTTTGGGGAAACTCCTTCAAGGAGAGAGGCAAGGACCATTTCTTCAATTACTGAATCTGTATTGGGTCTTGGTTAATCCACATAGGATCATAGAGTTGGAAGAGACCTCGTGGGCCATCCCATCCAATCTCCTGCCAAGAAGCAGGAAAATCGCATTCAAAGCACCCCCAACAGATGGCCATCCAGCCTCTGTTTAAAAGCCTCCAAAGATGGAGCTTCCACCACACTCTGGGTCAGAGAGTTCCACTGTTGAGCAGCTCTCACAGTTAGGAAGTTCTTCCTCATGTTCAGGAGGAATCTCCTTTCCTGTAGTTTGAAGCCATTGTTCTGCATCCTAGTCTCCAGGGCAGCAGAAAACAGGTTTGCTCCTTCCTACCTATGACTTCCCTTCACCTATTTATACATGGCTCTCATCATGTCTCCTCTAAGCCTTCTCTTCTGCAGGTTAAACATGGCTAGCTCTTTAAGTCGCTCCTCATAGGGCTTGTTCTCCAGACCCTTGATCATTTTAGTTGCTCTCCTCTGGACACATTCCAGCTTGTCAACATCTCCCTTAAACTGTGATGACCAGAATTGGACACAGTATTCCAGGTGTGGCCTGACATTCATTATTTGCTTTTTTAAACTGTTGTTGTGGAGGGGGTACCTCCACATTAGTAGAGGGAGATAAGTCAAGGAAAAAAGAAAATATCACTGTGGATTATACAGTTTTTAATACACTCCTCCCCGCTCTGCCCCCTTTTCCAATGCTCAGCTACCAGGCTACTCTTCAACCTACAAGAAAGGAGATTCCATCTGAACATTAAGAAGAACTTCCTGACTGTGAGAGCCGTTCAGCAATGGAACTCTCTGCCCCGGAGTGTGGTGGAGGCTCCTTCTTTGGAAGTTTTTAAACAGAGGTTGGATGGCCTTCTGTCAGGGGTGCTTTGAATGCAATATTCCTGCTTCTTGGCAAGGGGTTGGATTGGATGGCCCATGAGGTCTCTTCCAACTCTATGATTCTATGATTTCTTGCCTAACAATATAGTTGTTTAATACTTTCAAAGCAAGACCATTCTTATTCATGGTTTAATGGCAGTAGAAAAGGTATGGGATCCTAGGCTGGAACCTCAAGCAAGATCACAAAGGTCTGCAAGGAGAAACAGTTTCAATATTAAAACATACAAAAGGTGTAAAAGTAGATGAAAGCCTTTTTAGATTCCTTTCTAGAAGTAGAGAGGCTTTTAAAATTTTAATCTAAGATATTCTGAAGACCAGCATTAGGAAAGACGTAAGTGCCCTGGAAGAAAAATAATGGGTGGATTGGAATAAAGATACTAATGGCAGAGTTCAAGCCAGTGATCTGAGAGGCCTAGCTCCGTCAGCAATTGATATAGCACCTTTTTATCAGCTAAAGATCCAAATATTGACTTTAATCAATCATTTGAAAACCACTGTCCAAAGACAGCGGTGATGATAAATGCAGATGTTTTGTTTTCTGGGGGAATACCTAGGGCATACTCATCATTATGCATAAAAGCTTCTGAGAGCAAAGCTACGATGGTAGCATCACTGAATATCAAGACTTGTATAGTATAGGTTGATCAAAACAGAAATAAATTCTAAGCCACACCGACTGCTGTCTTGCTTTGTATTGCCTTTCAGTTTTGACGAGCTTGACATGGGGAAGCAGAAAGGTTACAGTGCTGGTTTAAGCTCAAGAAATATAGAGGCTCCTCTGGGAGCTATTTCGTCCTTAGGCATTGATTCAGAGAAGATTTGGCTTGAGTGAGAAGAAGCAGTCACTGCTACTAAAACAAAAATAAAACACACTGCTGTTGGTGAAGTCTGTCAAGGGCTCCTGGTCAAGCCATCCAACCTCTTCCAACCTCTGTGAAACATGGACCGTCTACACCAGGGGTCCTCAAACTAAGGCCCGGGGGCCGGATGCGGCCCTCCAAGGTCATTTACCCGGCCCTCGCTCAGGGTCAACCTAAGTCTGAAATGACTTGAATGCACATAACAACAACAACAATCCTATCTCACCAGCCAAAAGCAGGCCCACATTTCCCATTGAAATACTAATAAGTTTATAATTGTTAACATTGTTCCTCATTTTAATTATAGTATTGTTTTTAAGTGTTTTTTACACTACAAATAAGATGTGTGCAGTGTACATAGGAATTCATGGGGTTTTTTTTTCAAATTATAATCTGGCCCTCCAACAGTTTGAGGGGGTGTAACCTGGCCCTCGGTATAAAAAGTTTGTGGACCCCTGGTCTACACATATCACTTTCGACTTCTGGAAAGATTCCATCAGTTTTGCTTTTGAAAAATCCTGCAAATCTCTTGGGAAGAAAACAGCCATATATATTTCAGAGCTCTGGAAGAATCAAAGATCACCAGCACTGAAGTGATGATCCTCTGCCATCAACTTTGTTGGACTGGCCACATTTTCCAAATGCCTCATTACTGTCTCTCAAAGCAGTTTACTCTACTCTCAACTCAAGAACAGAAAACGGAACGTCAGTGAACAGCAAAAGAGATTATATGATGGGCTTAAAGATAACCTAAAAAAATGTTACCTGGGAAGCCCTGGCCCTTGAGCGTTCTACCTGGAGGTCAGCTATTACCAGCAACACTATGGATTTTGAGAAGGCATGAATTGAGGGTGAAATCAAGAAACCTGCCAAGTAGAAGGTGTGTCCAGCAAATCTGCCTTCCTTCCGGAAATCTATCACTGTGAAAGACCATGCGGATGCAGACTAGGTCTTCACAGTCATTTATAGACCCACTACCAAGATTCTTCCTCTGAAAAACACTGGCCATGTGTGATTTGCCCATGACGATGACTTCAAGAGCTGTTTGGATTCTTTGTCTGTTCTTTTTTGAACTTGTTAGGAAAACCAACGTTCTTGGAGATGAACAGGAACAATTTGAAAAAGAGTTTTCAACATATTTGGCTTTCTGATTTTTTCTTCCTTCTTAGAAAAACTCACCAGTAAGTTTTATTGATTCTGAGTGTCTAATGTTTTTCCTTCCCTCAAAAAACTGTCCAGATTGTCTTTGTCCCCCTTCCTGTTGACCTTCTGGCAGCAAGGTAAAACATCTTTGTTCAGGCAGGCTTTTATAGCACAAGGTTTTTAGGTGTTGTGATTTTAGCTATAAAGAGGTTCTTAATTGGTTTTAACAGTTTATATTCAATACTGTTCCATTTAATTCCATTTTAATGTTTGTATGTTTTTAGGTTTTACTTGTATTGTATTGGTTTTGTTGTGAGACACTTTGAATGTTCAATATT
The DNA here is from genome assembly GCF_037176765.1 of Anolis sagrei. Taxonomy (NCBI): domain Eukaryota; kingdom Metazoa; phylum Chordata; class Lepidosauria; order Squamata; family Anolidae; genus Anolis; species Anolis sagrei. The sequence goes on from NC_090021.1 coordinate 150,120,066, forward strand.
AATTGCCAATTTCACACTACAACAAGAAATCCATAGCAAAAATATGGAAAAACTTGTTAGCTTACCATTTTAGCAGCTTCATCCAAATCATCACAAGCAAGTATTTTCAGACCACTGTCTGTTATTAATGCTTTGGCATCATCAACTCGTGTACCTGCAAAGTCAAATTAAAGATTAATAAATCACTGTGCTCAATGTCATTTGAGACACTCAACTCACAACAAAACAAGGTACAAGAAAAATACCAGAACGTCATCTGAAGAAGCAGCTGCAATACTCTAGTTTTCAGAACGTATGTTTTCAATAATGTACAACTCAGGTGGCCCCATCTGATTTTGCCCAGCCCTTGTTAGTACTCAGGTGGGAGACTGCCATGGCATACCAGATGCTGTAGGCAATATTTCAGAGGAAAGAACAGGCAAAGCTACCTAAGTGTTTCTTACCTAAGAAAATCCTATGAAATCCATTGGGTTTCTATAAGTTTTATCTTGCCCGAGTTTTTAATTAGTTTTAATCAGTTTGTCCTTTTAATTACTACATGTTGCCCACCCATTATTACTGTGCTTGTGCATATTCTTTTTTTTATATTGTTATGTATTCATGTGTTTTATGTCACTATGGTGTTATTGTTTGTTGTTCGCATTTTCGGTTTGTGTTTTTGGTTTTTCTCTATTGTAATTGTCATTTGGACTTGGCCTCATGTAAGCCGCTCTGAGTCCCCATTGGGGAGATGGTGGCGGGGTAATAAATAAAGATTATTATTATTATTATTATTATTATTATTATTATTAAGTTGACAGGCAAATTAAAGGTACATACACACAGACATGTGAAAATGTATTATAAGCCTTGAGAGAAAATTAGTTACCTATAGGCAACAGCTCTATTAAGATTGGACTTCTGAATTAGTTTCATGACTACCATACATTGAAAGTTAAGGTACATGGTTCCCTGTTATCCCAATCCAGTTTGCTGGAACATATCAACATTTAGCAAGCCCTTCATCTACTAAAGTTTCTCAAGTTGCTCCTGATACGACAAAAAAAAATCTACTAAACATATAGGCAGAATAATCAGGGCAATTGGTAATTTTATGTAGAAACTTGGATGCAATATCTTGGGATATTTTCCCTGAAGAGAACTGCAATTGTGAAAATAAGATACTATATAAATCACTCAAAAATTTTACAAACACAGTTTGAGTATCCCTTACACAAAATGCTTCGGGCCAGAAGTTTTCCGTGATTTTGGAATGTTGCATACTTGTACACACACACACACACACACACACAAATATGTGTGTATGTATCTCTTGGAGATGGGACTCATGTCTAAACACACATTGATATTTCACACATAGCATGAATGTAACTTTATACACACTATTTTAAAATAATTTTACACATAGAATAACGTTTGTGTATTTTGAACCATTAGAAAGCAATTATGTCAGTACGTCAGTTACCCATGTGGAAGAGTTGGATTTTGGAGTATTTCAGATTTTGGATAAGATATGCTCAAGCTGCACTTTTGAGTCATTGTCTCCTGCATTTTTGTCCTTAAGCATAAAACTCTACAACACAAGGCAGATATTAAGGTTCTCACATACAAAGAAAATCTAAAGCAGTGGTTCCCAACCTTTGCGCCTCCAGGTTTTTTGGACTTTAGCTCCCAGAAATACCAGCCAGCTTACCAGATGTTAGGAACTGTGGGAGCTGAAGTCCAAAACACCTGGAGGTCCAAAGTTTGGGAACCACTGATCTAAACCTTGAGTGTAGCCTTCAACAGCATAAGCTGTGTTGAGCACAGACACATAAAAGAGCTGCTTACAAAAAAAGCCAAGGTTCACTACCTGTGGGCACCTTGTTATCCACACATTTATATTCAATAGAAAACGGATGGGGGCATTAAACACTGCAGAGGAATGGGAGGCCTACCCAGTGATATGAATAATATGTTTAAGAGATCGTGGTACTGATGTGGAAAGCAAATTACAGAATATAATGACCACTGAATTCAATAATATGCGGAATGCTCACCTTGTAACCGTACAACAATAGGTATTTTCAGTTCCAAATCTTTTACTGCCATAATTATACCTTGTGCAATCACATCACACCGCATAATGCCTCCAAAAATATTTACCAGAATTGCCTGCACCTGTGTGAAGAAGCATATAGGATTGTAAGAACTCATTTTAAGCAACAGAAGATTAATAGTTTTCCTATTTAAGGAAAATAGGAACACAAACACAGGGATGGCATGAACTAGAGAGTAGATGTAATTAATATACTAAGATGCTCAGGGCCTGTACAATAGAATGTAGGAACACAATTAAAGACAGGTATAGCTCAATTAGTATAGGTGGTTCTGGGCTTAACTTCTTGAATAGAAACTGGTACCAGAGGTAGAAATAACATAGAAAGAACACACACAAAAACTCATTTCTTCACACTTTCATTCAAATCCAAAATTATGAACATTTGAAATGAAACACCCAAGTCAGGGAAACCTTACATAATCAATCAAAAATTGGAAAGTTTCAAAAATGCACTTTGGGATACTTTTTAAAAAACTTTCAACAGCTTCTGTTTTCTTACGATTTCCATTTTGATGGCAAAATGTATAGATCTAAGCTTTCCAACATGCCAGAGAAACTGGTTCGTCTGCTTTCCTATTTTCTTTCTGTTTTGCTGTTCACACATGCTCAGTAAGTGAATTTGGAGGCAGCTGCTTCTTGTGCATGTTACATATAAGCTTCCACAACAACAAGAGGATCACTAAGAGTGGATTCCATTCTTTCTTAGGACTACTTTATTGCATAGTTTATTGCACCCCCCCCCCCCCCCGCAATCCAATATGGAAAGTCATTCTCCCAATAACAATGCTGCAAAAAAATGCAACTGGAAAGAAGACAAAGCTGAGTCTAAGCTATGTTCCAATAAAAGGACTTTGTAAAAAGTTCTTCATCAGATGCTTTGTTAACCAAAATACGTCTGTATTTGTATAAATGTAACATATAACTTTAATGGATGAATTTCAGTTTATTCTGCCTGATGTGGACATGGTGCTTAAAGCAGTGAGGCCCATTATCTGTTTGTGCTCCTAGACAAATGGTACAGCAAATTGGTTAAAGCTAAGGAGGCCAGCATCTGAGTGTATGCCAAGAAACCTTATGCACACAGTTGAGTTTCAGCATGGAAAAAGAGATGCCTCCATGATAAATAAAATATAGTGGTATGCATTGTAAGTTTTCTTCACTGAAAAAATTCAGCTTTCATCCCCATTTAAATGCACTATTCCCACTGTGGAAATAGCAGATTATCTTGAGAAAACATGCAGAACTAAACTCATCAGTGGTGATCAAACAAGGGAAAACAAACCTTCTTAAGTCTTTTTTTCCCCCTGACTTTCACACACACACCCCTTGTGTGGAAAAATTGGAAATATTCAATAAAACATATTCAGGGAAAAAACCACAAGAGGACAAACTGACCAATTATAAAATCAAGGCTACATTCCTGCATGTATTTACTAGTAAGAAAGTTCACTGAACATTTTGAGACTTACTTCTAAGTAAAGGCCTACAGGGCTCTGCTTTATATAATCAGCATATTCCTTGATAAAAGAATGGCATTTTCTTATATAAAATATCTTATTTCTAATTCCAGTAATTACGTTATACTGAGAAATATGAAGATACATGCAGAATTCTAAAGAATAGTAGTTATTATTTATTTATTTACTAGCCTTCCCCTGCCACACATTGCTGTGGCCCAGTCTGTGTATATGTGTTTTGTGTGTGTATATGTGTTTTGTGTGTGTATATATTTGTGTATATGTGTATATATGTGTGCTTGCGTATATATATGTGGTTTTGCTTGTGTATATGTGTATGAACGTACGTATATATGTATATATGGTTTATTGGGGGGGGGTTGAGTCCGTTCTACTAGGTTTTTGTGTGTTTTTAGGGGTGATGGTCACTTGTTGGCCTGATAGGTGTATTGTGTCCAAATTTGGTGTCAATTTGCCCAGCGGTGTTTGAGTTCTGTTAATCCCACAAATGAACATTACATTTTTATTTATATATAGATTTTTTAAATTTTTAACCCACCCTCTCTCCCCGAAGGGATTCAGGGCGGCTTCCATAGACAAAAATGGCTGTGCTCCTACCTTTTTATCTGAAGTAATAAGTCTAAAGGCCTCGGTCACCTGCTGTGCTGTAGCACCACCACCAACATCAAGAAAATTTGCTGGAGTGCCTCCATGAAGTTTAATTATATCCATGGTGGCCATTGCAAGACCAGCTCCATTTACTGCAAGAAGAAAAGAACAAGAGTGAGTGAGGACATAAGAAGATCACAGATCCCATCACCATCACTGGCACTATGATGTTTAAACAAGGCAAACATACCCAGGCATCCAATGTTGCCATCTAATCCTATATAATTAAGATCAGACTTTGCTGCATCCCTGTCTCTTTCATCCTCTTGGGTCCAGTCTTGCAAGTCGAAGATTTTCCGCTGACGATAAGCTGAATTACTATCGAAGTTTATCTTTGCGTCCATACACATCACTTGGAAGACAAACACATTGCATTTAGATCACTTAACACTGAGGATACTAATTTCTCTGAAACTCTACAACTAGGTTCTGAAGTAGAAGCAGTTATGTAACCCATTCTCGTCAATTGTCATAACAATGCACTTCATATACAGGATGAAGTTACACACAACAATATTTTATACAAGAACTCACACAGTATCTTAACCTTGCCCAAATGCAGTGCCTGTGGTCACTGTGGGACCTGCAAGGGGAACTACTGTATTTACTCGAATCTAACGCTCACCTTTTTGGGTAATCATCTTCCCAAAATTAAGGTGCACGTTAATTTGTGTAATATGGTAATTTTAGTGCTGAGCTAAAGCAAAAGGGGAAGCTGCTTCAGGAGCACCTGGAGCTTCTATCTGAGGGATGTATCTGTAATTTGATTGTTATGGTTCAATGCTATGTAATCCTGGGATTTGTAGTTTGGTGAGGTACCAACATTCTTTGGCAGAGAAAGCTCAAGGCCTTGTATATATCAAGGCCTTGTATATATCAAGGCTTAACACCTTCAAAGCCTTTCGATTGCCCTCCCCAAGGAAATTAAAACAGTACCCTTACTTTCTTCAGTCTAAACTTTTATGTTTAGGCAAGCCTTCAGTGAAGAAAACTAGACTGAAGATTTTTATCGACTGGAGAGAAGTGAAATATGATCTGACAAGACTTCACACTAACGTATATTGTTTTTTAAATGCATATTTATGTTTTATTGGTTGTTTATATGTTTATATATGTTTTAATTACAGTTGATTTGTACAGTATTTAATATGTTGGAAGCCACTTTGGGTCTCTTTGTGGGTGAAAAGCGGGACATACAAAAATATGGATTATCATTATTGTTGTAAAACTACAGTCCCATGACTCTGTAACATTGAACAAAGGTAGTTAAAGTAGATTTATTCTACAACATAGATGCATCTCAAGGTTTTCATTTCCACTGATTTTCAAACAGAATAGCCCTCCCAGGCCTTCCATCAAGTTACAACATACATTGCTGTCTAGAAAAAAAAGCTACAGTTCAGTTACCACATGATACAATATGTTTTTATATTGTATCATGGTGGTGACCATCGTTTTTCCCAAAGAAACCTAGAGAAATCCTTATGGTTTAGCAGTTGTAGATTTTTATAGGAAGTGCCATCTCCAATGTGCAGCCTGGAGTGGTATAGTCCACGCATCTCCTTACTTTGTTACATGTATTGGTCACACCTTGTACTGCCTGTAGTGGATTTTTAGTTTTTTTTCTTTCATAGAATCACAAAGCTAGCAGGGATTTCATGGCTCATCCTGTTCTAACCTCTGATGACATAGTAAGTCATCAGAGGTGCTTTGAATGTGATTTTTCTGCTTCTTGGCAGGGGGTTGGACTGGATGGCCCACGAGGTCTCTTCCAACTCAATAATTCTATGATTCTAAGCAGAGCCCCCGGTGGCACATTGGGTTAAACCACTGAGATGCTAAATTTGTTGAACAAAAGGTTGCAGGTTCAAATCCGGGGGGGGGGGGGGGGCGTGTGAGCTTCCACTGTCAGCCCCAGCTTCTGTCAACCTAGCAGTTTGAAAACATGCAAATGTGAGTAGATCAATAGGTACCGCTAAAAATCATGGACATAATGTGAATGGACAAATTAACATATATACTAGCAAGAACAAACAACAAACACTCAAAAAGGACCGATTGGACACCCTTGAGTACCTGGCTGAGGGAAAATAAAGTAACTTTAACTATAGAGTAACAACTTTAACTACCTACAGCAATAAAATAATAACATCAATTACAACAACTATAAGAAAGAAACCTAAGCTCTAGCGACCCACTGCCAAAATAAGGAAGAAAAGAAAGAACTACGTACTGGAAATATTTATATGAAGAGAGACGGAAGAACTCCCCCCCCCCCCCCCCGTTGTTCTCTACCCTTCACTTGTATACCCCTCATCCTCACCACCCCGGTTTTACCTATTCTTTCCCTCACTCCCCCCACCCCATCTCCCCTTAAACTACCCCTCCCCCCCAAACCCCGCTTTTATTGTCTGGAAAGAAAATCACTAATAAAAATTTATATAAAAAAAGAATAGGTACCGCTCCTGCAGGAAGGTAATGGTGCTCCATGAAGTCATGCTGACCACATGACCTTGGAGGAGTCTATGGACAACACTAGCTCACTACTGCATCACTGATAGGTGGCTATCTAGCCTTCACTTCTGAACTCTAAGGGAAGCAGAAGAACTTCCAAACAATCCACTGCCTGACTGTTGGCAGTATTCAGATGCCAACCAGTGCTGATAGACCTAAACCATTGTTACTTGTACTAACAATATAGGGAAATCTAAGTTACTTCCATGATGTTTGATGTAGATTTGTAAACTATTTTTCCCAAACATGAATGAAATGTGGATACCCAATTACAAGTTTCCATAAGTCGTTACACACATTATTCCATTAGAGAATACTTTACCAATCCCTGTGGAATCTTCAACCATGGGGTTAATTTCTACCATTGTGGCATCAAATTTAATGAAGAGGTTGTATATCTTAATCATATTTTCAGCAGCTTCATTTACTAAATTAGCAGGAAATCCCATTTTCTTGGCCAGCTAAAAACAGAAAACAGTAAGTTAGCAGGAATCCTATGAGAAAATACACTAGACATATAAAATGGTAGAAGGGGAGAGAAAAGAGAGAAGTGTTGCAGGATCTTTAGGACTCACTGGTTTTTATCAACTTTCATGGCTATACACCTACTTCTTCAAATGCAACAAAGGGCCCTTCCACACAGCCATATAACTCAGAATATCAAGACAGAAAAAACACACAATATCTGCTTTGAACTAGGTTATCTGAGTCCGCACTGCCATATATCCCAGTTCAAAGCAGATAATGTGAAATTTTATTCAGCTGTGTGGAAGGGGCTGGAGTGATAATAAATGCTTAGGTAAAAAGGCATATTTGTATGGAATGTAATAGGTTCCAGAAAGATGCAACTCATGTTCCTTAGTCTAAATTTTAAAAGGTCCGAGTGAGACTATATAGACCTTTCAGATTTTTGTAGTGGCTAGGTGTAGTGAATTCCCTACCAGTTAGGCTGAGAGAGGCCTTGGAAAATAGTAGGTCCAAGACCCTTTCCATCTTAGGAAAGGGTGCCAGGGGAATGCATTTAGTCACTCATTTCCTGGAGGGGGAGTGTTCAGTAAGAGCAGTAAGAGAAATGAGAGAAATGTGATTGGCTAAGTTAGAGTGGGCGGAGCCTAACTTGTCAAAAGGGAAAAAATTGTCTTTAAATAGAGGTTTTTAAAATCCTGTCAGGAGATTGAACTTGGCTGTTGAAGGGAGAGGGTGTTTGTAGTTTGGAATGGTGTAGAGGGTTAGGAAAAGACCTGAGATTGGCCAGAGTTGCTAGCAGGGACAGATAGTGAGGAGTTTACAGCTATTAGGGAGGTAGCTGGGAAACAGAGAGATAGATCCAGGTTAGGACTATCTGTGCTGATGGAGAATTACTGTCAGAGAAACTATCCTCTCAGTATTCTTGTGTAACTAAGTCAGAAGTGTTTATGTAACCACACGTTTTCAAGACAAATCTCTGTAACAGCCAAGCTTAGTACTTGCATTGTTCCTGTTCTTGTAAATAAACTTCACTGTTTATTTTTCATTACATCTGACTCAAGTGTGCCTCTGTGCTTAAAGGTTCAAAACAGCTTTAAGCAGAAAACAAGAAGTTTATGGTGGCAGCGTATGTTTTAAAGAACTATCTTTAAAAGGTTACCTCAGAAACACAAGCCCGAGGGCTAAAACCATCACACTCTTTCACAAGATACCCCAAGTAAGCCAAGGGCTTATCAGCGCTTTTAAGTGGGTGGGTACCAGTGCGCTTTCAAAAAGGGGTTTTCGGCCAGGAAGAAAGTGCCAGTTTTCTATCACAGCCTTTTGGGTCTTGGAGCTTGTAAATGCAGAAGCCTCATTCCAATACAAGGGGTGTTCAGGTTTTGGGATTTTTATTATCAGACAAATCCCTATCCTTTTACATATTTTGGTGGCAGCTTGTGGGATTATTTTATTTCCCAAATAAAGTCATGCTACATCCAAAAGTCGGTTTGCCTGGGTTCAAAACTCTCTGAGAATATTGTTTTTGTCATAGGTACAGTAGAAAGGACTCTGGTATAAATATATATATTTGGTGCCATGAAGGGACTGTTTTTGTTCATATCTCTGCTAACTGACAGGGATTTATTGATATAGTGTAATTCAATTAAGCAGTTTTGCTTTCTAGTCTTCCATTTTAACTTCCTTGTTGAAGGTCTACAATCTATAAATCCCTTATTGTGTAACATGGCAACAACCAAAAACCAGTTGCAGATCATTTCAGCCTTCTTGGACATATAGTAAAGGATCTTCTCAGGGAGTTTTCAACTTTGGGTAACTGGCTGTTGAACAGCAGATTAATTGCTTTCACGCATCAACACTAACTGACCACTTAAAAAAATTGAGAGACCTGAATTACATTACATAGCCCTTTGAAAATGTAGGGCAAAGTCATGATTTGCATCTTTCTGGATCCTATTACATTTTATCTCATTTTCCTAACACTATAAATATGCTTTATGCCTAAGGCCTTAATATCACCTGATATTGCACCCAAAGAACTGGGTTTATATACACAGAAGTTTACACAAAAATAAAAACCACTTGGTCTTAAAGGGTCCTGGCACATTCCTCCCTCCCTCTGTTTTATACTGCAAGAGACTAACATAGCTGCTTCATGCATCTTATCTACTTTTGCTTATCCTGGCATATTCCAATCTGCCTTTCCTATATGATAGTTCTCTAAAGGTACTGAAAAGCAGCATACTTTTATAAAGAAAAAGACTCTAAGATCAGTACCGATCTTCCAAGTCACTGATTAGCTAAAATGACTCTGAAATATACGTAACTTGATTTAAAAACAGACCTGTTTCAACATTTAGGAAAACCTTCACCATGTCCTGATACATTCTTTTAATTCAAAAGTCTATCAGGATAGAAGTTGTAACTGAGCAAAAAGCGCACAGTTCCGTACCCTGACAGCTTGTTCCATCTGGATGCCTTCCACAATGTCAACTGGTTCCTTGGCAATCGCATCAGGATTCTCAGCAGCCACATCTTCAATATTGACCCCACCTTGAGCACTGCCAATGAGGACAGGGCCCTAAAAATGAGGAATAACATTTCAGCAATATTTGTATACGATGCCCCAAAAGTAAGGTAATCATATAACATTTATGAATTAACTAGAGAAACAAAGTACTGGAAAAAGTGTGACTCTCACTGCCCTGAATCTCATAGATACGTTTTCAGGAAGAATTAAATGATGTGCATGTTAGAGCAACACTTAAGCAAAAAAATAATTCATGGTACGTCTTCTGTTATATATCTGAAGTCTTTTGTTAGTTTAATAAGAGGTGGGAAAATGTGGTTGAACAAAGCAGCAGGTTTTTACCTCTGGGATGTTCTGGGACATTCACAGGCTACCAAAACTACAAAGCAAAAGAAGTGTCTGAAAGTCCACTTCTTGATTTAAAAAAGAAACAACAACAAATTATGCAGAAGGTCACCATAAGTTATTTAAAAGGTAAATAGTCACTTCTGGGGGTGCTCAGGTCCAGCAATCGGCCTTGTTGCCACTAAAATGGCAGCCATGGGGAGTTGGGACTACAAAAACAGAACTCAAGAGTTAGACTTCGCCCATTTCTAATAAAAGGCAACCAAAATTGTTGTAATTTTCCCTTGTGGGAAAGTTTGATTCCACCACCCCCATTTTAATGAGCCCTCCTCCGCAACTAACCTGCTTCTCCTTTATCTCACCTGAGTTTTTAATCAGTTTTTAATTAGTTTTCTTTTAATCATTACATGTAGCCCGCCCATTGTCACTGTGATTGTGTCTATTGTAAATTTATATCGTTATGTATTCATATGTTTTATGTAATTATGATGTTGTTGTTTATTGTTTGTGTTTTCAGTTTTATTTTGCTCTAATTTGTTGTTTGGGCTTGGCCTCATGTAAGCCGCCGCGAGTCCCCATCGGGGAGATGGTGACGGGATATAAATGAAGTTTATTTGTTGTTGTTGTTGTTGTAATGGTCGAGTATCACCTCAGGCCAGAATTCCAAGTCGCTTCTAGAGATTTTTATTTCATGCAAAAATGATTTTGCGCTAAGCCTTTCCCTTCCCCACATCCAAATTCTCTGTCATTCATGATCACCATCTGACAGGGAAGGCTATAGAACAAATATATTCTGAAAAAAATTAGAATGTATGGACATATTTTAAAATATTGTTTTGTAAAATCTTAAGTCATGCACTGGTTAAAATCTAATGGTTTTAAGAAGGTAAGAGCTAGGTCACTATAAACACGAATTATTGTCTTGATGATTTCTCTCCAAAGATCATCTTCCAAAGCTGAAGATTTAAAAAAAGAACACCTGCTACTGATGATTGTATGGTATTCCTTTGCCTTTTCTCTTAAATGGGTCTCCTGCCAAATCCCAACTACATAAAGTGTGCAAATAAGAAATAATTTGAGGATTTAAAGGCCATTGCAGAAAAACCTCTAGAAATCCCTCAATGCATGCCTCAAAGTTACATAAATTATATGTTTATGCTAAGGGACATTTCTCTTGTCACTAGGCACATTGACACTTATATCAAATTAAACAAGCAACTGCATCATATTGTAGAAAATAGCATTGGTAACGTCTGACATAAACTAGTGTGTTCAGAAACCAAGTTAATTATTTCTACAATGTTCTAGCTGATTTAAAAAAACAAGAACTGAGAACAAGATATACACTTTCCATTGCCAATTTCCAGCCATAATAAAAACTATGTGCCTGTAAGGAAGCATTTGTCTTCAAGATAGATAAACTTGCCTGAAATGATCGTTCCATAGTTATTGCAAAATAATACTCTCTTCTGGGATATCTGCGCTCACAGATAAATACTTGATTGCATATCCTGCCCTTTTCACCCGTCTGCTTTGTGAATAGCTTTTTCCCAATCATTTTTGAGGAAATCTCTCGTGCTTCTTCTGGACTGAAATAAAAACAGGGTTCAAAACAGGACCAATTAAAAACAATAGATCACAAAATCTATTTTATTCTACCATATTCTACTACATGTTGACCATTTTCTATCCAAAATGCTTGGGACAAGTTTTCAGATTTTTAAAAGATTATGGAATACCTTTATTTCTATGTAAGTACATAATGAAACATTTTGGAAGCAACACCCCAGTCTAAGCATGGAATTCATTTATATTTCACCTGAAGATAACTTTATATACAGCATTTTTAAAATAATTTTGTGCATGAAACAAGGTTTGGGTACAATGAACCACCTAAAAGCAAAGACAGATAACTTTGGATTTTGGAGTATTTCAGATTTTGAAATTCTTGCTAAGGGGTGCTCAACTCATATATAATTATGGTTTGCAATTGTGCTATACTAATCATGATAGCTTTACATTATCTTTGGTATCAGAGGAAACATGACTCTGAGTATGAGTTGCTGGTCAACATGGATGCATCCATATCCTACTTGTGGGTTTCCCAAAGGCATCTGGTTGGCCACTGTGGGGATGTGGAATTGAACAAGATAAGCCTTTGGTATGGAGCCCCCAGTAGCGCAATGGGTTAAACCCTTGTGCCAGCAGGACTGCTGACTGAAAGGTCGGAGGTTCAAATTCAGGGAGTGGGGTGAGCTCCCATCTTTCAGCTCCAGCTTCTCATGTGGGGACATGAGAGAAGCCTCCCACAGGATGGTAAAACATATGGGTGTCCCCTGGGCAATGTCCTTGCAGATGGCCAGTTCTCTCACACCAGAAGCAACTTGCAGTTTCTCAAGTCATGCCTGACACACACAAAAAAGCACCTTTGGTTTGATCAAGTATTTATGTTCTAACATCAAAAAATAAAATAAAAATTCAATGTGTTACCTAGAATTACAACTAATGTTTCAAATTATTTGGATTCTAAAAGACAGATGTGCTGGTCTAATTTGAGTAAATGTACATAATCTCATTTGTTCAACTTACGAAAAAACTATTTTCACTCCTCCTTTTAGGCCACCTTCAAATGTTCCTTTTCCTCTGCCACCAGCTAAAACTTGTGCCTTCACAACAAGGTCTTTTGTACCTGAAACATAATGGGGATAGGCAAGTACAGTTTTAAATTAAATATTTTTATAGCAGCATAAAAGATTTTGCCTTGTGACAATAGATTTAGGTTAATGCAGATAAGCAAATATCCTGAGAGGAAAACAAAGAAAAAGACGTGTTGCCAGGCACATTCTCCAAGAATTTTAAAAAATATGATGTTAATTGTGTTTACATTTCACTTGTATTTTCTGATTATTATTTTTTGTGGGGGGGGGGGGACGGACGACTACACACAAAGTAATGATTGTCTAATCCACTACTGAATGTAGATGTTCAAACAGTGAAAATCTAAACATTTCCTGTACTTTTCTAAACCTAACTGCATTGGGAAGGATCGTTTCAGAGTGAGATCACAAGATGCCTTACTATTAACTTTGATAACCTTGAAGGTTATAAATATCCATAGCACATTTTTTAAGTAAAGCAAGTGTCAGTAACATAATACCCAAAAGAAAATCTAGGTACATGTTTAAGGACTTCACAACTGCTGAACCACTTAATAACAGTTTCATTACAGAGCTAAAAACATGTACGTTCCTGGCATGAAAAACCTATTTTTAAAAATTGTATTTGTTCTTGAAACAAAAGTGATCTTCTTTAAAGTAAGGAAACAGAACACACAAAACAAACTTCAATGTTATACCTATTTGTTTAGCAACGTTATAAGCGCCCTCTGGTGTATTTGCAACTAATCCATGCGGAACAGAAATTCCAGCTTCTTTCAGTAGTTCCATACTCAGATATTCATGCAATGACAAGTTTCTTCGCTGCTCAGTTTGAAACACATGGCTGCTAAGCAAACCTGGACTTCCACTAAGGATCTAAAAAAAAGGAACACAAATTTCAGTTTGTTCAATCTTCATTTACGGTAATAATTTTACATTACTTCATCATTAAAAAACCAATAAATGCCATCTACTTACTAGCTTTAAAAATCATAATTTTGCAGTGAAACAAGCATAGGATATGCACCAACTCTACCTTCTGGTCTATGGAAATCTCAATACTTCTGGCCCCAAAGAGGACAATGCTTTCCATGCAGTTGACTCCATATGTACTGAAGTGTCCCAACACTCAATATATATATATATATATATATATATATATATATATATATATATGCTGCTCTCTTTCACCCCAAGGGGGACTTAGAGCGGCTTACAACATGGCAATATTCAATGACGCATATACAGTCAAATAAAATACAATACATCATATACATAAAATCAGGTAAAAACATATAAATACTGTAAAACCATGATACATATTCCAGAATCATTTGTGTTGCTACAGTTATGCCAGTTGTATATTGCACTATCCCAGGGGTCGTCAAACTTTATTTGTCATTATTTACTTCCTCAACTTTTTAAACAGAGGGCCAGGTCACAGTCCCTCAAACTGCTGGAGGGCCGGATTATACTTTGAAAAAAAATGAATGAATTCCGAGTGAGGGCTGGGTAAATAACCTTGGAGGGCCATATCTGGCCCCCGGGCCTTAGTTTGAGGACCCCTGCACTATCCAAACACTTAATTCCATAGCCAGGTCTTCACTCTTTTCCTGAAAACAAGGAGGGAGGGGGCCACTCTGATATCACTAGATAGGGAGTTCCACAGCTGGGGGGCCACCACTGTCTCTCGTCCCCACCAGTCATGGTTCCAATGGGGATGAGACTGAAAGCAGGGCCTCCCCTGCAGATCTTAACTCTTTAAAATCATAGGGAGAGATACGTTCGGACAGTAAGTTGGACCGGAGCCATATCTGTATACAAATATACAGACATGCATGTGTTTAAATACATGTTTGTGACACTTTAGTTGGCATTTTTTCTTTTCTGAATAAATGGAATTTTATAACATTTATAACATTGTAGTGACTGAGTCTGCTCCATCCAACTATACTCCCCTGTTGTGCTATGGCCATGGCTCATTACTCTGTATTCTAGGGGTTTTTTTAGAAGAGTATTTGATGCATCTGATGAAGTGCAACCTGCCAAATTAAATGTTGCCTATACAGATCTGAGATGATATAATTTTTATATTATTGCTTTACAGTGATGTTGTATTACATTAAAGTCTATAAATGTCAAGTGGACATACACTGGCGAAAAGTCTACATATGGACATGCATAGCTCTGCACATGCACTCTGGAGTCTTCCTTCTGCCTGGCAGTTGTCACAATCCAGTTGCTGGGGTTACTGATGGAAAGGGGAAGGGAGGCCATTCAAACGATAAAGATGCAGCTGGTTTCAGCTGTCAAGGAGTGACATAACAAAAGTGCACTCTCACCTGTTTTCTCCTTCTGGGAGCCCAGAAGTCAAAATAAGTGAAAGCAGCAGCGGACCCTCCTGGGGCTTAACAGGTGCTAGGCAATGGAAGGGATGGCAGGGCAAGAAAACAGCCCTCTGCCCTGGCCAAAAAAGTGTGTACGTCACCACCAAGATGCTGGGTAGTGTGTCATCTATAGTAATGAACATTTGTTTTTAGCTGAGGGTTGCAAGAAATAGACAGTACGTTATTTGTGGAAGATGTTTGTTCTGGTTTTCTGAGAAAACTTTTTCTCTTTAGCTCTTAACAAACAAGAATATTGCATAGTCTTCAACATAACATTACACCCTGAATAAACCAGCTAACCTTTAACTATCCCAGGTTGGGCAAAATGTGGCCATTAGGATGTTTTCGAAGCTTTAAGCCCTTCAGACTCCTCAAACCACCCCTTCTCAGGACAAAATAAAACCAAATTCCTGCCCAAGAAGCCTTAAGGTATAGCTATGCAGCTTTCAAATAGGTTGAAGGAATTCTGGTCACTTTTGAGTTTTTGGTTTGGGGCATTTTTGGTAGTTTCTATGGGTCCTAGAAAGCCTTAGGTCAGTGGTTCTCAACCTGTGTTTTGGCCTTCAACTGTATTAAGAAATCCTAATAGCTGGTAAACTGGCTGGGATTTCTGGGAGTTGTAGGCCAAAACACCTGGGGACTCACAGGTTGAGAACCACTGCCTTAGGTGGAAAATTAGTTGGATTTCTTGATGTTGCCCAGTCCTGTCTGTAAGTATGCCTCCTTGTGATGGGATAATATGTGACCATGCCATTTTCTAGTAGTCTCCTTTTAAGGAGATACAAATAATTCCATAACAACACAGCTTCCAAAACGACAATATAACAGAAATCAGGAACAGAATTGCAGATTATACACTAGAGCACACATGCCAAATGCAAGATCCGTGGGTTAAATCTGGCCCATTATGTCATTTTATGTGGTCCACAATGCCAGGGCAACATGGTTACATTTATACAGACTTATAATTACAAACAGACCTTTGAAGGCTAGTGTAGCCTTTTATGAAAATGAGATTGACACCCCTGCATTAGAGCTAATATATTTGGATGAATATTTGGTAGCACCTAGAACAGGAATGGGATTTATATGGTCTATAACCAGCTGTTGCTGAACTGCAACATCGAACATTCCCCATGACTGGATATTTTGGCATGGGCTACTAGGAGGGTTTATATACTATATTTATTTATTAGAATATTTATTTGTTGTTCATTCGTTCAGTCGTCTCCAACTCTTCATGACCTCATGGACCAGCCCACGCCAGAGCTCCCTGTCGGCCGTCACCACCCCCAGCTCCTTCAAGGTCAGTCCAGTCACTTCAAGGATGCCATCCATCCATCTTGCCCTTGGCCGGCCCCTCTTCCTTTTTCCTTCCACTTTCCCCAGCATAATTGTCTTCTCTAGGCTTTGCTGTCTCCTCATGATGTGGCCAAAGTACTTCAACTTTGTCTCTAGTATCCTTCCCTCCAATGAGCAGTCGGGCTTTATTTCCTGGAGGATGGACTGGTTGGATCTTCTTGCATTCCAAGGCACTCTCAGAACTTTCCTCCAACACCACAGTTCAAAAGCATCTATCTTCCTTCGCTCAGACTTCCCTAAGGTCCAGCTCTCACATCCGTAGGTTACTACAGGGAATACTATGGCTTTGACTAGGCGGATCTTTGTTGCCAGTGTGATGTCTCTACTCTTTACTGTTTTATCGAGACTGGACATTGCTCTCCTCCCAAGAAGTAAGCATCTTCTGATTTCCTGGCCACAGTCTGCGTCTGCAGTAATCTTTGCGCCTAGAAATACAAAGTCTGTCACGGCCTCCACGTTTTCTCCCTCTATTTTCCAGTTGTCAATCATTCTTGTTGCCATAATCATGGTTTTTTTTTTACGTTTAGCTGCAACCCAGCTTTTGCGCTTTCTTCTTTCACCTTGATTAGAAGGCTCCTCAGCTCCTCCTCGCTTTCGGCCATCAGAGTGGTGTCATCTGCATATCTGAGGTTGTTAATGTTTCTTCCAGCAATTTTCACCCCAGCTTTGCATTCATCAAGCCCCGCACATCGCATGATGTGTTTTGCATACAAGTTAAAAAGGTTGGGTGAGAGTATGCAGCCTTGCCGTACGCCTTTCCCAATCTTGAACCAGTCTGTTGTTCCATGGTCAGTTCTTACTGTTGCTACTTGGTCCTTGTACAGATTCCTCAGGAGAGAGACAAGGTGGCTTGGGATGCCCATCCCACCAAGAACTTGCCACAATTTATTATGATCCACACAGTCAAAGGCTTTAGAGTAGTCAATGAAGCAGAAACAGATGTTTTTCTTAAACTCCCTGCCTTTCTCCATTATCCAGATCTCAAGCCAGGCTGCACATTTCCTACCTCAATCTAGCAAATAATACAACAAGAGGATACTGCAAGACTGCATAATATAATAACAATAATAATACTTCATTTATACACCGCCACCATCTCCCCAATGGGGACTTGGGGCGGCTTACATGAGGCCAAGCCCAACAACACATCAATAAAACAACAAGGCAGCAAGCGAATAGAACAGTAAAATTAATATAACTCACATATAAGCAATAACACACAAAAATTCAAAACCTTATGGACAGGCCAGTTGTAATAAATTTAAAATTTAAAATAAACACTGGGCGCGTACAAAAGTAGGATGTATCTAAACAGGAGGGTTTTAAGGATAATGGAGAAATTAACAATTGAATCAGTAGCAAATCTTGTCACAATTGTATGGCACCAGTAGATTAAGTAATGAACCATATATTACATATATATACTGATGGTGCAGCGAGTTAAACCACTGAGCTGCTGAACTTGCTGAAAAGTTAATAGTTTGAATCTGGGGTGCGGGGTGAGTTCCCACTGTTAGGCCCAGATTCTGGCAAGTTAGCAGTTCAAAAACATGCAAACATGAGTAGATCAATAGGTACCGCCTTAGTAGGCGCTCCATGCAGTCATGCCAACCACATGACCTTGGAGGCGTCTACGGACAACGGTGGCTTTTTGGCTTAGAAATTGAGGTGAGCACCACAGAGTCGGGTATAGCTATACTTAATGTCAGGGAAAATGGGTACCTTTACCTTTATAGACCTTTCCCTTTAAACCCCAAAGTGACTTGCATTATGTTATAACTATTTTAATCTTCACATTAGCCTTCTAATGTAGATTAAGTCAAGACTGACTGTCTGACAATGTATGGGTGTCATGACTGAAATAAAATCTGAACCCAGTTCTTCCTGGTGCAAGCCAATGAATACACATATTATTAATGTCTACTGGCTACTCCTTCGCCCACAATTAGTTTCTGCACTAATCCCTTCTGAACGTGATTGGATTTGTCTTTAGAAACACAAACCGGCTTTTAACATTCCATGAAACAAACTCACTTTTAAAAAAACAAAAAAACTCAAACTGGGGAAAAAACAATGTGAAGTGGAAAAACACTAGAAGAAAGAGGGATCAGATCCACAATACACAGTTGAGAGTATTACTACTTCGTGACCTTCTGCCTAATTCACTATCCTTCATACTCTCTCCTGATCTTACATCAAAATACAGCTTTGTCTGCTTCCTTTGAACCACTAGCACAAAAATTAAAAATCACACTATGATAAAAAAAGACCTTCACCATTTTAATTCTATCATATGACAGGGGAATCACACTAATAGTTAACTTTTGCCGAACAAAGCTCTCCTATTTGGAACAATAGTTTTACTGTGTGCCAGTCATCTACCACACATACATTTTCACCGTTCAGACCCCCCCCCCCCCCAAGCTACATAAATAGCTACTTCCATACAATCTGTATATAAAGTTCTCAAGTAATACCTTTATCAATGACTTTGGTAACAGAAGAGAAGGCATGCCTATCGAATTTGCAGATGACACTACATTAGGAGGGATATTTAATAGCTCAGAGACAGGATCAGAATCCAAAATGACCTTAACAAAAGGAATTTCAACAAGGACAAATATAGGATGGTACAGTCAGGCAGAAATAAATGAAATGCACAGATACAGGATGGGCAACGTCTGGCTTAACAACAGTCCATGTGAAAGAGATCTTGGAGTCTTAGTGGACAACAAGCTGAAAATGTTAACAGTGTGATGAAGCAGCTAAAAAACCCAATGTGATTCCAGTCTGCACCAACATGAATGTAGTATCAAGATTGAGGGAAGTCATGGTCCCACTCTATTCTGCTTTGGTCAGACCTGACCTGGAACACTAAGTCAAGGAGGATGTTGACAAGCTGGAAGGTGTCCAGAGAAGAGCAAGCAGAATGAATCCCCTTCTACACTGTCATATAATCTAAATTATCAAAGCAGACAATCCAGATTATTTGCTCTGAACTGGATTATATGAGTCTACACTGCCATAAAATCCAGTTCAAAGCAGATAAATCTGGAATTTATATGGGAGTGTAGAAGGGGCCTGATGAAAGGGTTGGAAGCCAAATCGTATGAAAAACAGCTTAGTGAGTAGCTTATGTTTAGCAAGGAGAAGAGAAGGTTGAGAGGGGTCTTGATAGCCATGTTTAAATATTTGAAAGGATATCAAACTGAGGAGGGGAAAGGCTTGTTTCCTACTGCATGGAGACTAAAAAACAGTGGTGCAATGGATTCAAATTGTAGGAAAAGGATTCCACCGAAACATTAGGAAGAACTATATGGCAGAATGGAAAAACACATAATGGCTGCATGGAAGGGCCCTTAGTAAAATCTAAAGAAGGGCATGATAAAAAAAATCAAAAGAATCAGGGCCCTTCCACTCAGCCATATAACCCAGAATATCAAGGCAGAAAAACCTGTAATATCTGTTTTGAACTGGGTTATCTGAGTCCACACTGCCATATAATTCCAACTCAAAGCAGAAAACGTAGGATTTTATTCAGCAGGGTCAAGGGGCCTCAGAAAGCAAAATATAGCCTTCATGGCTCAAGGAGGTCACTGCAATGAAGGAAAATAAAAAGGAAGAAGTAGATTTTATGACAGGCACCCTCAGCCTGCAGTCCTCCGGCTGTCTGGGCCTCCAAATCCCGGGATTCCTGACCACTGAACAAGCTCCTAGGGCTTCAGGGCATT
Source organism: Anolis sagrei (assembly GCF_037176765.1). Lineage (NCBI taxonomy): Eukaryota > Metazoa > Chordata > Lepidosauria > Squamata > Anolidae > Anolis > Anolis sagrei. The sequence goes on from NC_090021.1 coordinate 150,140,284, forward strand.
GGAAGCCTAAAACACCTGGAGGGCCGTTGTTTGAGGATGCAAAAGAAGTGGCAATAATATCACAGATATCTATGACCAACAACAAAACGCAAGTTGTAAACTGTTATCAACACAGAGCTATGTTAACATTAACTGTGCAAATTGGTTTAAACTGCACATAAATATAACAAAGAAAATGCACAGGGTATAAGTCTAAATCAGGGGTCCTCAAACTTTTTAAACAGAGGGCCAGGTCACTGTCCCTCAAACTGTTGGAGGGCCAGATTATAATTTTTTAAAAAACATGAATTCCTATGCATACTGCACATATCTTATTTGTAGTGCAAAAACACTTAAAAACAATACAATAATTAAAATGAAGAACAATTTTAACAAATATAAACTTATTAGTATTTCAATGGAAAGTGTGGGCCTGCTTTTGGCAGAGGAGATAGGATTGTTGTTGTTGTTGTTGTTGTGTGCTTCCAAGTCATTTCAGAGTTAGGTTGACCCTGAGCGAGGGCTGGGTAAATGACCTTGGAGGGCCGTATCTGGCCCCTGGGCCTTAGTTTGAGGACCCCTGGTCTAAATGCTACTCAGTAATTTCCCTCTAGAGCAGTGGTTCTCAACCTGGGGTCCCCAGATGTTTTTGGCCTACAACTCCCAGAAATCCCAGCCAGTTTACCAGCTGTTAGGATTTCTGGCAGCTGAAGGCCAAAAACATCTGGGGACCCCAGGTTGAGAACCACTGCTCTAGAGTTTTCTCAAGGCTTGAGTTATAAATTCACTCTTCCAAATGATATATATTCCTTCCATGAGGAAGAACTTCCTGACTGTGAGAGCCGTTCAGCAGTGGAACTCTCTGTCCCGGAGTGTGGTGGGGGCTCCTTCTTTGGAAGCTTTTAAACAGAGGCTGGATAGCCATCTGTCAGGGGTGCTTTGAATGCAATATTCCTGTCCAGGGGGTTGGACTGGATGGCCCATGAGGTCTCTTCCAACTCTTTGATTCTATGTTTCTAAGGCCTTGAGTCTCTTCTGTCAAACGGCAACTGGAGCCCCTTGCACATAGCTGGATAAAATCCCCATTGAACTGGGTTATGTGGCATTGTGGACTCAGATAACGCAGATCAAAGCAGATATTGTGGAAGACCTGCCTTGATAGTCTGGGTTATATGGCTGTGTGGAAGGGCCCTCCCAGGGTTCCCCAACAGTGGTGCCAAACTGTGTTAACTCGGCAGTGCAGAGTGTGAGCCCTCCCTCTGCAGAAAGAGGTGAGTTCCGGGTGCCGGCGCCGGAAGGAGGGGGAGGGCATCTAAAGGACGCTGGGGAAGGAAAGCAAGGCCAGGCCAGGGTCTGTCTCCACCGCCCTCCTCTTCCCCGCTCCCCTCACCTTGGCAGCGAGGCTGGCGCGCCCTCCCTGGTATCCCCTCAGCTGCCTGGCGGCCGCTGTCACCACCCGAGAACACATCATGGAGGCGGCCATGACGAGCCTCCTTCCTCCCCGGCCCCTCGGCTCAGGCGAGCTTGCCCCGCTCGCGCTACGCATGCGCCAGCGCGAGCCACAGCACGGGCCAGGGCGCGCGCCCTCAATCACCCTGGCGCCACGAGGGGCGCTGCCACTTCCGGTTTGTGTGCCTGTTTCTCTCGCTTCCGGCGCGTTCACCCTCCCTCCCTGTTGTCAGAGACGCGGAGAGAGGCAATGGCGGCGGCGGCAGGGGTTGGAGACCGGAGTAGCACTCGGGAGCGGCTCTTGGCAGCGCTGGACGACCTGGAGCTCCTTGCCAGGTAAGTTCCCCTTGTCGCAGGGGCAATGTCTGCAGGGACGCCTTCTTCGCTTCTCAGGGCCGAGGGCCTTGGTCATCTTCTGGCTGATGTTGATGCAGGCGAAACGTCAGGAGAGAATGCCTCTAGAACATGGCCATATAGCCCGAAAAAAACCTACAACAACCCAGTGATTCCGGCCATGAAAGCCTTCGACAATACATTGAACATCTCTACGGGGAGAAACTGTTCCAAGCCATATCAACATGAGCCAGAAGATGAATTCCCAGGACTGGGACAAAATAGACAACCTCACTTACAGGAAAATGGAGATAAACCCTTTTTCCTAGTTCCAACAGACCTCACAACCTCTGAGGATGCTTGCCATAGATGCAGGCGAAACGTCAGGAGAGAATGCCTCTAGAACATGGCCATATAGCCCGAAAAAAACCTACAACAACCCAGTGATTCCAGCCATGAAAGCCTTCGACAATACATTGAACATCTCTACTGGGAGAAACTGTTCCAAGCCATATAAACATCAGCCAGAAGATGAATTCCCAGGACTGGGACAAAATAGACAACCTCTGAGGATGCTTGTCATAGATGCAGGCAAAACGTCAGGAGATAATGCCTCTAGAACATGGCTATATAGCCCGAAAAAGCCTACAACAACCCAGTGATTCCAGCCATGAAAGCCTTCGACAATGTATACTCAAACAGAATATTAATTGAGGACACAGAAATGCTGGTCCACTCTGACAACCGGATAATATAAACCATAAGAATGTCAGACCTCACTACCTTTGAGGATGCTTGCCATAGATGCAGGCGAAACGTCAGGAGAAATGCCTCTAGAACATGGCTCTATAGCCTGAAAAAAACCCACAAGAACCTACTCATAAGAATGTTTTTCATACATATGTTATGGTCATAAAACATTCAATGTATGTACAAACAAATCTTGTCGAAGTACAACAGCCAGACTTTGCAGCTGCTACTCAATGCTAATCAAGGCTTCAAATAGGCAAAGGTTCTTTCCCCCACTCTTGTCCTTCCACAGATATATTTACACCCCACTTGCCTCATTCCAACACACCTCTGAACAAACATCTGAGGGTGCCTGCCATAGTTGCAAACGAAACATCAGGAAAGAATGCTACTGAAACATGGTCATACAGCCCAAAAAAAACTCACAGCAACTCAATGAAATATGTTCTGGTTTTTCAAATATGGTTCCAGTCACCGGAGAATAAATGGAAGCGATGCAGCAAACCAGGGGGGGGGGGGGGAAACTTTTATAGGAATTGGGGCCAAACACATGTAGCCAGAACATGACCTAAAGGGCCAATTTTTTGGGAAACAGAATTCAGATGAGCACTTAGTTCTTGTGTAATTATTTTTGTTGCACCTCACTTAATCAGAATACACATGCATATACATTAAACCAATAAGGTCATAAAATGCAAAATTGCAAACATTAACAAATAGACTTCCTAACTGGAAGCAGGAGGCAGAGAAATTCCATGGGTTTTGAGTTGTTCATTATCTTCTTATGAGGAAGTCAATCACTACATAAGAAATTGATAGGTTCCATCTGCATACAGCTGACTAACCTTTTTTTTCATCTGTAAAGTACTGGAAGGCAGAAATTGATTTGGTTATCAGTATAAAGATGTTCTTGTGAAATATGGAGAGCTATTAAGTTTATGATTTTTTTTGAAGTTTAACAATAGAGGCAGGAAAATGTGTTTCTGTTCTAAAAGAGGATAAACTCTTTCTTGCTTCTTTCTTTATGCTAAATGTGCTTCAGGGAGCTGATTGAAATGCTGGCAATTTCAAGAAACCAGAAACTTACACAAACCGGAGAGGACAGCCAGGTAATCAAAGAGTTTCGAAATAATATAAAGAGTATTAAAGTGGTTGACCTTTTCACTTCTTACCATACTTACTCAAGCATAATTTGTTATCAATTGTAATGTTCATCTCAATTTTGAAAGTGCACATTGCAAAAAAAAATGTTTTCTTGTTAAATGTAATGCATGGGTTCCCCTTGCCTGTTGGATGTTCAGCTCACCACCCTGGAAAAATTGACAGGCAAGGAGAAGCCTTGCTTCTCCATCTGTCCAAGGCTGGTGAACTAACTAGCCTCAGCCTGACGGACGTTTGGCAGCGTCTCAAATAAGGCCTCATTCACAAGGCCTTCAAAACTGAGTTCTCAGCCTGATGGAAGGGTGCAGGCAATTCTAACGCACCATCAAATCTTATGCGTACCTCACCTTTGGCTATGTAATTTAGCCAAAAAAAGGTGAGCATTAAATTCGAGTAAATATGGTATTTCAAATGTTGAATAGTCTGTTAGACCAGGAAAACAAATTTCTCCATCTCTAATAATAATAATAATAATAATAATAATAATAATAATAATAATAATAATAACAACAATAATAACAACAACAACAACAACACTACTACTACTACTATTTTATTTTTATACCCCGCCTCCATCTCCCCAAAGAGACTCGGGGCAGCTTACATGGGGCCAAGCCCAACAGAACACTTAAAATGTAACACATTAAAATGCAGATCAACAAAATGATAACAATAAATAATATAACAAAATGAAACAACATTAAACAGTATATAAAACAACATCAAACTAACAACCAATAGCAAAGTTCAATGTCTCATTGTGCGTGGGCAAACTGGAGTCATAACATTAGAAGATAGAGCTAATGAGTAAGGTGCAAATAACATTTAGCAGCAATGAGAATAATAATGATTTACCATTAAGGATTTATTTTTATATAACAATCGTAAACTGCTTGAGGACAAGTTACTTGATATAACTTCACATTTGCTACTTTGAGGGACAAGAAGTCTTAAACTCTTATTTTAGGTGCTAGACATTACTGTAATTAGGAAGTGTCAAAATACTGTATTTGATGATGGTTAACAAACAAAACAGTTCAGTATTCAATACACTCAGCCTCCACATTTGTGGGGTTGACTTTTGCGGATTTGATTTTTAATGGATTTGATTAAAATGTACTTGGTGAAGTTATAATACATTTCTTAAACTATGTATATGTTAATTTACAAATTCATGAACAGACATTTCTAATAAAAACTGTATTTATTTGGGAAATCACCTTTTTGGTGTCTTTGGCATGTTTTTTTTTTAAATTTGCTTCTTTGGAATATCTGTGAGTGGAGTACAGAAAAATAGTACATCTGTAGATCTCTTCAAGGATTATGTGGCCACCATATTGTGTGTGTTGTCACAACAACAATGGAGTTTGGCAATGTTTTAGCAGAAAACAAGAAATTCTCATCAAATAGAACATTTGAAAAACATTTTTAAACAATTAAACTGACATATAATTGCTTTTGTTGGACAGATCCTTGAGCTGTTGATTCAAAGAGATAAAGAATTCCAGGAATTAATGAAATTGGCTCTTGATCAAGGCAAAATTCACCATGAAATGCAACTGTTAGAAAAGGTAGTAGAGAAAAGAGACAATGATATCCAACAACTTCAAAAACAGCTGAAAGAAGCAGAACATATATTGGTGAGTCTTTAATTGCATCTTGGATTTTGGCAGCTTTTTTAGATGTTAGAGCTCTTCAAGCAGGTCAATTGGGCAGACAATGAAAAAGATCTAATACAGTCTAATCTGTTAGTGCCATTTGCTGAGTTATTGTTTCATCAATTTTCTATTGTATTCATATCTTGCCTTTTTCAATATGGAAATAAAAACAGCTTAAAGTAAAATATTCTTTTACTGATCTTTTCAACTTAAAAGTCATTTTCTTTTAAGATTACCTTTGTTATCTTCAGTTGCTTCTTTACATATTTTAATCATTCAGCTTGTTAAAAGACTTAATGAAAAATGTAATCCTTTCCAAGTTGTTTAAATGTTTACCACTAAAAAATGTTAACATCCCAGGAAGGGGAGGAGAAGTCCAGCTGTAGGTGAGCTTGTGCATTTATTTGACTCATCTGCCTACAAACTCCTTTTAGTTACAGATAGGTAATTCAGTGAACCTCCAGTTCATCAGTAAATCTTTTTTTATACTCAGGCAACAGCTGTTTATCAAGCAAAAGAAAAACTGAAATCAGTAGAAAAAGCAAGAAAAGGTAAGTTATATTTTAATTATATTTAGAAAGTACTAATACCATTTCTGCAAGTGCCCATATTGATATTAGCAGCTTCCATTAACCAGAAAAAGTGGGCATGTTCAGATTCGAGATGTCAGGGCAAGGTTTGTGCAAAACGCAGGACAAAAGGGTTGGGGCTAGAAGTAAAGTGCTGGAAAAAACCAAAACAATAAATTAGGGCTAGGCAGACCTGATCAGACCTAAACCGTTATTCAAATGAACATTGGAACAGCCAAGTTTTTAAGTCTACAGAAAGTGGACAGAGTGGGGGCTAATCTAATTTCCCTGGGGAGAGAGTTTCAGAGTCCAGGAGCCACCACCAAGAAGGCCCTCTCTCTTATCCCCACCAACTGTGCTTGCGATGGAGGCGAGAGCGAGAGGAGGGCCTCCCTGGCAGATCTTAGAGCTCACACCAGTTTGTAGAGGGAGATACAATTATGAAGATAATTATACTGAATAAATGGGTACTGCTCCTAATTTCTATGGTTCTGGGTTAAATGACATTAGGGAGTGAAAAGGAAGTTTAAGTTATGTGAACAGTTATGAAATAATGATAAAGCAAACAAGCTATGTCCTGTAATTATATCTCCCTTTTGTCAAAGTTCTGACATTTCTTCCCTGAAAGATCTAGCCCGTGACTTTGCTGAAGTATCTGATCTTATTTCATTCCTGAAGGTGATTCTTGTAATTACTTGATTTTCCCTCTGCTTCTCACAGGAGCAGTTTCTTCAGAGGAAATAATTAAATACGCTCATCGAATTAGTGCCAGCAATGCTGTTTGTGCTCCCCTGACATGGGTTCCAGGTAACTAACAGATTTCATAGCTTATTATACTATATATTTTTGTTATAGTATCACTGAGAAGTTTGATGTGTAAACACTTTCTAATAATTGTCTGTGAATGTACAATGTACATGGGTAACTATTTAGCTTGATGAATTAAATATCCATTATGGAGTATGTTCTTACATGAGCATGGTTGTTGCTGTTAGGTGAACAGCTATTGCAACGTTTTATTCCAAGTTACTTATATAACTGTTCATTTTTAAGGGGATCCACGGAGGCCATATCCCACTGATTTGGAAATGAGAAGTGGTCTACTAGGTCAGATGAACAACCCGTCAGCAAATGGAGTCAATGGACACTTACCTGGGGATGCACTTGCAGCCGGCAGATTACCAGGTAGTAGAAAATAAATAAAAGTGAAACATCTTCCAATTGACTATAGTGGTATATAAATGAAGCAAAAATGCTAACAAAGCATGTGAGAACAATTACAGATACTCAGAAGTGGTTGCATCTTCATTTGGAGCAAAATGATCAGTGGTACAGGTTTCTGTCATGGATCTACTGTTGCTTAATATGTTTAGAAATGACTTTGATGATAGAATAGAAGGCACACACATCAAATTTGCCAATGACATCTAAATATTAGGAAGAGGTTTTTAGTGTGTGACTGAGTAGATAGCCTCAGAGATCTCTGGAGGTCTTTAAACAGAGGTGGGATGAGTATCTTTCAGGAGTGGTCCAGTTTATTCCTACAGATGGCCCTTGTGACGCCTTCCAGTGATATCGTGGGGACAATCCTGTATAACTAATTGTTGCACATCCATATGCAGATCTACACCGGATTGAGTCACACACTACCCCTGACTTAATAATTAGCCTAGGAAGTCATCTGCATGATAGGATTGCAAAACTTTCTGGCTATTTCGGATCACACCAGTATTCAGATTCTGGGGGCCCCTGTCCAGTGTCATTCTATTGTATTTGGATACAGGGATGTAGCCAAACACTTCTGCAATCCTGGCTGTTCCTTACAAGCCACACAATGGACTGTGGCGCATCTGTCTGAGTGTCAGCTGCATTAACATCACTTCTGACCAAAAGATCATGAGCTCGAAGCCAGCCCAGGTCGGAATGAGCTTCCGACCAATTGTGTAGCTTGTTGTCGACCTTTGCAATCCGAAAGACAGTTGCATCTGTCAAGTCGTAAAATTAGGTACCACCTATGTCTGGGGAGGCTAATTTATCTAATTTACGAGGGCATAAAAAAGACTCCAGCAAAAGCATGCAGGGGGTGCGGAAGTACATCAGTGTCGCAGATGGAGATGAAAGTGACAGCTCCCCTGGCGGCCAGAAAAAGTTAAATAGCCTCTGACTGACTGTCTATATCTGTTGTGTGTCTTTGGCATTGAATGTTTGCCATATATTTGTCATTGTAACCCGCCCTGAGTCCTCTGTGGGGTGAGAAGGGTCGAATATAAATACTGTAAATAAATGGCCAGGGGGGAGTCTTTAAAGGCTGTGCAGTATTCTAGAGGGAGGCCTTGGGTACTGCAGAAAGAAGAAGGGGAGCTTATCTTTCATACATCCCTAAAAAGCTGCCGTCCTGTGTGTATTATTATAGAAATATTTGCTCAGTTGGAGTTAAATGTTTTTAAATGATGATGAAGAAAACCACAAGTTAAAGTGCTCAAAAGGGTCAGCATACTTGTCACAGTACAGTGCTTAGCCTTTTCAGCCCCTGAGCCTGAAATAGGGGAGATAGGACAGCCTGTAAATTATTATTTCATCTAATTCTGAAAATACCTCATGATTAAGCCTTGTTCTGTGAAACTTGTTTCCATGTTGTTCTAATACATTATGTAGCGTGTTGTGAAAATCATGCCTGATGGTTTTAATCATTCTCTTTTGGTTTAGATGTGCTTGCGCCACAGTATCCTTGGCAATCAAATGACATGTCAATGAACATGCTGCCTCCTAATCACAGCAACGATTTCATGCTGGAACCTCCTGGACATAATAAGGAGAATGAAGATGATGTAGAGGTTATGTCAACAGATTCCTCGAGCAGCAGCAGTGATTCAGATTAGCAACCTCAGCTGAAGCTACTGACTTTATTGCAAATGAAATCAGACTAACCAAATACTTTGGACTTCATTCAGTGTTTGTTCTACGATCCAGATGGGGACTTGCAGCATGACCGAAAACTAAGAACAAACTTCTCTTTGTTATTTGGTTGTCCTAATGTTCTTGATAAGGAAGTGCCAGTCATAAGACCGTCCAGAGGTTGCTGGACTGCAACTCCCATCAGAAGTAGTATAGCCAGTGATGTGGAATGTTGGGAATTTGCATTCAATATCTAAGGGGTGAGATTAACCCAATCCCTGGAATAAATTGTCTTAGTCAAAGTTAGGGAAGAGCCATTGAAACCAATATGATTTGAGTTACTCATAGCTTTAGCTGATTCTGTTCCAAGTAGGACTAAATTTGGATCCAATCCAGATGTTCTCAGTAGTGCTGATGTTTGTTAACTCTTGTATTAAGACATTTATTTCGGTGCATATTACTGGTAAATTAAGTTTCTGAAAAATAAATTCAATGATTTTCATGCTCAACCATTGCCAGCTGCCCAGATCTTTAGGAGGCACAAGCAATAGAGGTGAAGGAATTGTAACTTTTCCAAGAGAATGTCTCTCAAAAGAGTTCCAGATCCAACCCAATCTTTACAGTGATTTCTCTTTAATGAACGTGGGAAAGATTTGTGCATATTTAAGTGTATTAGTCAACTGATGACTAGATTTATGTGTGGTTTCTGTGGTATATAGAAATCACCCTAATAAAGTATTATGATTTTTTTTAAAAAAAGTGAATTGTTTATTGAGTACATTGAAATCTGAAGATACTTATGTATCATAAGAAGCTGCCTGCTGCTTCCACTTCATACAATTAATTTATTGCTACTTCTTTTCTTTTTAACAAATGCCTTTTAAAGATGCCATTTTCTTATTCCCCCCCCCCCCCCCCCCCCAAATCAGTCAACCTGGGCTAAAATATATACATCCTAGGGTATGAGTATATGAAAGTATTGTTGACTGATGGTAAGGGCATTATCTAAACTATTTTTACCTCCTCCTGCATTAGAAAATCGCTTTTTAGGGCTGAAGATCAACCTGTAGACATGCTTATTCTAAAAGACGCAGGTTATGGAATAAGGAAAAATAAGTATCCATTCTCAGCTGGAAGTTCTTAAAATGACCACCTAGAATTGAGTTCAGACCGGTTTAAAGGAATGAGAAGGCACAAGTTGATCTCAGGAGAAAGTGTGGCCCTTCTCAACTCTTTCACTTTAATGTGCTATAATGGATACAGGCCTATGACAGTTGAGGGGGAAGCACCTCAAATGCTCAACCTTTCCATATTCACTGGGAATATTATGACAATATAATAAACCACTTAAAACAATTTCACTTTATAAAAGCTGGATCTGCTCACTCCTGTTGTAGCAATAACTAAACAACCCATGCACTTTCTTACTTTGTTCCAATAATAATAATAATAATAATCTTTATTTATACCCCACCACCATCTCCCCGATGGGGACTCGGAGCGGGTTACATGGGGCCAAGCCCGAACAACAATTACAAAGATGTAAACCCAGCAGAAAACCACTGTCAGAAAAAGACAATCCAGTTTTAAGCTTTTTTTTCTTGTTATTTACCTTATAGAATCACAGAATTATTGAGTTGGAAGAGAGAATGGGTCATCCAGTACAACTCCCTGCCAAGAAGCAGAAAAATTGCATTCAAAGCACCCCCACTTATACAAAGTTCAAACATGACATCAGCTACAGAATCAATGGATTAGTTTAGGGTGCATCTACACTGCACCATTAATGCAGTTCTCACTTCTGCCATGGCCCAATGCGATGGAATTGTGGGAGCTGTAGTTTTACAAGGCTTTTAGCCTCCTCTGCCAAAGAGTGCTGGTGCCTTATCAAACTACAGCTTCCTAGATTCCATAGCATTGAGCCATGGCATTTAAGTGGGATCAAATTGCATTATTTCTACAGTGTAGATACAGCCTTAGTGTCTCTCACTGCAAGCAGGTGTAATTGGGCAGTATGAACTAGCACAATAATAAAAAAATAAACTTTATTTATACCCCGCCACCATCTCCCCCAACAGGGACTCGGGGCAGCTTACATGAGGTCAAGCCCAACAACAAATTAGAACAAAGTCAAACCAAGAAAAAAAACAACAAGCAACAATGTAATTACATAATAAAAGGAAAAAAAACAAATACATTAGCAATATAAAATTACAATCACAGTGACAATGGGCGGGCCATGTGCAGGATAAAGTGATTAAAAATGATTAAAAACTTGGGTGAGATAAAAGGAGGAGCAGGTTATTTGCAAGAGGAGCTCAATTAAAAAACAGGGTTTTGGAACCAAGCTTTCCCATGGGGGTGGGGTGGGGGGAATGACAGAAACATTGAGGCTGAGTGATAGTGTGAGGTTATGTACCTACTCACCAAAGGTGCAGGGGAAGAGCCAGGTTTTGAGGTTCTTTTTAAAGGTTTCTAGGGTAGGGGGCATTCCTAATCTCTCCAGGTAATGAGTTCCAGAGTCGGGGGGGGGGCACAGAGGAGAAGGCTCTCTCCGTAGTGCCCACAAGGCGAGCTTGTTAAACTGGCAGGGGTGAAAAGAGAGCCTCCCCGAAGATCGGAGGGCTCAGGCTGGTTTATGTATGCTTGTACATACTATCAGGAGTTTTGTGGCTTAAGGAGAAGTCAAAATTGGGTTACAATTTTAATGTTTCTCTAGCATGAACCTGTAAAGCAGATCAAGAAATGATCAACTAACATGGAACATTCTACAGCAATGTTTGTGTTTGCCTTTTGAGACAAAATTACAGCATAAAGATTACAGTTTGAACATTAACAGACTATTGTCTCTTCTTCAAAAGAAGAAATTATGCTGCACAAACCTGAAACTAAACATCTTTACACTCGAATTAACAGCTGCGTTGTGCTATGTGTTTTTGCAGTCCATTCTCCATATTCACAGATTCAATCATTTTTAACATTTCCTGAAACAGCACACCTTGATTTTGCTAATTTATATAAGGGACACAAATGTAACCCAGTTGTATATAATAGAACTTCAACATGCCTGGATACCAAAGGTGTATTGCAATATAAAAACCACACATAGTGTAATAGAAAATAACAATAATGTAAATTGATATGGTCAGTTGCCAAAATGCCATGTTTTGGAGACGTGGTTTCCATGCTAGTTGTGTACAATAGAGAAAGGATGGTCTTCCATATTTTAGACAAAAGTGAATAATTTACAGAGATAGTTCTTTATTTCACAAAAAATAGTTGCTATGAAACTGAAGCACTTCCCACAGCAGGGGTTGGAATTGTGGCCCTCCAGATGTTGCTGACCTTGAACTCCCAGCATCCCTCCCCTTTGGCTGTTAGTTAGGGTTGCTGAGAGATACTGGACAACATCACTGGAGGGCCATTTTATTTATACCTCTATACCACAGAATAAGTCTTAACTCTCTTTTGTTACATAAAGGTGATTTCCCGTATATCCCACAAGATGACTTAATTCTTCTTTAAAAGGATCATAGCCTTGCTCTTTCAAACAACGTAAAGGCCAGAACAGCTGATCCGCTGGAGGAAACTCGTCCCACTTTACCCATTCCCAACCTGCAAAGAAGAGAAAAAAGATGGGTCAACAGAGGAAGTCAATTAAATTACTAACAAAGGCCAAAGCTAGATAATTTTATTCCCTGAACCAAGAATTCATCTCGATAGGAAAAATGCAATAAATGCATTGTACAGCCAGTTCCTAAGTTACAAACAAGATAAGTTTTGTAGATTTGTTCTTAAGTAGAATTTATATGTAAGTCAGAACAGGTATATTTTTAACTCCAACCAAGTGTGTGTGTATGTGTGTATGAGCAAGCCTTGGATAGCATAGGGAAGGGTCAACACTCTTGTGATGTTTGTTTTGTTGCCTGTGCCACTGTTCAGAAGATTTCACTTTGCTTTCTGTCCCTGTGAGAACGCAATTTTGAAAAATGTGTTTTATTGTGGAAACAAGGATTGATGAGAAAGCTTCAGACATGTTTTCCCCGGGATAACTCTTCCAGGAGTGAATTTTCCTCCGGGGATAGATTTCTCTCACTTCCTGTTGTCTCACCCCCGTTCTTAACTGTGAGTCATTTTTAAGTTGGATGTTTGTAATTTGGGGACTGCCTGTATTGTGTCAAAAGCAACTAGGACTCCTTTTATACTAATAATTATCATTTGCAGGATACAACATTCCTCAGCTGCAGAGAAGCATACCTACCACTCAGCTGCAAGATTTTATTTATTAAAATTATCCTACCCAGTGCTCTATCAAAAGATCTCAGAGTGACATACCTATAAAGTTAGCATGTAAACACATTAAAAGTTAAAATATTTAAGGAAACAATGCCCTGCTCAGCCTCATGTAAGCCGCACCGAGTCCCTTGTGGAGATGGTAGCGGGGTATAAATAAAGTTTTTTATTATTATTATTATTATTATTATTATTATTATTACCTGCAATTGTCCTCAGAAGCACTTTACTATCCGTTGGGTTGGCCTCCCTACAATATCTTTTAAAACCCTCCTGCTTAGATACATCCTACCTCTGTTCACGCCCAGTGTTTATTTTAAAATTTTTCATTTATTACATCTGGCCCGGCCATAAGGTTTTAAATTCTCTGTGTTATTGTTTATATGTGAGTTATATTAATTGTACTGCTTTATTTGCTTGCTGTTTTGTTTTTACTGATGTGTTGTTGGGCTTGGCCTCATATAAGCCGCCCCGAGTCCCCTTGGGGAGATGGTGGTGG